>NC_067312.1:23980154-24282341 GCF_020740795.1 Apus apus
CCCTATACAGGCTTCGCCAGCTTGCAGGATTGCCCACTATGCCCCACTGCTGCAGGTGTGCCCCACTGCTTCAGGTGTACCCCACTGCCCTCTCCTTGGAAGAAAGCCGTGCACCTGATCCTTATTTATAAGAACGTAGCCTGACAAGGTGCTGCCAGAATAAAAGGATTTAGAAATAATTTACAGCAGTGCTGGGGTCCTGTTACAGAGACAAACTAGGACCAGTGAATATGAGAATTTATACTTCTTACTTTCAGTGTATCATTCATTTCATTTATTTTAGGGTTGCTGAATGACTAATGTCTTCTCTCAGTGAAAGCCTCTAGAGGAGATCTGGGGGATCTACCACCCTCTGTATTTTTCAAGTAGCTCTGTGATACATCAGCTGGTATCAGTCATCTGATCTCCTGTAAAAGAGCCCTGAAAGATGACTCTCTGTATTGCCTTCCTTGGTTCACCATGATACAGCTCACTTCCCCTTTTGCTACACTTCTTAACTGGTCTTCTTGGCAGGGGCAACAGAAACTGCCTCTTGTTCCTGAGAGACTGAAGTAATTTGTAACTATTATTTACACTAATATCTCTGGCTCTCTAACACTCATATCATTTAACCTTTCAGTTTCATCTTTATGCCTAAAGTGTCAATGTCTGCTCCATTCCAAGGCACTTCGGCGCAGACGGTGTTTCTTTTTACTCATGAAGGCGATTGGGAGAAAAAGGGAGGTTCAGGGCCTAATAAAATTTTGGGTTGCTTGAGCAAGCAAATTTTGCTTTTTTTTCCCCACTGTCTAGATTGTACAAGGCAGCTGTGAGGGAAAAGACAGCCATACACACAATATATGTACCTATTTTAGGATGTGATTCTCACATTCCCAACTCAGAGCAAGATGCTGCTGGAGTGTCAGCCATAGGACAGGGGGGCTGTTGCAGAGGCAGAAGCATTCTATAAATTGGGGCAATTCAAAGCCCACAAAACATCAGAACAAGCAAAGGAATTAACCCTGATTATTAGCAGAGACTAGAACCTAAATGTCAAAGACAAGGGCATACAGCCCCATTTGGGGCTGGAGATTTTCCAGCTGACTGTAAAAGCAAAGAAAATACTGTGCAATGCCAGTCCTCCAGATGGAGAATGGGGTTAATCCACTGGAAAAAAAAGGTACATAAGCATCCAAAATCAGGAAATGGAGAAATCAGATTTCTCCTGCCCAATCAGAACAGAGAATAAAAGATACAGAATTAAAAATTAAATCATATGGCCTATTTCAGATGCATAGTATATGGAGCATTCCATTGCTGACTTCTACCAACTTTAGTCCTCTTAGCATTTAGTGAAAAGGAGAGTTGTTGCAATGGAACTGCAGCTCTTTTATCCAATTGATTAGTGTATCCTGTTATAAGGTGGCAGGTGCTTTGCTAACTGCTACTGATGCTGTCCAGGGGCACCAAGGCCATACTCTGCTGAAGATTTCTGTTTCTTCAGTGTCCCTGTGCTCCTGCCCTCTCTTTCTGTGGCTTTCTTGCTGCACACAGGTTGTAGTGCAAGGCAAGGTGATGCATCAGCAGCACATGAAGTCAGCTAGTGTCCACAGAAAGAGATTGAAAACCGGCACAGGGCATTTTAGACCAAGGGCAGCTGTTATCTTGCTTGAGGGAGCAATCCAGAACATAATGAAGGTGTCTTTTTTTTCCTTGAACTCAAAAAAAAAGGAAAGTGGGCCAATTTCTTCATAGCTTGGCTGTGTACACCCACACATGTGCACACACAGTTTTATGTGTGGTGTAATGGGATGCCTCTGCCAGTGAACTGAAAGTGAAAATTAATGTGCTTTGATGGCAAAACTACAAGTATATTAGGAACAAAGCTGAACAGAAAAAAGAAATCAGGCCATTGTCATAAAATATTTGCTTGTGCTATTACTTGGATAGAAGCTCACCAAAATAAAAGTGAATTGTTCCAGAAAATAGTTTTGGTGATTTAGTATATAGGTTTTTTTCCAAGTCAATACAGAAATCTGGCTCCTGCAAATTATTAGGAAGAGCTATGTTGTTAGAGGCTCTGTAAAAGAAAGTGCTCTTTAAAGGGTCCCATGGCACCTTACAGAAGAGTAGGAGGTATTAATCAAAGTGTCCAAGAACAAACTCCGTATCTTGGCTATTATATTCAGAAGATGCTTAGAGTTCACTGCAGCTTGTCATCTCTGTTTTCTTTCTTGACTTATTGGGTGCTGTTGCTGTGCTCTGTTCAGCACTTTGCTAGATTTCACCCCATAAAAGACTGCATTCATTAATGAAAGAAAGCACATTAAAACATGCCTTCCCAATACTCAGAAGTGGCATGAGCAGATATTCCAAGTGATACTTTTATTCCTAAAGACTGTGGACACCTATGTCAACTAGAAAGCTACTTTTCTGAGCTTTATCAAGTTTATGCAAAATGCTATTGGAGTTCAATCCACATTCATCTTTTTACAAAGTCTCAGATCCTAACTCAGCAAAGCACTTCAAACAGGTTAATGATTGCACTGATTTCAACTCACAAGTAAAATTAAGGCTGTATTTCATTAATTGGATACATCAGCACTTTATTTCTCTCATCTGCAATGAAGTGTGCTTCAGAGGAGCCACTGGAATCTTTAAATGACTCATGGCAACCTGAGTAGAGGCTGAAAACTGCATTTCTCTCATTTATTCATTAGATGCTTGCAAAAAATCCCAGCCTCAGCATGGTCAGTGCATTATTTGCCAAAATTTTGCTCCAGCATTCTAAATCCAGTGTGCCTGGGTGTTCTCTCTTGACTTCTAATATGGCCCAAGTAATAAATTATTTCAAACGCAGAGGATGAAAGCCAAGCTTTGTCAGGCACCTTCACCCAGGTTCCTGTTTGTTAGATGTTGTTGTCCATTGAAACAGTATATTGCTTGTGAAAATACTGTTTAAACAAACCTGTCTTTCTTGATCTGGATCATTATCTCAGGACCTCTTTAACATTACTTTGAAGGGTAATAAGGAACCCTGTGATACTGCACAAGAGTGGGCACTGGCAGCAGGAAGCTTGTACCAACTGTAAGGCTTAACGTAGCTCCCATGCATCAGCCCGAGACAGTGGTTTAGGAGGGGAGAGTGGTTTTTATCTTTCCTCCAAGACTCATCAGTACCTGTTCAGTATAGGTGCACTGACCTCTGCAGTGTCACTGATGCTTTCCTTAATTGTCTGCCTTGCAAGGGTTCTAACAGGCCTTCCTGTGCTTTCTCCCCTGCTTCACTTATTCTCCGCAGGAACACCCTATAAATACACCCAGAGCTCACTTATTATCTTGCTTTAAACTGTTACTGAAGTTTTCCTTTGTGATACTGAAAAGAAAATGGAGCTCTTCAGCACTCTGCAGCCGTGGCAGCCACGCAGGCCGGTGGTGCCGACTACTCCAGTCCACCCCAGTGTCTCTAGCTGTATTCCTCTGTAGGTACCCAACCCCAGCAGTGCCCCACTTGGATGGTGCATGGGGCAACACAATCCTGTTGGAGCCTGGATTAGGGTGCTCACAGAGCGTCTGTGGCCATAATGCCCTACATCTGAGAGGAAAGGCAGGGCTGTCCTTGCACCAGAGGGGCCAGACCCCACACCCAGGGAGAGTGTATTGCCTCTGCCCACCCACTGCAGGGAGGCTCAGGGGGAAGGGCACACAGCTGTCTCACTCTGATATGACAGTCTTGCTTGCAAATTCCATCGTAATCTGCATTTCTGGTGCTATGCCCCCTTAGTTTACAGACACAGTATCACTAACACAGGGTTTCGAAAAGCAAAGCCCATCAAGTGCTGGCCCTGGTTGCAGAAAAAAAAAGATGCTTGGATGGTTTCCAAGCACCACGCTGCGTGTGTGGGGGCTGGGAGGAAAGCCAGGCAAGTCACTATAGCTGGGAGTGTTGACACACACCTGCACTCTGAGGACTAAGTGCAAATTCAGTCACAGCATGCCCTCATCTCTGCTGCAGCCAGGACCTGGAGAAGCCACTGGGAAGTGTTCCCTCCTGCACTAGGGAAGCAGCGTTTCTTCCCATCCCTGCAGCAAATGGGCACTCTCAAACATGGAAAGGTGCCTTATCCTCAACCTCCTTCTTTCTGATTGAACGTGTCCCCCCAGCACACAGGGACATGAAGTTTACAGTCAGAGCTTGTCTCAAATGCAGGTGACAGGTGCCACCATGCAACACACAGTGGTTAGCTGCCCTGTATCAGCATCCATGGTGCAGGGCAGGGTGCTAGGAAAGAAGAAATGGAAAGAGAAGTTTGGCTACTCACCAAATTAAGTGCAGTGACAACAACAAAATTAGCATCCATACAGCAAACCATTTATGACCCAAAAGCAATAATCATGCTGCTGTTTTTAAAAAGAGGATGTAAATGGAAGATCAATTCCAGATTGATCACAGATTTATCACAGTGTGTTCCTTAGTTATAATGGCTTATGAGGTCATCATGGCTTATGCCATGTTCTCCATTTTTTTCATTCTTGAAGAGATGCTTTATTGTAAAAGAAAAGCAGCTAATGTGCAGAACTTGATGTGATTATGACGGTGCATTTTTCCTGTCAGAGAAATAAGATGAACTTCTATTCCCTTAGTCCTTGCTCTATAACACTGCTGGCGCTCTCCACAGTATCATTAAACAAAAATTACAGGAGAGGCCTTTTTACTGCTCTGATCACCTCTCGCTTGTGCTGGAAATAGCTCAGTTGGGACTACCCAGGCAGTATGCATTCATCATGGTTGCTTTACATCAGGCCAAGTGGAGGTCAGGCTCCCCAGAAGATCAGATAAAAGCATGTTTCATGTTTTCTTTTTCCTGTTAGTTTTTGGAATATTCCAAGTTGAATTCCCCTTCCCACTGCAATTACCACCTTCTAAAACTTGGGGATTGCTAATGCTTTTATTTTTGAAAAGAGGGAACTACTACAAACCTAAACTCTACCTACAGCATAGCCTTAATTTTGCGTTGTCTAAAAAAAAAATAAAAATACAAGGCACTATGTAACCAACAACTGAAAACCACCTACAACTCATACACCAGTTATCAGGGTGATTATACTCCCTACGTGCACATGGACACCTCGTTCTTACCAATTGAAGTAATCCATTACATGCACAAATCAGGTGAATGATTACCATAGAGATTTTAATCACCAGTAAAACAAAACAGGGCTGTGGAGGGCCAGGGGGCTGTGTGGCAAGGCAAGGAGAGGCAGGCATTTCAGCACCATGTTGCCCCAGCTTCATCCCTGCAAGGGTGGGAAGCAGTGCTGGAAAACCAAATGCCTGTCAGTGTCTGCCCTACCACATCAGTTTTGGAAACCTGATTTGCATCGTGTAGGGGGACTATTCTGGCAAAAGTTTCTCCACCACTCAAAGAAGACGCTCTCAAAACCTGACTTACTCCCTGCCTTGTTACACTAATGCTTACTACAGGTTACTGAGGCAAGGGGCACAAACAGTGCCTGATTCCATTTTCATTGGCTTCTTTTCCTGCAGAAATTTTTTTATTATTTTTTTTAATTGGGGTGCTGTTAAAGTAAAAATAATGGGGGCAGGATGCCTAGTGAGAAAGGTTTGTCCTGCTGATAATCTGTCAGGCAGATGTTTTTCTTGCCAGGCTGCATGAAGCACTGTAGCAGTCAGAAGTGAGCAGACCTATGTGATGTTAAGAGCAGGAGCAGGGAGCTGCTGCCTTCTTAGAGTCAAGTTAGGACCAACACAACAACAATAAAGCAAATGTCCAAACATGACACACAACTAATTTCCTTGCTTAGTTTTTTGCTAAGCCATCAAGCATACTAATGTAAACCACGTGAAATTTTACTGGGGAGCTATGAAGGAAGTGGGGAAGGCAGTGGAAAAGTCTCCCTGCTGCAGATTTCAGAGGGTAGGACTGCCAACACTTCTCTTTTAGACAGAGATAAAGGAAGGATTTCCTATCAGCAAGACATATGCCCCCCTGAGAATGGGATAAGGTCATATCCTCAGTGGTGACTGGAAAGAACTGCTCTGTGGAAGGGCTCTTTGGCTTTAGCTGGTTATCTGCTCCACCCTGACACACTGAAAGGTGTCCCATTTTGTACTAAGTCAAAGCTTGTGTTATCCGAGAACCTGAAACTCTTCCAAGTCATATTTGCTGTCAGAGCGAGGTTAAATAAACAAACCAAACCCCAGGGAGAGCCTGGAAATCTGTGCAGAGACAGCAACAGTCAGCCTTTGAGAAGAAATCCCATGCCAGCCATGCTATTTCATCCTTGCTCATGCTACTAAAAATCATGCCACCTCATTCCCACATGTTCACATGTGATGCTTTGGTGTGCAGCTGTTCACATGAGCCACCACAGACCTGACACTCAATTTCTGACATGCAAAAAGTAATTGCATATGAATTTTTGTTAATGTCCTTGCCTTCAAAGTTAGACACCCCTTGGCAATTTTTCCCTTTCAGCTTCTCCATCCCCAAATGGATGCAGGTTCTCAGTAAGGTTCAAACCACAATGCCATCAGCAATTGTCTTGGAAGATGAAGTTCACAAGTACGGGTGAGGGATCTAGAAGAATTTAAGAACACTTGTGTCTGAACACTGGTCCAACTCCTCTGTGTTTGTTAGTTGAGCTGCCCTTGTGTTTTGAACAACAATTCCCTGACTGTCTTGCATGCTGGGCTACACCTTTTATAGGTGTTTATGGTAGGAAATGTATTTTGCCTACATGTGGAATAGCATAATATCCCTTGCATGATACCGCAGTCCAAACTTCATACAGTGAACTAGCTGTTATATGACCTTTAGCCATAATGCTGCAAATCGAGTGCTCCTCCTACATCAATGGGGGGGAAAAAAGAGAAAAAAAAAAAGGAGAAAAGTTGTGAAATGGTACAGTGGTAAAAATGCTGAAGATTGGCACTGCAGAGGCCAATCACCTTTGCAATGAAAGAAGAACATGGCTATAAAATCAGGTTGAAATTATTTTAATCACATAGTCTTGTTCAAGATTTATGAAAATACTCCTATCTTGTTCTGAGGAAAGACCAACCCATGAGGCTTGAACACTTCAGAGTTTCGACCAGGAAGCACAGCTCCCTGGGAGTGTAGTTTAAGCAGTCAGCTCTATGAGGGCCACATTGTGGAACGCAGGACCTAAGTTATGTCCATGTTTGTACATGCCTCTGCGGCAACCGTAAATCACATCTTCACCCAGAAGGTATGGAGTACAAGTTCAGAGCCTCAGTGCACTCACACTGACTTCTTGACATGGGCACCAGTCCTTAAAAAGAGGGAACATTGGACCAAAATTATGTTATTCTCATGCTCGTACACAGAGTCTTTCCATCCAAAGATCTTTCATCAGAGAACATTATCATCTCCCCTAAAAATGATGTAGTAGAATCCAAATCTGTCCAAACTTTGCTAAATCCCAGGATTAGGAGTGTGATTTGTGTGGAAGTAACAAATCTCAGAAGCATGCCAGGATCTAATAGGAACAACTAGAATCAGTCAGCTAAACACGTTCTGCCGGGTCCTTGGCAAACTGCTCTCTGCCCTAATGCACAGGGAGAAGTAGATTAGAGAATCAAAAGGGGTGTATTACAGTCTCAGAAGCTGGAACTGGTTATAAGTCTATTAGCATAACAAAAAGGAATGTACCAGGGTGGGAGAGCAGCCAAGGGGAGTGCTTGTAATTGCAGTTGCAGGAAGAGCAAACAGAGCTCCTGCAGGGGCTGGCGGCAAGCGAGCACAGCGAAAGCCGGCAAGGGCTTCCAAGGGCTTTAGGGGAAATGGAAAACTCTTATCCTTTCTGGTTTGATCCTGTGCAGTTCTGCAGAAGGACAAAAGAGCTCACTCAGTGTTGACCAGAGGCAAGTGTCCAACCTTTCCAAAGGACAGGGGATGAGGAGCAAAATAGGTGTCTGAAGCAACACCTAAGAGCTACCAGTGGAGCATCATGTCAAGGGATCTGTCAAAGAGTTTTTTCCTATTCCAGTTGGCTCGTCATAGAAAAGTAAAAGCCAGTGTACTTCTGTCCAGCAGCTTTTTTGTGTGCCCACCCACACCTCCACCAGTGAGAACCTCTGAGCCAAAGGCTGAGCCAGGTGACTGGTATGGGAGGGGCCACCCCGCTGTTCAGAGGAACAGTGAATTTGTTCAGTTGATTCATTTAACAGGGAGGAAGAGCAATCACAGTGAAAAATGGTTCAGCTAGAAAGGAAGTGTGAAGAGAAACAGAAAGAAAACTAAAGAGCAGGAGAGCCAGGGAAAACGCATCACTCACAAGCAGGTGCCCACCTTTCCAAGATGGTTGTCTGAGAATGACCAGCAGCTATTTGTGCTCTACCTGCAATTCATTGTTTCACTTATTTCAGGACAAAGGAAATGTTTTTTCAATCAAATGCATTTTTGGTTCAAAATGGCAAAAGCTACTGCTGAAGTCCTCTTTTCCTTCTTTTCATAAGGAAAAAAAAATAAATCATGCTTTCAAAAATCCTCTCTCCCTACTCAGGATTCATTATTTGAACAGAAGTATTTCCCAAACATGTCCAGAACTTATAAAATTATTTATCTTACCTATAACTGAGCATTTTCAGAGAGGTTATGACTAAACAGCAGAAAAAACATCCCAGTGTAACTTCTCATCAGACTTGCACAAGATCTGTATACAGCTGTCTCCCACAACAGCCCAAGTCTGAGGCCCCATCCCTCCTGACAGAAAAGGTAGTATTTTAAGCCCTCCTCAGCAGCTAAGGAAGCCAGAAACACTTTGCCAGCATCTCTGTGCAATTTTGCACCCTGTCGATGGCCTTCACCCACCATGGGCACCTTCTGCAGGCACTGCACCCGTGGAGGGCACACAGGAAGTCATGTCTGAGCAGAAGCAAACTATGTATCCTCAGGCTATATGCTATGCTTGCAGACAGTAGCACACATTTGTCTGCGTGTCTGTAGCAGGCATAGCAGAAAAACAAGAGAGAAGGCCACAGTCAAGCATTTGACCTGACTGAAAGAAGAGGGAGAAAGTTAGAGGTCAAAAATTGTTTGAAAAGTTGTGATCAAAAAGGCTGTCTTCTGCTGTTTGCTTCCATGCATCCACCTGAGCTGAGTGTAGCAGCATCGGGGTAAACAGCACGGGTTCAACAACACCTGACTCCGTTGCCTGTTTTCTCCAAGAGCAAACCACACACGTGGAGAGCCTTTGGCTGCCCATCTGGGTCACTCTGGAATAAAAACCTGATGGGAATGGATGTCTTGTGATGTTATTTATTGGGCAAAACGTGCCAAGTAGTGCAAAGAGGCTTACACACTCAGGTCAGTTATGTTGTTATTGCAGCTTGTACTCCTGAAACAGCTCCCCCTGCACCACTTCAAAAGTTACCTGGTGCTGCCACATGACCTCCGAGCAGCTGAGCCAAGGCTTTTAACAATACCTATTTTCCTCTGTTTCACAGGTCAGTGCTTGTTATAAACTGCCAGCATTCCCCTGAAAGATTTATTGTGAGAGGCAGCATGGAAAACATTATATTTGTGCAAAACTAACAACAAGCATATTGCTTCTGTTTAGGAGGGACTTTTCATATGATGTAGGTGCAGAAAAATTTCCCTGCTTCAAAACACATGCTTTATCTATGTGGGATCATGGTCCCATAATTCCTTGCAGCATGTGAATGGCACTTACATAGAAAATGGTTTATTCACTCACAGAATAAGCAAGACCCAGGAGGCAAACTGCACTCATTCCAAGCAGTATTTTGCCAGTGCAAACTTGTGAGTTGTTAGCAGCCAAATACTCTTAAGATTTACTCAAGCCAGAGAACTACTACCTACCAGTTCAGGTCATAGTTCTTCTGTTCCTCTTAAAATTATGAGCTTCCGCTGGGCCAAGTTGCTGCATGTTTATTTTCTTTAATATAGCAAGCCTGCAGCTGGTAATAACTTTTTGTGTTGCTTGACTGTGAACTTCACATTTCAGCTCCTTCTGTGTTGCCCACTGTTGTTTCTAGTCAATGTCAGTCAAAACCCCAAACTATGTTTCTCCCATATCTTAGGACAGATGTATTCTTACGCAGACCTCTACAAGTACAAACAATGCAGCAATAATAGTAAAAAAAAAAAAAAAAAAGGTACTGCTATAAATATTTTACTGCTGGCATAGATAATTTACTGCCCACTTAGTAATCCCTATAAAATTGCACAGCTGAACGCCTTTAGGTTGCATGCACACAGATGACTAATTAAATACGCAGTTAAATGGCTTGACCTGGCACAATTCTGACCATTAAAATCATTAAAGAAACAGACCTTGCAGTTTCCTCAAGGCAAAGTCTTCCAATGAATGATTTTGGTGTCGCAATGGCTTAGGGCAGTTTGGGATGAACAGGGTACTCAAAAGGCACAGGGACAGCCAGCAACTTGGGACCTGGCTACTTGACCCCAACTCTCAGCCCACAACTCTGTCAGCTTTCTCTGTGTCATGGAGACCAGGGTACAGGGGACATGAGGCAGGGGGCAAAGGTTACAGGAAATCAGACAGGAGTACTAATTTGTATTTTGACAAAGCTTGAGCTGAATTCAAGCCTTTTCTTCTAATGCCTGGGCACAATTGCAGTAGGGGATCAACCAGCACCACAAGTGCACATCCCTCTGCTCCTGTCCCTCAGTGGTCCCAGACGGAGCTCAGGACCAAGTCAAGGACATGATGTGACTGGGGCTGGGGCATCACAACTGGCCACTCAGGACCCCTTGCCAACACCTAACATCACCTTTGCAGGCTAAACCATGGGCTTTCCTGGGCTGAGACATGAGTCTGGCTTCAACTATTTGAATAACTACAAGAATGAGTACTTCATTAAACCAAGAGCATCCTTGAAAAGTCTCTGCCTTCATTAGAAAGTTTTCTCTGCTGTTTCCATCCTATAGAGTCTGCCACTCACCCTGGTTTCACTGCTGCTGCCTTCAAGTGCACCAGGCTGGGATGGAGTAGGCATCTTGTTGTCACTAAGTGCAGTTTAGCCTCAGAAATTACTGCATTTCTGCTTACTTAACAAGATCTAATTATTCAGCAGAAGTACTATTTCAACAGAAGCTATTAAAAATCTCTGCCATTATGGTAAGGCACCTGCCTCTATCAAAACTTCGTTTAGCTTATCTTTCTGCTTGACTTTCTGGAGTAATTTTTGAACAGGCAGGTTTTTTTGTTCTGCTAAGAAGATTTCTCTCTGAGAAATAGCAGTATTAATTAGAAATGTTCTTTTGTCATATAGTTTGTAAAACTGAGCTACCATGACATTTTTTACTTTTTTTCTGAGGACAGCAAGGTGAAGCTCTCTCATTTTCACTCACTAATTACCAGGGGAAAAGAAGCATGACAGATGTAAAAATGTTACTGAACAAAAGACAGCAAACTACACGATGTCTTCAAGGGTGATAATGGCATTAATAGACCCTAAGCCAAATATCTTAAAAAAGCTATTGTAGCCTATATAAAGCATGGGCACCCAGGGGAAAACAAAGACAAATGGAAGTCTGATTTATGTTTATTGAACTCAGCATGAAACATTGTTTTGATTTCATTTTTTATTTTGTAAATAATTACACTAATAAATGAGGCATTGGCTGGAGGTTTGACTGACAGCAGCTGGCTGGATTTCTCTGTAAAAGAAGACAAAGGGAAATGTGAATATATGTGTGGTTGCACACATTCCTATTTATTCATCTGCCAGCAAGGCTCAGGTGGGTGGACATGCTGGCCACTACCACCCATCCCATGTCTCATCTGCTGCTGAAGACACATAGTGTGGACATACCCCTGATACTGCTGCACTGCAAGCAGTCACTGGTTTTCCTGGGGATTTGGCAGCTACAACCTTCCAGCATAACTCTGAATCAGAAGTACGACTCTGATTCAGATTCTCTGTAAACGTTGATTCTTGGTGAAATTACCTGCTAGAACACTGCCAGCAAGCATTTTCCTCTGCTTTCCCATCTCAGGATAAGAAAGCAACAGGAGCTACAGAGCCACCTGAGGCCAAAAGCACTGAGTCTGTTACAGACTGTGTGCAGCATTTTGAGTTACACCCTGAAGTGAGCTGACATCCAGTATAAAGTAAGTATGTGGAGCCTTCACACTTATATGGGTCTGCCTTTTTTACAAGCATCCACTTATTCCTTTCACCAGAAAACTCTCTTATTGATGTTCTGAGCACTGCAGAGACAAAACACTCACTCCTGCCAGCTTTATCACTGTTCTGATAGCTCCAGAGACTGTTTTATTAATGTGCTTAGTCTTTTCTCAGAAACATAAGATTCTTCAGAGAAAATATGTATCTCTGAAAGAGCCTGGGCTAATGTGCATAATAGAAAAGCTGAGAAAGAGGAGAGAAAAAAAAGCTTTCCAGACTCACATGAGGCCATGGACTCACTAGCAAGTAATGGCTTTGAGCTGACATGGATCTTCTCCCAGCTCAATGCCCAATCCAATGCTCAGCAGGAATTAAGGACCCCATATGACGCTTTCCCTGGGCACAAGATGGACCTGGAGCAGAGCTGGGGGGACACAACCCAGTGTCTGCAGGTAGAAACCATCCTCTGCAGCTTCCCTTCCCAAATAAGATAGTGATGTTATTGACTAGCCAGGGAACAGGAGCAATGTCTCATTAGTTATAAGGCCAACCACAGCTGTGTGTTGCACTGCAATGGCATGCCTCACCACAGACCAGAGGCTTTAGTGTACAAAACCTTGTGATTCACTGACTTGGTATCCATCCTTGCTTTCACCAGAATGCTTGAAAATATGGAAATAAATTAATAGTATTCATGGGGATGCTAACAAGAAGTTGAAGAAAAGTAGTCAGTAAATGTTTGCAGGAGAATTTGCACCGGAAGTGTCCTTCTGTTTATTGTCTGAAAGGTAAATTAATGTAACATTTATGAATCTCAGTTGATAATTCATAATGTAAACAAATTATATATGATCACAGAATGATAGAATGGTTTGGGTTGGAAGGGACTTTACAGATCATCTAGTGCCAACCCCCCTGCATGGGCTGGGAGACTTCCCACTAGACCAGGTTGCTCAAAGCCCCTGAACACTTCCAGGAAGGGGACATCTACAACGTCCCTGGGCAACCTGTTCCAGTGTCTCACCATTCTTATGCTAATAAATTTATTCGTAATGTGTAAAATATTACATCTTCCAGTAAAATTATAATTCCAGTAAAATCATACATCTTCCAATTTAAAGCTATTACCCCTTGTCCTATTGCTACATGCCTTTGTAAAAATTCCCTCCCCAGCTTCCCTGTAGGCCACTTCAAATACTGGAAGGCTGCTATAAAGTCTCCCTGGAGCCTTCTCCAGGCTGAACAATCCAACTCTCTCAGCCTGTTTTCATAGGACAGGTACTTTAGCCCTCTAAGCATCTTCACGGCCCTTCTCTGGACTCACTCCAAGAGCTCTACGTCCCTCCTGTGTTGAGGACTCCAGAACTGGACATAGTACCACTAGTGGGGTCTCACGAGTGCAGAGTAGAGGGGCAGAATCACCTTCCTAAACCTGCTGTCTACAGCCTTTGATGCAGCCCAGGACACAGTTGGCTTTCTGGGCTGCAAGGGCACATTACTGGCCCGTGTTCAGCATGGAACACCCCCAGGTCCTTCTCCTCAAGGCTGCTATCAAGCCATTCTCTTCCCAACCAGTATTTGTGCTTGAGACTGCCCTGACCTAAGTGCAGGACCTTGCACTTGGCCTTGTTCAACTTCATTATGTTTGCACAGGCCCACCTCTCAAGCCTGTCAAGGTCCCTCTGGATGGCATCTCTTTCCTTCAGTGTGGCAACCACACCACACAGCTTGGTATCATCAGCACACTTGCTGAGGGTGCACTCAGTTGCCCTGCCCATGCTGCTGACAAAGATGCCAAACAGCACTGATCCCAGTACTGACCCCTGAGGAACATCACTCGTCACTGGTCTCCATCTGGACATTGAGCCATTGATCACTACTCTCCGAATGCCACCACCCAGTCAATTCCTTACCCACTGAGCGGTCCATCTATCAAATTCATGTCCTTCTAATTTTGAAACCAGGATGTCATGCAGGACAGTGTCAGGTGCTTTGCACAAGCCCAGGCAGATGATGTCAGTTGCTCTTCCCTTGTCCACCAACACTGTGACCCCATCATAAAAGGCCAGCAAACTAGTCAGGCATGATTTGCCCTTGGTGAAGACATGTCAGTTGCCACCAACCACCTCCATGATTTTTATGTGCATTAGTAGAGCCTTCAGGAGGATCTGCTCCATGACCTTGCCAGGCACAGAGGTGAGACTGACTGGCCTGTAGTACCCTGGGTCTTCTTTTTTCCCTATTTGAAAATGGAGGTTGTGTTTCCCTTTTTCCCTTTTCCAGTCAGTGGGAACTGTACCATTCTGCCATGACTTCTCAAATATAATGGAAAGCAGCTTTGCAACTGCATCTGCCACTTCCCTTAGGAGCTATGGATGGATCCCATCAGGTCCCATGGACTTATGCATTTTCATGTTCTTTAGATAATCTTGAACCTGCTCTTCACCTACAGTGGGCAGATCTTCCTTCTCCCAGTCCCTGTCTTTGCCTTCTGTGACCTGGATGGTGTGGTCAGAGCCCTTTCCAGTGAAGACTGAGGCAAAAAAGTTGTTCAGTAACTCAGCCTTCTCTATATCCTGTATGACAATGTCTCCTGTTTCCTCTGGAGAGGAACGTTTTCCCTGTTCTGCCTCTCATCAAGGATGTACCTGTAGAAATCCTTCTTTTACTCTTGATGCCCCTGGCCAGGTTTAACTCTGTCTGGGCTTTAGCTTTCCTAACCTGATCCTGGGCTGCCTGGACAACTTATTTGTACTCCTGCTAGGCTACCTGTCCTTCCTTCCACCCTCTGAAGACATTCTTTGTTCATATAAGAGTGTCCAGGAGCTCTTTGTTCATCCAAGCAAGTCTCCTTGGCATTCTTGCCTGCCTTCCTCTTTCTTGGGATGCATTGCTTCTGGGCTTGGAAGAGGTAACCTTTGAATATTGACCAGCTCTCTTGGGGCCCTCTCCTGTCCAGGGCTTTATCCCGTTATATCCTACCAAGCAGATCCCTGAATAGGGTGAAATCTGCTTTCCTGAAGTCCAGGTTAGTGAGCTTGCTGCGGACCATCCTTGTTGCCCTACAGATCTGGAATTCCTCCATTTCATGGTCACTGCAGCCAAGGCTGCCCTTAAGCTTCACATGGTCCACTGGGCCATCCTTGTTGGTGTGGATGAGGTCCAGCATAGCACCTCTTCTCATTGGTTCCTCTACCAGTTGGAAAGAGAAACTGTCATTAATGCATTCCAGGAACTTCCTGGATTGCCGGTGCCTTCTGTGTCGTCCCTCCGGCAGATCTCAGGATGATTAAAATCCCCCATCAGAATAACGGCCTGTGAACGGGAAGCTGCACCTGTCAGCCTGTAGAGGGCCTCATCCGGTCGGTCAGCCTGGTCAGGTGCCCTGTAAAGACTCCTGCTGTGGTATCACCTGCCCCTGTTTTCCCTTCAACCCTTAAGCTCTCTGTCAGCTCCTCCTCCTCCATCCATGGACTCCAGCTGGCCGTTGATGTAGAGGGTGACATCCCCTTCTCTTCTGCCTTGCCTGTCCCTCCTAAAGAGCTTATACCCATCCCTTCCTACGCCCCAGTCACAGGAGTCATCCCACCACATCTCAGTGATGCCAGTAACATCACAACCCTGCAGGCTTGCACACATTCACAGGTCCTGTTTATTTTGCATGCTATGTGCATTGCATAGAGGCATTTAAGTTTGACCCCCATCAAAGCTGCTTCACTGCTAGGGTTTCCATTATCCTTCGTTTCAGGTATTTTCCTGCTGGCTTGTGATCCTTCTTCAGGCCCAGGCCATCTCTTACTCAAATCGGCTTCAAAGGGGTGGTAGTGGGATGGACTGAGTATCCTCTCCCTGGGCAACTCTAGTTTAAAGCACTCCTTACTAGATTGGCAATACTGCCAAAGATACTCACTCCTTTTCCCTGAAAGATGAACTCCATTAGCCCCTAGGAGGCCAGGTTTCTCAAAGCTAGTCCCATGGTCTAGGAAGCCAAAGCTCTGGCTTTGGCCCCACTCCCGTGAGCTTCTCATCATCTGATCAGAAAGCTGACAGAGTGCCATGCTGCTGAAATGAGAAGAAATTAATGCCAAATATTCATACTTACCTTCCTGGTTGTGTCTGTTTGCATGTATGGCTCATAGAGGTGACACATGAACAAGCCCATAAAAATCTGACTTCACTGGGGATAGTCTGTGAACAGAAATTAGACTATATTTTTTAAATAAGTTGTGTCCAGTTCAACTGTGAAGAGTTGTCTGACTCTAATAATAACTGGCTAACAGAGATCAAATGGCAAGTATCATATTCAGTCATTAACCTGGTCTAAAAATAATACCCTTAAAACCTTTTGGGAATAAACTCCAATATACTCCAAGGAATCCCAATTGCCTCCTGAACAACCTGGGAACAGAAAGTGCACCAAAATGTGCCAAGTAAGCTACTCACTGTGAACTGTACCCTTGACTCTAACTTTGACAAGTTGCTTCTTAAGGAAATCTTTTTAAATCGATAATGGAGAGTTATGTACCAGAAAAAAAAAAAAAAAAAAAAAGGGGGGGGGATCTGTTTAAGAGCCTTCTTTCGACAATGGAGAGCCCTGACTTTTCTGCAGAACCAAAGTTTATTTAATGACTATTTAAAAGAATAAGGGAAGGAAACGCTACACTGTTTTGTTTCACCGCATCTTTTCTTCTTTTAATCTCTCCCTTTTCCCTTCTTACTCACCCGCAATAAGACTCTGATATTATTGATTCCAGATTTGGGATAGTTCCAAGTCTCAATTTCTGCTTGACACTTTTGTTTCTCTCCATTTGCATAATTTTGCTGATTGCCCTCTCTAGCAACTGCCGTGGGCTTTTTCCAGATTATTTATATATCCCAACCTTTTTCCTAACAGTTAAATTTAGTTTAGTCTCAGAAGTAGACTCCAGAAGAACAAGAAATGCTACCACTTATTGCAACACATCTTAAAATCAATACTATAAAGTTTTCATTCCGTTTCAAAATTCAGAATTTACACACTCACCAGGTTGAATGCGGGTTGGGAAATACAGCACTGTAAGGAGCTGAGCGGGAGCCGTGCCCCACTAACAAGCCCTCCAGGCCGGGAGCAAGGGCCGCGGCGCGGGGCAGCGCACACCCCCGCACACCCCCGCACACACACACGGCAGCGCATGGTCCTGCCTGCGGTGCCCAGCCGCACTGCTGCCGCTGGCGGGGCCCCCGCCGCCTCCCCGTCCCAACCCTGCCCGCTGCCGGCAAAGCAGCAGGTCAGATGGGAAGTTCAAGGGACACGTTTCGTGCTCTTTCACCTACTTGTCAGCTATAACTTTAGGAAAAGGAAAATGGACCCTGTTCAACTGTTCATATAATATAAATATTATAATATTAACATTTTATTAAGAAATATAACATTCTAAAAATAAAATAGTATTTGCTGTTATTAATATGAGATGTGCTCCTGAGGATGCTGTTTCAGCTTAGTATTTTAAGGTGGCAGCACAGCTGCTTCAGCCTTCATTAGGTGAACAGTGTGGTTGGTGGCCAAAGCCACAAAAGTCACATTAGCAATACTGGACTTGCAGCAGCTGTGATAATTTTATTCCCCATTCCAGAGCCACATTTTTTTCCCCACACACTGGAGACAGTAAGATCTTGCAGTAGGTTTTCAATGCCATTTGGTGCCTAGAGCTTGCTATTCTGGTGTCTCAGCCAAATCCTCACCCAAGACAAGCCTACAGATCCTCTCTTGGAATAATGCAGCTAAATGGGGAGCCGTTTCTAATGCAGCAAGAGTGATGACGGTTGAGGTGTAGGAGGAAGCAGTTATGTATTTTCATTCTCCTAAAACAGATCAAAAAGACAAGCTGTTCAAGCCAACGCTGCTCTGATCTATAAAGAGAGCAATTACACCCAGAGCTCTTTCAGAAGGGGAGCATTTACAAACCTGCATCTTCTCACGTTGTTCCCTGAGAAGCTGCCAGATCAGCACTCACAGCCACCACTCTGCTTCACCCCTGGCCACAATGCTGAGTGCCTCTGGCACAGTGTGTTTGCTGGGGTGAACATGCTGCTATGAACTGGAAATCCAAGTCCTGACCCCTGTTACATACAACCAACCCCAGATAAAATTTGAAGGACCTGGGAGGGTGAAAATAAGGGTTAGCTCAATGCTGCCCAGTGGACACTGATGCTGGTCAGCACATGGGAACCACATAATCACAGAATGTTGGAAGGGACCTCTGGAGATCATTGAGTCCAATCCCACTCCCAGAGCAGGACCACCTAGGGCAGGTCATAGAAAACCACATCCAAATGGGTCCTGAAAATCTCCAGAGAAGGAGACTCCACAACCTCTCTGGGCAGCCTGCTCCAGTGCTCTGTAATCCTTACAGTAAAGAAGTTTTTCCTCGTGTTGAAGGGGAACTTCCATGACCCTTGTATCCATCACCTTGTATCCTTTGTACCCATCAGCCTTGTCCTATCACAGAGCATGACTGAAAAGACATTGGCCCCTCCTTCTTGACACCCACTCTTCAGATATTTATATACACTAATAGGGTCGCCTCTCAGTTTTCTCTTCTCTAGCTGAACAGCCCCAGGTCTCTCAGCCTTTCCTCATAAGACAAGTGTTCCAGTCCCTTAATCATCCTCGTGGCCCTCTGTTGGACTCTCTCAGGAAAATCCCTGTCCCTCTTGAACTGAGGAGCCAAAACTGGACACAATACTCCAGGTGGGGTCTCACTAGGGCAGAATAAAGGCTAAGGAGAACCTCCCTCGACCTGCTGGACTCACTCTTCTTAATGCATCCCATGATACCATTTGCCTTCTTGGCCAAGAGGACACATTACTGCCCCATGGATAATTTGTTGTCTATCAGGACTTCAAGCTCCTTCTCCACAGAAGTGCTTTCTAGCAGGTCAGCTCCTAATCCGTACTGGTGCATGGTGTTATTCCTCCCCAGGTGCAGGACTCAACACTTATTCTTGTTAACCTCATTAGCATAGCACTAGACCAGCTTAATTTGGTGCCTCTGCTGCCTTTTGCACCTTGCTTTGGCCCTGGCTGCTGGCCCTGACATCCCCTGCAAGCCTTGCAACTGCCCCCAGCCCTGGCCAGGCCAGCAGCAGGACCAGCACTTGCAGAGCCTTCTTGAAGCAAGGACAAGGTTCCTATGTTTCTTTCCCTTCTGTTCCGCAGAAGCATACATTTTTCATTAAATCCAATTATTATTCTTTTTAAATGACCACTGACGTGCCTGTGAGCCCATTGCTACTACACAGACATTGCCTTTCTTCACTGTGTTTCATAGCCATTTTTTTCTGGATCATATTCTTTATTTCTTAACCCAAAAGTAATACCTAAATGTTACTACTTTTAATACAGCAAAGTACAGGGGCCTCAGCTATTCACAGCATATGAAGAGCAAGAGAAAAAGAAGAAAGAAGGCAAAATTATTTAACTTGGAAAGCCAAGGATATAGTGCTAAAAACTCTGTCTTTTACATGCAACTCATCTCCCTGGAGCAGTTCCACTTGTCACACTGCCACTAACAGTCCAGATGACCTCTATCTGGCAGCCACAGGGAGTCCCTGTAGAGCGGATCCCTGAGCATCCCACAGCCACACCGTGGGACTGATGACCTCCCTGCAACACCTCCATCCTCATGCTCTGGCTAGAATCAAAGGTCTCAAAAACAGAGGAGCCCAAATGTAAGGGTTGCATCTGCTGCATGGTTTCCCAGTGCCCCAGGCAGTGTGCTTATACTCACTGAATCAATTGAAATGAAAAGGAGATGGAGTGACTTTTTTTCCCCATTGATGTGGGGTGTGCTGGGATGAGAAAGGAACATTGCATGTAGAAATTGGTGTTCTCTCACTCTCCTAGTCCTTCCACAGGCCAAATGTCCAGGGAGGTCAAGTTGCATGCCAGGAGAGAGCTGAGACAAGAAATCTCATGGGTATTAAAAAAAAACAAATAAAATGAAGACAAGATTCAAATGGCAAAATAACATCCTTAGACTCTTCATCTCCTTCCTCCCTCCCTCTCCCACATATTACTCTTCTATTAGGTTTTCCAGTAAAATCAGATTTTTTTGTCCCCTGCAGCCCAGACCTCCAGACACAACATACAGCTTTTCTGATGATCTCATAGCAGTCTCCAGAACAAACAATAATTGCCACAGAATTCACCAGTTTTTGCTAGAATCATTCCCTTGTCATTCAGCAACCAGAGAATCAAATCATGAGTCAGAAGCAGCACAAGGACTGCTGAGATGCCCCTCCTTCCACTTTGTCTTCCACGGATGCAGCTCCATCGCCAAAAGGGCAGGGCCCCCTTTCTCTCTCCATCCCTGTTTATAACATCCTGTCCCTACCAGTACTGCCTAGCTGCAAGCAGGGAGTGCAAAGCTCTTTCTAACATTTTAATTATACAGAACCAACTCAGGGACCTGCCACCTTTGAACTTGGCATGAACACTAGTGTGGGTCCAGCAGGCCTCATAACAGGAGACAGGAATCCAGGATAAACACAGTTGTCCCTCCTGACTGTCAGTCCATGAGAAAATTAGATCTTCAGAAAAAGTACAAATCTCACAATAAAGCTCTGCCCAACATGTCTCAAAGTCTTTATTTTTGAAGACAAGAAAGTGAGAAGTTGATACGCTTTAAACTGCATCAATTTAGTTACCATTTTTCACTAATTAGTAAAATAAATTTTATGTGCCCCAAGACGGCATTATTCAATCAATGTCAAATAGAGCTGTCAGAAAAAGTCTTCCAGTCCACTGACACATTGATTACACCTTTTCAGACTGCAACAATGTGAATAGAATTTTTTTTCAAAATTTAAAGTTTTTTTGAAATAGAAATTTCTTATTTGTCTGATACTCACTGGAATAGTAGGAATCCTGGGTTAGATCCATAGTGTTTCTATCTCATCTCTCTTCAGCCACAGACAATAAAGGACTGAATACAGGAAAAAATACTGATCACAGGGAAATTATTGGTAAGTCACACTGGCAAATAAGCCAATATGTTTGAGTTTAATTAGGAGTACTGGATGAATCAGTTTTTTGGTTTATTGACCAAGACAAGAAATTATATCTGGCTTGACACAATGTATTTCACTCTTTCACCAAAATTAACATTTAAAAGAACGATTTATCCTGGACAAAGCAGTAAGTTTGATATTGAGAATACTGACATTTTTGTGGTTCACATGAACTTTTACAAGTCATCAGGAAGTGGAAATCAGTGTTTCTGTCCTGTGGGAGGAGGTTGGCAATGTGCCATCCTCAGCTCCAGCCAGCTCTGCCCTTCTAGGGCACGTGGGCCCTGCCGTGTTTCCCTAGGGAAGGCACAGACACTTCTCTCCACAGTTTCACTCAATAAACAGAGCTCATTTTAATTTGATTTTCCCATTTAACTTGGTGTTTTCATCAGCTCAAGCATACTGTTTTTTATGAGTGGGAAAGGTTTTTACACTGTGTATCCTGGTCAGCAGGGGAGGTCCCAGATGATGGGAGGGTGGATAATGTGATGCCCATTTACAAGAAGGGCCAGAAGAAGGATCTGGAGACCTACAGACCTCTCAGCCTGACCTCAGTACCAGGAAAGATCACGGAGAGGCTCATCTTGAATGAGTTCTCACAGCAAGTGCAGGGCAGCCAGGGGATCAGGACCAGCCAGCATGGGTTTATGAAAGGGAAGTCTTGCTTGACCAACCTGGTCTTTTTCTATGACCATGTGACACATGTTTTGGATGAGGGGAAGGGTGTGCACATTGTCTACCTGGACTTTGGTAAGGCTTTTGACACCGTCTCCCACAGCATTCTCCTGGAGAAGCTGGTGCATCATGGCATAGAAAAGTGTATTCTTCACTGGGTAAAAAAATTGGCTGGATGGCCAGGCCCAGAAAGTTGTGGTAAATGGGGTCAAATCGAATTGGTGGCCGGTCACCTGTGGTGTCCCTCAGGGCTCAGTTTTGGGGCCATTCTTGTTCAACATCTTTATCAATGATCTGGACAAGGGGATAGAGTGCACCCTCAGTAAGTCTGCAGATGGCACCAAGTTGGGTGGGAGTGTTGATCTGCTTGAGGGTAGGAAGGGTCTACAGAGGAACCTGGACATGCTGGATCAATGGGCTGGAGTCAACTGTATGAGGTTTAACAAGGTCAAGTGGTGGGTCTTGCACTTGGGTCCTAACAAACCCAGGCAACATTACAGGCCTGGGGAAGAGTGGCTTGAAAACTGCCTGGGAGAGAGGGACTTGGGGAAGCTGGTGGACAGCCAACTTAACATGAGCCAGCAGTGTGCCCAGATGCTAAGAAGGCCAACAGCATCCTGGCCTGCATCAGGAATAGTGTGGCCAGCCAGAGTAGAGAAGTGATCATGCCCCATACTTGACACTGGTGAGGCCACACATCAAGTACTGTGTGCAGTTCTGGGCTCGTAACTACATGAAGGACATTGAGGAGCTGGAGCATGTCCACAGAAGAGCCACCAAGCTGGTGAAGGGTCTAGAGAGCAAGTCATACAAGGAGCAGCTGAGGGAACTAGGGATGTTTAGTTTGGAGAAGAGGAGGCTGAGGGGGGAACTCTGCCCTCTACAACTACCTAAAAGGAGGTTGTAGTGAGGTAGGTGTTGACCTCTTGTCTCAAGTGAGTAATGACAGGACCAGAGGAAATGGCCTAAAGTTGTGGCAGGGCAGGTTTAGACTGGATATTAGGAAGAATTTTGTTACTGGAAGAGTGGTCAGGAACTGGAACAGGCTGCCAGGGAAGTGGTGGAGTCACCATCCTTGGATGTATTCAAGAAACATGTAGATGAGGAGCTTCAGGGCATGCTCTAGTGTCTGCAATTGTAGGTTGTGTGTTGTGGGGTTTTTTGGAGGGTTTTTTTGGGTTGGACTCAGTAATCTCAGAGGTCCTTTTCAAGCATTACTGTTCTGTGTTTCTGTGTGCTAATGATGTGGGAGAGAGCTGAACCGGGCAAGGGGCTTCACCCATGAGGAGCAACTTCATGTTCAAGAACATAAAGTAGAAGAAAATGGAGACTGAACACTGGAAAAAACATATTCAGTTGATATTATGGCAAGCCCCATCCCTTGGGTCAAATAAGCATGGGTACCTAGAACAGGGAATAGTTAGGCTTTAGCAGAAGGATGGGATACCATATGTAGATGTTTGACATTTCGCATCTCAGTGATGCTATGAAACCTTTCTCTGGAACAGTTTAATAAGGCAGAATACTGCACGTTCCCATGAAAATGGAAGAGTGTTTCCTTGCTGGAGTTCTCTGGAAGGAAAATGTTGCCTCTGAACAAATTACAGAAGACAGCAAAAGAGGGAACTTTAGCCACAATATTGTCAAAGTATAAAAGTTAAGTCACTTTTTTAGTGTTTTTTGCCACACGTCAAAGATGTATGAGGCTATTCCTCAAAATAGTACGCCTGTACACTCTGTAACACATGCTGGAATTTTGCTTCTCTTCCCCTACACTCATTTCACCTCTAAATTCACACACTGATGAGCACACTCTGTGCAAGACTGTGATAATATAGTAATACTTTGGCTGATTCTATTGTATAGTTAAAAATATGCATGTCCAAAAAGATATTTAAATGATTGTTGTAGATTTGCAAATCACCTTGTGATGTATATTGCCCTCTTTGGGTTATAGCATTCACAGATTTTTAGACAAATATTTTTCCCAGGTGGTACAACAGTGGGTAAAGTCATGCTGTAACAGCATCACTCATTTTGTTTCATTACTTCGAAGAACCCTTTAAAAACCCTACCTTCCATTACTCAGGCATTAGCTTCCACAATTCCCTTGGGAACTGAAGCCGGAGAGCTGGAAATAACAGGCATATCAGAAAATGAAGGCATCTCTTTGAGTATAAGCACCTAGCAGCCCCTGTGACTTAGACCTTTTCACTTTAACTTCATCGGTCTTTGTAGCCATTTGCGTTTTATTAGGAAATACTAAATCTCTCAGAATCTAGAACAAGTTATACAGTGTTACTCTGGATGTATTGTACAGTTACAAACACCATCTATTAACTCTGAATTAATTGTCCTCTGGTCTCTTTGCCTGAGATCTTACCCTAATAATTCTTACAGTCACAAGCTTTTGGGATTTCTTTTGCCCAGACACTTTTTTACCTGATTGTTACTTAATAAATTGAAAGTCATCTGCCATTAGCAGTCCATCTAAAAAAAAAAAAAAAAAAAAAAAAAAAGTGTCTTTTCCCTTTACCTAGTGCCTTGCATAGCTGTTGCTGTATCTTTAATCACAAAAGTAGTCTAGAGGTTTTGTTGCTTTGACAGGCCTGTCTATACCTATAAATTACTATCAGGTTTTGAAAGACATGGGTCATGTGCATCATCCCTTAACTGGCACTGCCACCTGCAGATTCCAGGTACATGGAATATATTTTTTTGTCTTTCCTTCCTTATAAATGTCACTGCCTCTTTTGCTGAAGTTGCTCTTGCTCACCACCAGTGTGGCAGCCACTGTTCTCCTAACACTAGTCCCTCCCCTGCTGGGGGAAGGCCACCCAGCCCCCAGCAGCACCATTAGCCCAGCCAGAAGGGGTAAGCTTCTGGGAATGAGCTGCTGAAAGCAGCCACCAAACTCAGTTTGCCATCACAGCCCGCCCTTCAAGCTGCTCTCTGTATTTAAGAGATAAGGGCTAAGTAGTCAATGTGTCCCCCAAGTCTTAGTCTCTCAGCTTAGAGGATCTGCAGCAAAGCTACCACTTATCGCCAACATCGATTAACTGTTTTGATACTGATACCCATTTAAGATCAGCTGCTGCATTTACATTAGCTGTCGCAAAGCACCAGGAAGAAATATCAGTCAGCATCAACCTGGGATGGCCGCAGGCAGTAAACTAAATGTAGAAAATTTTGTGTCCTGACTACTAGCTCACAAGCTGCGCAGATCCTCAAAATAACATCTAAATCACAGAATCACAGAATCCTAGGGGTTGGAAGGGACCTTGAAAGATCATCTAGTCCAACCCCCCTGCCAGAGCAGGATCACCTACAGTACATCACACAGGAAGGCATCCAGGCGGGTTTTGAATGTCTCCAGCGAAGGAGACTCCACAACCTCTCTGGGCAGCCTGTCCCAGTGCTCTGTCACTCTCACAGTAAAGACGATTTTTCTGATATTTACATGGAGCCTCCTATGCTTCAGTTTGCACCCAATGTCCCTTGTCCTATTACTGGACACCACTGGAAAAAGCAAGGGCAAGTCCAGTGGGGATGTTCAAGAGAGTGTAGAATAACCAAGGAGTGCTGGATCACAAGACAAATATCTCGAGGAGGCAAATGAAAGAAAATAAAACCAGCCTTGACTTCTTTGGTGTAATAGAATGTTTAATTGGTACATACAGATCATAGGTGATTTTACAGTGTCTCTTCAGGCTAACTGCCTGGCATAAATAGCTTCATGTATTCACTGCTATAAGAGTTCACCTTCTAAAAAAAAAAATATTTTTAGCATTGTTGTTGGACTGAGGTTTCCAAAGGTATTCAGTCATTGACTCAGCATCTCACTGGCTTTGAATTAATTGCATTGAGGGAAAGAAGGCCAAGAGTTTTTTGGGTCTTTTTAATCCCCAAAACTAAAACCCGTATAGACCAATATCTTAAACCTTTATTGCTAAAGAGGCAGTATTGGGACACTTGTCACAACTTCTACTGAAATTTCTTCCATGTTCTCATAGAATTTGGAGGGAGAATTCTTTTAAGCTTGCATTTTTAAGACAGTATCTTCCTTAATATGAACAGTCATGTTCACAAATAGAGACTGTTTTCATTATGGCTGATGGACTTCCAGATCTTTCCTTTTAAGCAAAATAGGGGCCTGTGAGGAGACGAGGAGGATGAAGCTCTCCAGCTAGAGCTCTTTTAAGATGCTTCGCAATTTTAAGTCACTTTGTGACATAGTGACTGATTATTTCATATTAGTCAGAATATTTCTCTCCACTCTAAATAAGGAAAGTAAACACTAATATTCCCAGATAGGTTTGCAGCTGTATACAAGTGAAACCAGGATATTCATTGGATTAAGTTATCTGAGTTTCAAAATGTTCCTCTCTAAATCTCAGATACTTTGCCATATGTGCCTCTCGTTTTCCTTAGTGCTTGATTCACCTACAGTTCTTGTGCATTTAGACAACCATTTGCGGAGTTTTGGAAGCCTTCCCTAATAACGCATCTGGTATTCCTGAATTTATTTTATCGTGGTACTTTCAGTGTTAGCAGCCACCTAGACATCTGAGGTTTGCATTTGGCACAAGCGGCTGTACAAAAAAATGAGTTGCTTCAAAATTCACAATAATACCAGGAAACATTAATAAAACTGCTGTTGGATTCAAAGTTTTTGAAAAGTTTAGGAGCAAAAACTACCATGCAAAAGCGCATTGTCATAACACTTAACTGGGAATGCAAGTAGGGCTCATGTGAAATCTTTGAAACTAGCTGATGGGGTCCCATATTTACATAGCTGTGCTCTATTAAAACTTTCTCCCAGCAAAAAGAAAAATGAAATTGCTAGCACAGTTATCTCTTTTAAGAATATTTTGTATTATTATGATCATTCAGAACTTTGTTTTTAAGCATTAGAATCAAAAGAGAGATCATCAGAAGTCCCTATTCTGGAAAAGAATGATAAATCAAATCTCTGCATCTAACAATTTTTCCTCATCAGTCTCATCTGTGACTGAGATGACATTTTGAGTACAATATAAATACATTCTGCTCTTGTTATAGGACTCTCTGCTGTAATAGACTGATATAAATCTGTGCTATCATGCTTCCCTGTGTCATTAACACTCATGAGACCTTGTTACAGAAACATTGTTTACAGTACTTCAAAGTAACCTGCAGATATTGTCGTAAAGAGATCTTTAGTATTATTTTCATGTTTTCCCAGATTGCAGATATAATGTAATGCTGATTTCTAGACAGTTAACTAAAAAAGAAGAGTTCCATTTTATTTTAGATGATTGAACATTACTTATTTTTTCGAGTCAGATTCTTTCACGTAATTCCAAAAGCCTAAGGTATGATGTATAAAACAGTGGAGCGTGAATGACAGGAACATCCTTATCCATGTCAAAATGTATAAAGCCTAGTCATTTGGATCTGCAGTGTGTCACCTTTACCTGTGTCCCTCAGGTAAGCTAATCTGCAGCCCAGCCTCTGCTCCCAGAATCAAGAGGAAATGTCAGGGCTCCACCTCCATTCCCTTTACATGGTCTTTAGAAAATCAAGCTCTTAGCAGTATCTTCCACCTACATGCTTCTCATTCAGCCACAAATCCTGAAGTCTTATTAGCCCCCCTTTATACCCTCTTTTATATTTAGCCTAAATATGATCAAGATGCAAATAAGACAACTGAGTAAGATCCAGGAGAGAGAAGAGACAATTAACACATTTTTGTCTCTTTTAAAAACCTTTTCTTAAATTTTTTGTTGGACGGACAAATCTTTTTATAAATGCAACCTCTTAAAAATTTTAGGGTTTATTAATGGAGGGAAAGAAAATGGGTTCCCCAAAGCCCACTGTGCCTGAGAAAAGAGTTTAAAAGGCCATAGGCAATCTACTTGCATTAGTCCTGTCTTTTTTCTTGGGGACAAAGCAGGGAAATATTTCTGCTGCTTCTTCATTTTCTCTCCCCTTTCCGTAGGTGGCCATTGGCAAAAGGTGAGAAACAGTGGAATTTCACAGAAAAGCAAAGTCTATCTATTTAGGATGGACATCTTCCTGCAAAATGTCCTCCACATGTCACAGAGTTCAGTGTGGGCCAGTGGCAACACAGGTGAATGGAGCAAGTTAGGGAAGAAGTCAAGTCACTATGCAGCATTTCTCAGCCCTCTATGAGCCTGAAGGTACCTTCATGAAGTAAAACACTGGCTGCCTGATGGAACATCATCATGGTGGTTTTCCTTTAAAACTAAATGCAAATAAAGTTCACATTTTAATGCTGTTGCATTCCACTTTGATTGTCCCCTGTTTTCATGAGAGGGGATCATCTGTGCATTGATATAGCACTGTTTGTTGTTCCTTGATTTTTCTCCCTGATGATTGCATAAGTGGGTTTTTCAAAAGCAGATGTGATAGACAAGGCATTGCCACTCTTCAGAAATGCATCTTCCGTCTGTATCCCAGCCAGGGACTTGGAGGTGCCCAAAGCCCCACTCTGTGGTAAGGGAGTACACCCTTATTTTCAATTCTCAGGGTATCAAGCCCCCTCAAAGAGACAGAGCAGCTCTGTTTGTCTCCTGTTTCATCTTTTGATTTGGCTATGCCTTTCTATTCAACGTAATGGTGTACTATTTTCACCCCAGGGCCAAGCAAGCTAAGTTATTCTCTATTACGTGAAGAGGTCTCCTTTAGACAAAACTTAGACAGGACAGTGCACAAATGGAATGCCATGCTGATAAGGGTGCCAAAATGTGGGGCCCATGGATGTTAGTCTCACCAGCTTCTGGACATGCTATAACCTATACACAGCTCCAACCTCAGCCAGAGTGACATGATTGTGCTGTAAAAAGGAATACAATATGAAGGTGGATAGCACCTTCTACTTGACCTGATCACTTTGCTCAGGTCAAGGTGATCTTTAGACTGCTATGGCTGAGCTTAGCATCATCCATCTGCTTTCTTTATGCCTATCTACTCCAAATCTAGTTTCAGTGGCTGATCAGGTGGAACACATACTGGTGCTGTGAACCTTCTTGACTTGCAGGGGGAATTAATGAAGGGCAAAACTGGAAAGTCCTGTTGTGTTTCTTCAATATTTAACTGCAGAAGAGAGAGGCTTTTCGGCAAAAGGGTGTCTCCAGCTGGCTGCAGCTCTTCAGGCACCATGGCTGTCCAGCATCACCCAAACTTTCCTTCATTGTAGTCAAAACAGAAGGTAGGCAGTGAGTACTAAAGAAGAATTGGCACCACTAAGCTAGTTTAAATGATGCTGCAAATACTTCATGAAGTGTTCAAAGTGAGATTTACAGCCACCATTCATCCCAAAGTATATAAAACAATTCATCCAATATCATACACTAGAAACTAGCATTTTTTCAAAGTAAATTGTTCTGCTTTCAGTCAAAACCTATACACTGCTTATGATCACTTAATATCTCATAAACAACTCGTTCCAGTGTGAGTCTTGTATGTTAGAACTGATGCTTTAAACATAATTTACAGTATTTTTTCATACAGGAGACAGAGAATTTGGGTAAGGTTTTTTCTTGCTGATTTTTCATATGATAAAAGGGCTGAGTCTACAAAGACACATGCATATAGAGTACATAAAAAATATATATAATATGGGGCCCTAAACAGGTTTTCTAATTTTTAGGAAAGACCAAAAATCTTGACTTTCAAATCTGCATAATTTTCTTTTGGTTTAGAGGGCGTATTCTAGTTCAATCCCAATCATAATCAATCAACATAAATTCCAGATAAGGATTGTCTGACATCTGGATATTAGAAGAAAGCTCTTCTTCATGCATCTTTTAAAAACTTCACCATTAATCTTGCCATGAAATCTCAGTTAAATGATTGTAGAATATTACATCAAAGTTATCCAATGATCAGCAATGTGACTTATTTTCTTACAAGTGCAACTTTTTCAGTTTTATCTGATGGTCATCACATCTTCACACAAAAGTAGCTCTCTTTTTTAATTCTCTCCCTGTTTCCCCCCACACCCTGCAGCCTGACTGCAGTGCAGATTTGTATTCGTGGCATTCTCATCCTGTTTGATAAGCGTGAGGAAAGTCCAATTGTCATATTGCCCCCAGGAGCAAAGCGAACACTGCCCTAAACTGATAACAACACAATTTAGCTGCCCTATGAGCAGTTGTTGTAACTCAATGATATGTAGCTGCTGCTTCAACATTCAAGCAGTGGAAATGACATCATTATCAGGCAACACTAGGTGATGAAAAATGGCCTACATTAGGGAACACTCTGAACCCAAGAAATCTTCAGCTACCAGTCATGGCCATTATAATGTACTTGCCTCTATCTGCAAATTTAGACCTATCATGAGCCTGAATTTGCAAGGGAAAGAAATACACTTTCCAAAGGATATTAGTGAAATTAAGCAGAAACACTCTGCATTTCTCAGGGGGATCTTTGTGCACAGGCCTAGAAAAGCCTGAAGGCTAAGGGATTTCAGTCATTCAACCAATTTAATGATCCCCAAGAAATATGGTCTTAGAGATGCTTTGTGACTGTTAAAACAGAAATCTGGTGTGATTTTTTTTCCAAATGAAATTTGCTGGTTTATGTCCAAATTCTCCTGCTGGTTTCTTGTCTACTGCAAGTAGCAGTTTTCAGAGGTACAGCAGAAACATACTTCCTGCAGTTCCAAAGCTAAGACCAAAGCCTTGCAGACTATAAGACTTCCCAAACCCAGAGCTGTAAAGGATTGCGCTCCCGAAGTCAGGAGTTTCAAAGTAGTTTACATGAGTTGTGTTGAGGTTACACAAGACCCAGCCTCTCTAAGAGCTACCATGCAGCAGAGAGGAGTGTAAAATAAGGAAAGGGATTTCAAACTGGACCTGAGAACTGGCTTACTCAGGAGATGCTGCATCAATTTTAGGCAGACAGGAGTGATTTCTGAGTAGTGAGAGTAAGTGATGACAGAAAGCAACACCTTGAGATTCACAGCTGGGTCATTCAGCACTCTGGTGCTACTTAGGTTGTGAGCTTGTGCTTTCCAGTGAGCCTAGGTGGAACAGAGGAAGAGAAGCACTAGGGAGCAAAGGAAAGGTTGCCCTCAGGGCATCTCTATGCAACACAGGAAGCCCTAGAAAGACAGCCTGGTCTTGAGAGTTTTAAACCAGTGTCCCCAGGTTGTTAAGGAAGAACTAGGACTTTGGAAAACTCCAGGTAACTCAAGCTTCCATATATACTGTAAAAATATTTTAACTATTGAGTGGTATAGGGCAAGGCAGAGCAAAGGAACCTGGTATCTGCTAGAGCAGTAATGCACTGTCAAGTTTCCTTTGCCCCATCCCTCACTAAGGGAGTTGATTTTATATCCATCTGCCCTGTGTCAGCTCTCCTTCCTCTATTAATTGCATGAAAGCAGGATTAAGTCATAGAATCATAGAACCATTCAGTTCAGAAAAGACCCTTGGGACCACCAAGTCCAACCATCATCCCTACTCTACACAGTTCTCCCCTAAAACACATCCACCAACACCACATCCAAACCACCCTTAAACACATCCAGGGATGGTGACTCAACCACCTCCCTGGGCAGCCTATTCCAGTGTCTAACCACTCTTTCTGTGAAAAAATTTTTCCTCATGTCCAGTCTAAACCTCCCCCATTGCAGCTTGAAGCCATTCCCTCTTGTTCTGTTGCTAATTACCTGTGAGAAGAGACCGGCACCAACCTCTCTACAATGACCCTTCAGGTGGTTGTACAGACCAATGAGGTCTCCCCTCAGCCTCCTCTTCCTCAAACTAAACATTCCCAGCTCCTTCAAGCATTCTTCATAAGATTTATTCTCTAGGCCCTTCACCAGCTTCGTTGCCCTCCTCTCTACTCACTCCAGCACCTCATTATCTCTCTTGAATTGAGGTGCCCAAAACTGGACACAATACTCCAGGTGGAGCCTCACTAGTGCTGAGTATAGCGGGACACGTCTCCACAGTACACCTTTCTATGACTTCTAGACTCCTACACAGACCAGGAATATTTGAACACTCTTGTCCTGTATACAATAAGAGGCTGTGTTAACTCTTTTCTCCTTTTGACACCTTTTATATAATGGGAAATTAAGCAAAACTTGCAGCTTTTCAGTGTCTAGATTATGTAACTTAGGTAAAAAGAAAGCCTTTCTCAGTTGCTCTGGGGCTGGCTGTGAAGAAGTACAGTGAAAATTGGGTAGTGAAATCCCAGGTCCCCTGGGAATGTCATGATTGAAGCAGATTTGGGCACCATTTTTTGAGGTTGAAGGTTTCTTGGGCTAAGAAGTCACTTTCTTTTAAAATGAAAAATGGAGACAGACACTTTTTCCTCTTTACAAACATTAAGTTAAGTAATTTGTCAATATTTTCTGCTGTCTAAATACAAAGACATTAGTGGCAGTCTTAGCAACTTGTTTACATGCCAAAATAAAAGGTTCTCCCTAACTAAAATGGTCTATTGCTCTTATAAGAAAAGTGCCAGTAGCACCTTACAAAAAATTTGAAATTATGTAAATTTCAAAACAGATTTGTTTTACCTGTTTTTTTATAGAAACAATTTAGACATTTCAGAATGTTTCTTCCTTTTGCCTTCCTAATGGCTTGAATGGAACTGCTGTATACTCACAACACTCAGGCAAAGCATAATTTCTCCACCATCCCCAGCTTCCAGAATCTTATCACATCTTCCTATGCTTTATGTTCTTAAGTCTCTTAACCCAAGGCAGGAAATTACAGGGGAACTGCAGTTGTCATTTGGATTTTGCTTTGTGTTGTCTTTTAAAGAGCATTTCAATAATGTTTTTTACCCCCCATGATTATTAAGAAAAGCTTGAAAATATGTCTCATAGGGGCTCAGAATTTGGCAATTAAATAAAAGCATATATAAGGGGGGAATCTCATCAAAGCTTATAAATATCTAAAGGGTGGGTGTTAGGAGGATGGAACCAGACTCTTCTCAGTGGTGTCTAGTGACAGGACATGGAGCAATGGTCACAAACTGGAACAAGCAGGGTTCAACCAAAACATAAGGAATAATTTCTTTATTGAGATGGTAACAGAGCACTGAAACAGGTTACCCAGGGAGATTGTGGAGTCTCTGGATCTGGAGACATTCAGAACCTGTCTGGACATGTTCTTCTGAGATCTACTGTAGGTGATCCTGCTCTAGCAGGGGAGTTGGACCAGATACTCTTCAGAGGTCCCTTCTAACCCCTACCATACTGTAATTATATGAAATACAGATTTACAGCTCCATTATTCCAAAGCCAGTGCCCCGCATGGCAGGACGAGTCAGGAGGAGGATGACACACAGTTTCTCATGCAGGGGCTCTAGCTATAGCTCCACTTTGCAGTCCAGGGCAGGGGCCAAACATGTCCCAAGAGCCTTGCCTTGGGCCAGACACAGGGCTTGGGCTCCCAAAGCTGAAAGGGGCCACAAACCTGGGGACCACACCTGAGCCAAGCATTTCCAAGACAGACTTTTTAATTTTTGTCTTCACATTGCATGTTCTCTATCATAGGCATGAACAGAAGTTCTATCCTGTGCTCAGAAGAGCAAAGATGTGTTCCTGCAGTCTTTACACACCAAGTTTTAAAACTGACTTTCACTTAATTCTCATTACCATTGCACTTAACAATCATGTAGCCTAACCATCACAGAGTGAAGCTAACTCATAGAGGAAGCTTGAGAAGCAGACTGGGACTCAGCCATGTGCTTGGCAAGGGGTAACTCATGGCTGCTGGATGTTCCTTGTTTCTGCCCTTTGGCTGTAGAGAGCACCTCTAGGAAGCAGAGAGTCATGGCAAGTACTTGCTTCTCTGCCTAAATCTCTGAGCTCCTAGTTGTGACTCTGCCTGGGAGAAAAACTAATGAGATGGCTCATTGCAAGTCTAGGGAAGCCTTTTGCAGCAGCTTGGATCCAGCTCAGCAGGCAGAGCAGAGGTACCATCTCTCTAGGTGGGGAGGTAAGAAATCCTCTGATCATTACTGTTTTCAGTATAGATGAGCAAGTGAGAGAAACCTGGACTGTAACATGTACTAACATTCAGGAACAAGAAGATACAGAGCAGTGAGTGCAACAGGAAGAACTTGCTGTTTAGCAAAAGTACAGAGAGAATACCAAATGGTCAGAAAAAGGATTCACAAGGACTGGTAAAGAGGGAAGGGAAACATCTTCAGCTGCATGAATTTACATGATTGCTGAAATTACTTTCTGGATCCATAACATGCTTTGACAATCCCATTGGAAATCTAATGCTAGGAAATCTATTAAAGGGTAAAGATCTTAAAATATATTGCTTTCTGGGGAGAAGGGCTCTTTATGACAGTGCCTTTGGTAAGTCTGGCCTTGTGCTTTTCCCAGAGGAAGATGACCCAGTTCCTCCAAAATCACAGGTTCAAGCAGTGGAGTACACTCACAACAATAATCCCCAAGATGCAGCACATTGCTTATTCCTCAACCTGATATTGAATGGAATTTGAAATTTCACTATAGCACATCTTGCTGATTCCCCAGTTCCATTTAATGAAATTATGACGGGGGGAGCTACAGGCCAGGAAGAAATGTCTTTTATAATATCTTCTTACTCCCACAGTGGGGTTGGCTGCTACAGGCTCTTCACTGCCCCCCACATCTCCTGCAGAACCCCAGGCAGTTCACACATCCTGTGCTGCTGGGACCAAGGACAAATGATGTCTGGCTATTGACAAGGGAAAATGCTCCCCTCTTGCCTCCCCGTTATATCCAGTACAGTTCACCTGAAGTCTCTCATCTCCCTCCCCTTTTCATTTTTCCTGCATGCTGCTGAAGTTCCTAGGTAGAATGCCCACCTCTAAATTCTTTGCAGATAACCCAAATGCTCCACTTTTAGGAGCACTGCAAAATGGCAGGTTGGATCCACAGAGTTTTGGCCCCAAACACTTAAAAACCTGATACTGTCCTGTTCTCTAAGAACTCATATCAGTAAGGTGTTTGCATTCAAACTCTCCTGCATCTCATACATCAGAAGGAGAAGGTTTTCTGCTTATTTCTTGAAACTATAATCTATATGTCATTAACAAGAATAAGACATGGAATACATTTAGGTAAGCATAGCATTAAACAGGCACTGGTCTTTAATAGGTTTCAGCAAAGAGACATTATAGAAGAAGAAAGGATATTAATACGTACTGATATATAGGTATTCATGAAGCTGATGGAAACAGGGAATTCAGTGAGCAGAAGTATGAAAACCATTGACTGGACCGCTCACCACAATGGGGTTATTACAGTATCCACTAAGTAAAGAAGACCCACAACTCTGTGCTAAAAAGACCACAATTTCCTTCCCCAGTTTATTCTCAGACCTCCTATTCCTAATAGTGACAATAATTCCTGTCATCAAGAATAACACCAGCTAATAGGTTTTGTGGCTGATCTGTTCTGAAAGATACTAAGAGTGACAGTTTCTTAAATTTGCCACATCCTATCCATATTTAGAGGAAGCAAAGATCCCTTAACAACTACGGCTATGACAAATGCAAGTGAGGAAAAAAAACTACAGTGTATATTTCTTCAGCATCAGGCAGAGAGCAAAGATTCAAAGCTTAAAACTCTTTGTGCAATCTCTAAATGAATCACAGAAATCAAAAATAACCAAGAAATCAGAAGAAAGCTTTTCTCAATTTAAAAAAGATCAAATTAATCTGTAGGAAACAATCTCAGAGAAATTATTCCAGGAAATAATTTGTTCACTATACACACAGCATTGTATGTCACATGGTATAATTATAGGAATGAAAGCAACATAGGAATTAGATGGTCTTTTCAAGCCTGTGAGGAATGTGAACAAAGAATATAATTACACATTGAGACCATTGATTAACCAATTTCTAGTTAAAGGAGATTTAGACTTTAAATTAATTTGGTTCTGAATTCTGGGGAATTTTGGGCTAAGATAAACAGTGTTTGAAGATTAATTATCCTTGTCTAAGATGAAGGAACTCATTTCAATTCTGTTAACATGTCGAAAGACTCTAGCTGTTGCATGGGTGAGGGCAGACAGCAAATCTCAGTGGTATTGAACAGTCTGATTAAAGTGAATTCTGAGACTCCTAATCACTCTAATCCTCACAGGGAGTGGCGATATTGCACACTACATTGTTCCAGCCCTAAAATTATATTTAAATGTAAAACAGACCACCATTTACCTAGAGGAGAAGTGCACTGTCTCCAAAGAAAGTCCTGACAAGGAGTTACAAAGGCAGTAGTGAAGAAATGCTGGAGCACAGCTCTCTATGCACCTTTGCCCAAGAAAATAAACATTTTGTTGTGATACCCGCCATTTTTCTCTACAGTACCAGCAGCACACCGTGGCATCTTGACTGAAATGTGCAGGAGTGGTAGTATGACATTTTACTTCTCTGTTGGTAGTCAGAGCTGTATCTCCAGGCCAGCATTTTGTGAAGGAAAGGCTTCACATTTCAGTAGCTGTCCTGGAGTCTAGATTTCCTTATCAGCATGTCTAGCAAGCTTCTCTCTTGCCTAAAGTTCCCTGGGCTATGGGGAAGCACATACAGCATGGTGTTGGCAAATGCCCCAGGCCAGCACAAACCTGCAGCCTGTACCAGAGCCTCCCCATCACCCACTGTGCTTCTCCATTAAATGTCTCCAGTTTGCCTCCAAAAGAAGTCAGCCTTTGGCTTCATGCCAGGAGTGTTGAAAGAGAAGGATTTCCACGGCAAGAAGTAGCCCAAATGCTAATCTAAACACTAGCTTTGTGTATAGGTTGGTAAATGCAATCAGCAAGGATACCTTTTGGGAAGCTCCTGAAGAGAGCACATTTGTACCACTGCCTGCTGAGCACCCACTCCTCACCAAAATGAACCATTAGTTTCACAAAACTTCAGTGCAATCCAGTGAGACCTTTCCTTATGGCCATATTCCTTAGGCAGTATATTTCCACTGATGTCAATATAAGGTATTGCAGCTTACAAAAAAAAGCAGGAGGAGCAAACTATATTTTTTAAATGTAAGAACCCATGAGAGGTCTAGACATCCTTGCGCTGGGTGTTTAACAACATGACCAGGGACAACTTGGTACGATTGCAGAAAACAATGAAATAGATGAAAGACTGTAGATTGTCTGCAAACGAGGAAGGTCCAATGGGGTTTCCAGTGTCCAGAGCAGCAAAGCAGATTTTTCAAAAGCTAGGCCTGCAGAAACCAAGGCAAAAAAAGGATTAGTCACTGCGACTGAACAATGTTCCCTCATGTCTCTCTGCTTCCAGCTTGGGTTGAGTCTGACTTGTGTGTTTCCTCCCCCAGGAAGGGGGGAAGATGGAGCACCCAGAGCTGGACTGAGGAAGGAGCTGCAAGCCCTGGCCATCAGCCCTGCGGGTGAAATAGTTGTCCTTGGGTATTGACCTGCTCTTCTTGTCTTGTTTTCTGGATCAGTTGGGATGTGGGAGTAATGCTAAGCATTCCTGCTCAAAAAACATTCATTGTGGAGGGTCCAGACCTTTACCTTGAGTTAGCAGTAAGATATACATATGTCCGGTTTCTTCCCCTCAAAACCTTTTCATTGAAAAAACTGGTGCTTCTGTGGCCAGTGCAACCAAACCTCAACAAGCATGGGATCCTGCAGCACGAACTCGCCTTGGTGTAGGTAAACCTAGAGCCCTGGACTTATTCCCATCAAGGTTGAATTTGCCTTTCAGACACTATATTGTTAAAGATGTTTTAGGCTTGTGAAGGGCTGGGAGCTGCAGGGGAGTTGGGGGGGGCACTGAGAGAGTGAGGGAGAGGCAGAAAGCGAATATACAATAATCTCAATACAATAACATATGAAATATCTGGTGAGCAAGCTTGTGGAATCTTACATAGTTTTCATATGAGGGGCGACTTAAATGTGCTACTGGCTAAAATTATTGAGTTTTATAATGCTACTATTTTATTACCTCAATATCGGTCTGACTGGGAGTCCAGTCTTGGGGTAAAGCTCTTTTTGCCAGGTGCTGGACAAACATGTGTCTACAAGGTTCCCGGGCTTATCTCGCTGGTGACCCTAATCCCCAGCTCCGGGGCAGTGCACACTGGCTTACCCCCAGGTTCCAGGCCCCAGAGGTATCTGCCTTTTGGTCATGCAGATGTGGCGCACATATGAGATACATTATAGGCTTCAGATTAAATCCATATTGAGCTGCAGACTGACAGAGATCTGTGTCTGTGGATGAGAACATCTTAAAAAATAGGATTCTATGCAACTGCTGTCACCCACATCCTACTAGTATGATGTTTGACAGCTTCTTAGCACAGAAATTCTATGTACAGCACACGTATCTTACCTGCAGACATCACTTATATCCAAGGAATTAATCCTTTTTAAATAAAACCTGTCCATGTGAACCGAAAATCTTGGATCCTTAACATTGAACAAGCAAATATCCTTATTAAAAAATTTTCAAAGGTGGAGGAGCCAGGGTTTTCTCCCCTCTTTCCTCTTTTCTCAGTCTCACTGAGAGTCACACTCTCAGATTATCTCTAGTAATGGCTCACTCCCATGCTGCTCAGCCAAAGGTAGGTAAAATTTGTCTTCTGTGTTTCAAGAAGCCCCTCTGCAAGCCACAGGACCCACCAGCCTTGGTTTCCTATGGGCAGACATCCTGCAGCAAAGCTTCAGCTACCCCTTTTCACTCTGATTTTAACTCTCTCTCAGTATCTCCTCAGCCTCTTTCAGTCCCTGCCAGGGGTCCATCTCCAGCTGGGCTGGTAGAAAACCAGTCTGTGGCTGGGTCTGGGGTGGGGATATGTGGCCAGTAGCTGTGCATAAACTGCTTACAGCAAGGACAAGGACAGGGACAACCAGGGCAGGAGGACCATCCACAGGACCAGTGGTATGGTAGGACAGGGGAGGGTGTGCCACACTCCCCACCTTTCTTGCCAAGCCACAGACTGGTGAGCCCACTGCAGCTGGAGCCGTGGGGAAATCCAGGTCAGCACACAACTCCAGCAGATCCTTGCTGAGCCTGGGTGAGCGGGGCATGCAGCTTGGTTGAGATTGCACAAAAAATGCCCGAAGTTCCCCATGCTGATTGTCTGCACTCCCATTCCAGAGTGGATAACACAAATGTATTGCCAGATTTTACATATACAAAGAGAAAGTCAGACAAGAATGACAGGAGGTCTGCATAGATGAACAAGGAGCTCCCAGACACACTTAGCTGTAAAAATAAAGTCTACAGAGGGTGGAAGCAAGGATAGGTAGTCTAGGAGGAGTACAAATAAGTTGTGCAAGCAGCCAGGGATCAGCTTAGGAAAGCCAAAGCCCTGACAGGATTAAATCTGGCCAATGACATTGAGAAAAGTTTCTACAGGTGTGTCAGAGTGTCCTGGTTTGAGCCAGGATTAAGCCAATATTTCTTTTACTAATACAAAGAAAACTAGGGAAAATGTGAGCCCCTCCAGAAGGAAACAGGAGACCTGGCCACACAGGATATGAAGTAGGCTGAAACACTCAATTTTTGCCTCAGTCTTCACTAGCAAGGACTCAAGCCACACCATCCAAATTGCAGAAGGCAAAGACAGGGACAGGGAGAAGAAAGATCTGCCCACTGTAGGAGGAGAGCAGGTGCACAAGTCAATGAGATCCATCCATGGCTCCTGAGGCAACTGGCAGATGAAGTTGCAAAGCCGCTTTCCATTATATTTGAGAAGTCATGGCAGAATGGTACAGTTTCTACTGACTGAAAATGGGGAAACACAACCCCCATTTTTAAAGTAGGTAAAAAGGAAGACCCAGGGAGCTACAGACCAGTCAGTCTCACCTCTGTGCCCAGCAACATCATGGAGCAGATCCTCCTGAAGTCTCTACTAAGGCACATAGAAAATGAAGAGTTTGTTGGTGGCAACCAACATGGCAAGGGCAAATCATGCCTGACAGGCCTTTTACAATGAGGTCATAGCATGAATGAATAAGGGAAGAGCAACTGATGTCATCTACATGTGCAAAGCATTTGACACTGTCCTGCACAACACCTTGGTCTGTAAACTGGAGAGATATGGATTCAATGCATGGACCACTTGGTAGATAAGGAATTGGTTGGATACTCATTCTCAAAGAGCTCAATGTCCAAATGGAGACCAGTGATGAGCAGTGTTCCTCAGGGCTTGGTACTGGGACCAGTGCTGTTTGATATCTTTGGTGACATGGACTGTCAGATTGAGCGTACCCTCAGCAAGTCTGCTTACAACACCAAGGTGTATGGTGTGGATGACACTCTGGAAGGAAAGAGGAAAGGATGCCATTCAGCAGGACCTTTACAAAAAAAAAAAAAAAAAAAAAAAAAAAAAAAAAAGTCAAATAGATACTTACAAAGGAAAATACTGTGCAGGCCTCTTAGCAGGTGGCGCCACCAATGCTGCCCAAAGCCATGAATTACTCATTTCAGCCCTTGCATCTCACAAGAGTTTCACAGAACTGGTGGGTACAGCACCTGATGGGGAATGAGCAGGCAGTGAGTGCCCTGACAGAGTTCTGGGGCATTTGATCACCAAGTGGCTGTTTTAGATGGGGACGTCTGGGCACCCCTGACTTGGTGATGCCCAAGGGATGGCTGCTGCAGCAGCCTACCCCTTGCAGCCAGAAATGTCCCCAGCCCACAACAGTCGTGGCCTCAGAGGCTCCAGTCTGTGCCAGGGAATCAGAAACTTACATTTCTCTTCAGTGTTATACACAAGGGTTGGCACATCATCTGCTCCACCTGCAGCTGCTTTCATTGCAGCACCCTGTGGCTTGGGCACACTCAGCTTCTCCAAGCACCCGTCAGAAATGTGGAAGTGCAGCTTGTTAGAGCATTGCTGTGAGACTGGAACTAGTTCTGCTTTGTGAAATTAGAGTGCCCAAAGGCATTTAAAGCGGCTCCTGACACCAAATCCTGCCTGCCCTGGACTGGTGTCTCAGGAAGCTGTGCTCTGCTCAGCACTGCTGCCCTCAGCATCACCACCTGTAGCTACAGCTGTAATATAGTTTCTCTACAGAGATGGAGGCGGGTGACTCACCCTGTGCTCAAAGATGCCCAGGTATACCAGGAGGCCTCCACTGCTTTCAGGGAACTCTCTTGGCAGTCAGAAGCCACAATTTTGGTGGCCTGCAATAGGGAATAGGCCACAATCCCACGGGGGCTGCTGGGTGCATGGTCTTCAGGCATGAATCACTCTTGTTTTAGCAGTAGGAAACTGGAAGCCACTTGGACAGTGATAGAAACAGAGAGAGAAACATTGTAGCATGTTGACTTTCCAGAGGCTCGCACGTAACAGCACAGAGCTTCCAAACCTCTCTGCGGTGTCTTCTGTGTGGCTTTGCTCTCTGGAAAACGATATCTATGCCATTTAGTTACTCCACAGCTGGCTTGCTCTTACAGCCATTCAGATAGCCAGGAGGTCTGGAGGAAGGAAACCCAGGCACAGGATGGGGAGTGGCCAACATTTGAAACTAAACTTTCACCAAAATTACTCCTGTGTGGCTAACACTAGCAGCTACGTTGTTGTGTTCATGGCTTCAGGACAACTAACGCCAGGCAATTTCACAATGTGGCTTGGTACTGGATGTCATAGTCTTAAATCATGCAATAGTTTTTCCAATGTAATCCTGGTTGTTGAGTTTAAGTCAGCTGGGACAAGGTGAGAAGGTATATAAATATGGGTAAAAGGCAAATGGGAAAAGCCAAAATAGGTTACAAATACTCCAGTCCTATATAAAAATTAGCCTTCAGGGCACCTGGATTACTTGGCATTGAAAGTATGAGAACTCCCATGTCAGAAGGGAGGTTAAAGGACTTGCCCCAGCATTCACATACAGTAGAGACAAGGTCAGGATTAGATTGTCAGGTCCCTGTCTCACCAGCCCACCAGCAAGCTGGTAGGTCATATTGACACTCTAATTATGCATTCCTCTTTTGCCCTCAGAGCTTTTTGCTAGACCAAGATAATTAAGTTCTCCTTCTGGCTATTCTCTTTTAATGAAATGCTGCACATATCACAGCTTGGTATTCACTAACAATAATGAATTTTCAAAACAATTTGAGGCAGCAACTCACCTTTCACTTATGTGGTTGTGGTGCATGTCCAACATCATTCCCAATTTAATGATGCCATGCATCTTGGGTCAGTCTCCTTTAGAAAGCAGTCTGCAACATAAAATCAGCAGCACCCATTTGCCATCAGGTCTTTCTGAATGAAAAGCAGGTCCACGCTTGAACTGGACAGGCTTGAACAGGAGCAGATGACAGGTTCCTCCTCTTTTTGAGGTGCTGGTGGTGGTTTATTAATTTTTAGAACAAGGTCACAAGTTTATTTGCCTGCTGAATCTCAGTGACCTCACATCTTATAGGCAAGTAAACATAAACCTTCAATATCTGACACTCCTGATGTTTTTCAATATGGAGAAGCAAAAATGTAAACCTCAAAGTTAAAAAGAGCCAGCTGAGGTTACATATTAATACCTCTGTTTCTTGAGCTGGGATGGTTTAATTAGTGCAAATCAACTCTCTGTCACAGAGACCATGGCAGCCAAAATCATGCTGGCAGCTGCTTTCCACAGTGAAGAGCTGCGGTGCATAAGCTACCTCATTTTTTAAAGACTCTGGTTTCCACTGCAAACACTCTTGAAGTGGCATTGATGTTAGGGATACATCCTCCATAGGCTAATGTGAGAGGCTGCAATATGGTTCTTTCCTGGGAGAACGGGTTCTGGCCCAGAGACCCCTGCCCTGACTGTGATGGGATCTTTGAAAAGTCCCTGGTTTTTGGTCCCAGCCCAGGAACCGGATGGAGAGCCCTGATCAGGGCTGTTTCTGGAAAACTGGAGGTATTTTGAAAGCATGTGAGGTTCAATTCCAACAATATGATGTTTGTGAGATCAAGACACAGTGAGGGGATACACATTGCCACGTTACAGCTGTAAGGTGCTGTGGTTGCATGGGTAGCCAAGGCCAGATTCTGCCCTGCATTGGCTTCTGCCATCCCTTCCAACACCAGGAACCATCGTGGCTTTCCCCCAGCTGCAAATCCAGACCCTTGGCTTTGTCCTGCCTCCAAGGGGGCAGATTCAGCTGAAGGCAGCAGCTCCTGCCATTGCCTCCCAAAGGGTGCATGAAGGGTGAGGGCCTGCAGTGCCAAAGGCAGCTGCATGCCTAGGAATCACTGTGGTTTCCTTACTGCAAACCATGAGCCAGCCAAGGGGACACTGATACCCTCCAGGAGATCCCATCGCTTTGCCAGGAGCTGGGTTGAGGACAGGTGTAGGACCCCATCAGACTTGCTCAGAGATACCCTGCTTCCAAATAAACCCTGCTGCAACTCCCATGCACTACAGGAGTGCTGAGCAGCAGGCCTGTCCTGACAGCATGGTTATTAGTAAAAGACAAGAAAACTAACCACGATGGTTTATAAACTGCAAGGGTCCAAATCTGGCTCACCTTACTCAGGGAAGCAACTCCACCAGGAACTGAGGAGTTGCACTGGCTGAAAACCAAATTGCACTTAGCACAAATATTGCTTAACTTTTCCATGAGACCTCAGTGTGTCTAATAAATCCCTGTATAACACCTTCATTAAGCAGGACTTACTGTAATATGGTATATACACTTTATGCCTCACCTGCATAAACAGCCATGTTAACAATATAAATTACAGCATTTGTATTAACATATCGCAGGCACCTCAACCAAGGTGAAGTACTTAATGTCTTTCAGTAAGCACCTGAATTGCGAGAAAGTGTGGAATGTGAGGGAGAGTTCTCTGGTAACTGGGACAGACTGCACGAGTGCTGTAAGCCTTACAAAATTATTCTTAAAACAAAACAAAACAACAAACTAAAACCAACCAAAAAAAAAAAATCTAAACCTCCAAAGTTTTGCATACTGCAGTATTAATGCTAGACTTCAAAGCTTTTAAACGGAAATAGGCTCTGATTTATAAGACATGCATTACATCATAGTCTTCTTTTAGGGCATTATGTCATTCCTGCTGAGACGCATTATCTCTGCTTGGCCCAGCATTAGTGAGTTTTGCAGGCCTACTGCAGTGTTCCCAAAGCACTGCTGGGAACCACAGATTGAAATCTGAAACTCTTATCTTTTACAAAGCTGAAAAAGAGGAAAGATGTTAACATCAGGCATCGCTAACTTACTTAACCCTTTCCTGACTCCTCTTCTTACTGGGGCTTGGTTTTGATATCTTTGAACTTGCTGTACAAATGAGGTAACCTTTAAAAACTCACATTAAAGGGGCATAATACCTTGTGTCTCTCCACTCTCTGAGAATTGCCCTTGTAGCTGCCTGAACAACACCTCCCCGGTCTTTACAAGATGTCAACATGAATCATTTTGTACCTGTGTACACTGACTAGCTATATTCCACAGACACAGTTAGAACATTTATTAAGGATAAAAGGGGAAGACAGTGAAAAGCTTTATGTGACTCTACTTTTATTTAAATTTTATATTGTATTGAGCAACTCTGATATTCTGCTTTTCAGCACATACAGAGATTGTGCACACCTGGACAGATGTTCACGTCCTGTTCCTTTTGAGGACACAAAAGCAGAATGCCAGGAGGCTTATGCTAGACAGCCATTTTTATGCAGGGAACTGAGCAGATATTATCTCTTCTGACTTTAGCCATGAAATTAGAAGACCATTTTGTCTCACTGCATCCAGGGCAGGATTAGAGGCTGTGTCATGGAGCGGACAGCTGCTTTCAGGATAAAGCAAGGATATTCCCAAAACCTCAGAGAATCCCAAAACCTTACTCTCCACAAAAGCACAATTTTGAAAAGGGACAGTGAATGCTAAGAGGAGACAGAAAACATTCAACCATGACTAAATTACATTCCCCTCTCTTGTTATAAACTAAGGCTATTCATTGGAGTGCTTTAATTTCTCTTCTCCATTTTTACTGAGGTTATGTGTTTCAGTAAGTTGTCACATTTTGGTGCTTTAAGGCTTTCTGCTACAGCTGTAGTGTATTTTCTAGAAAGATTTCAACAGCAACTCTTTCCATCACAAAGGAATGATTTAGCTGCCTAACCAGAACTCAGAAGGGAGGACATAATTTAACCCTGCCAGAAATCTCTTCCCCACTTGGACTGAAAGCTTTTCCTTCCTTATTTTCCGTTCAGATTGCAGAATCTGAATAACAAAGCTTTGGAAGGAGAAAAAGTTCTCGTGTGTACTTGACACCTGCTGCCCCCAAATAAATGTTTGCAAGGTGACTTTTCTGGCCTTAGCAGTCTACTTTCGTGGACAGAAGTTTTATAGTTTGGGGGCCAAGTGCTTTTCATGGTTAATATTCCCAAAGGGTTGATTCATGTGGCAAGTCCCTATCCTGCTGCTGTGACAAGGTTTTGCAGGTAACGCCTCATTAGATGTAAAACTGCTACCCACAGGAGGGAAAGTCCAGCTTGTTTTGTTAAAGAACCAGTCATAAGAGGTGGAAAAAATGGGTTTCCAGGTATTTTCACCAAAATTACACTAACGGGCTTTTCGACAACGATTCACTTCACCAAGAAAAGGTGATTATGTGCTGCAATACCTCACTTAAGGAAAACGTGTATTCTGAAAGGACATTGAGATACCTGCCAGCTGAAGTGGCAACAAGGCAGCACACAGGCAGGTAAGCTTACTGGCTGCTGAGCCCTTTGAAAGGTCAGGGACTAATGTTGTAAATAACATGGTGAGAGCTGCTAGATTCACTGAGGTGAAATGCTATTACAGACTGGTACTTTATGGGTCCTGCATGGCTCAGGACATAAGGCTACAACTCACCAGCAGAAGGGAACATATTGATCCACGCTTCTGAAAGATGCTTTAGTTAAGGTATCACAGAAAAATACACCTAAAATTCAGAGCAGGTTATTACAAATACTTCTGCTGTGCACCTCAAGGACATGTAAAACTGCAGTCATACAGTTATAAAATAATGGGATCAAACTCTGCTCCTAATCAGCGTAGCATAAATCTACATTATACCTCAGATTCTAGTGGAACTACTTCAGTATTTTGCAGGTTTAAACAAGAGCATAATTTGGCCAATGGTGCCAAGGGATGGATTAATACCAGACCAAGCTTGTTAGGGTGGACCCATGCAGGTTTCAGACACCCTCCAGGCTGTGTGAAGAAGCCCGCTTCCAGCAGCAGGCGCTGGATGATGGCCACTGCTCAATGGTATCGCCCTGGCAGGAATTGAGCACCTGCGTGCTGGGGGGACACAGGAAGCAATGCTCTAACCTGCAGCTTCCCTACAGGTCGAGGTCCCCTCAATCCCCCTGTTCTCCCCTTGTGCCCCCACGTGTCTTTCCAGCTGTGAGATCCCTCCCTGCCAGGGGTGCAGGTCTAGTCTCACACCCCATGGACCCCCCCACGCCTTTCCCTCCCTGGCTGCCTGTGCCTGCACAAGTGGCAGCATGCAGCACACAGCTCCCTTCACACCTCTGCATGCCTAGAGCACCTGAGGGGCCAGTTGGGGGCTCTTCCCTTTCCAGCACTCTGTCAAACACCCGGGGCAGCAGGGGACAGTCAGGAGTCCTCTTCAGTACCCAGCCTGCAGCAATGAACAAAATCAGCAGTGATTTCTAAGGGGACAGAGAGCTCCAGGCACTGCCTGCATCCTGGGAGCAGACCCAGCATAAGTAACTCTCCTTGGCCCCAAGGGAGACAGTGAGGCCAAAGGTGAACAACACCAGCTCCTATCAGAGCTAGTTAAGTTCCTTGCTTTAAATATTCATTTGCCTTCTGTCTTTTTCATTCCAACATCCTCAGACATAATTTACAGAGGGATTCTTTTGATTTTAATAAACTTTAAATTCCCTTTTTTTCCCCAAAGGTGTGAAACCAGCAGCCTATGCCTGATTCCCTGCCTCACAGCTCTGGTTTTACAGCTGTGTAGCTCAACCAATTTTATAATTTCCCTGAGTTATGATGCTCACTGGTGAATTTATGTCAGGAGAAGACACCAGCCTGCTACAGCCCCAGCAAGAAAGGCTTAACTCTCAAGGCTGCAGCTCAAGGCTCTAACTCTAGATTAGATGGGGAAGGAGTCTTTTTGTCAAAAAAAGTGACTCTCTTAAATCGCTGTTTTTGAAAGAATTGGGGCAAACTTGGTATGTTTCCAAGTAAAAAAAGGGCAAAAGTGTATCAAAGCTCAAGATTTTTGTGGGTTTGACATTTGAGAACTTGTTTTAGAAATGCTGCACCATGTTCATTTGATGTTGAAGAACAAAACTTTTCTACTTCTAACTATGAAATACCATTCTCCACTTCAAAACTGATCCAGATCACTCCCTAAAATGGGAAAAAGGTTTTGGAGAGCATTAAGCAACATCAAAAAGAAACTGAAATATTTTTAATGGGTCAGCCAGTATTTTGACATTAATTCAATTAAATTGTTCAAGCTTTTCTACTTTTTGCCTAGTGGCTTTCCCATAATTTTTGTTTTTTATTATGCACACAGTTATAAATCCTGTTCTTTCACACAGCTGTACTGCACCAGTCACAAGCAAACAGGCATTGGCTCAGCACACCCATGCTGGGCTGAAAATGTTGCAACATGACAAAAGCCAAACCCCAACACCTCACAGTGGACACTTGAACTTGTTATCAACCCCAGAGTGCCATAGATTATCAGACTGTAGGCACAGAAATCCCTGTTTGGTGTAGCTTTTGGCTTCCCATGCAGCCTCATGCTCGTGATGTATCCCAGTCATGCCCTGATTCCCGAGGAGCCCACATGTTCATGCATCCCCCAACCAGTCTTGTAGGTAATCAGGCAGAGCTGCCTCTGACTGCTGAGCTGTTCTAATCTAGTGAACATACACATATTTAGCCAGGTCTCTAGATTTTCTGTTATGCCCCCCATTGCAGTCTAGTTCCTATGTCCACCACCCTGTGGGTTCTCCTCTTTACCCCTTAATTTATTTTTTAAAAATGCTGCTTATAAAAGTAATTCAGCTCACATGTAGTTACCCTTGATTTTGTAGGGGATCTGTGTAAAGTCACTGGTGGTCATTTACAAAGAACACCTGCCTTGTGTCTTATTCACATGAGAATCAATGTCGGTCTGACTCAAAGCCCATTGCAGCCTTTTTGTTGGCCTCGACTAGCTTTGCATTCAGCCAGTCCTCAGATTAGGCTTTTGTCTGCTCTGCTGAAGCATTACTGGAGACAGGAGTTTTGGAAGACAGACCTTTTATGGTGAGTTTTCTTGACTTTCAGTGAGGATGATTGTAAACTGGCTGCGAGTAAAATAGAAAAAAAATTTAAGTGTACCTGTAATGGACTACATCTATCACTCATTTTATAGCCTTGTGACTAAAGGACTTTTAACTTTTAGACTACTGAGGAAAATTCACTCCAACTTGGTGCTAATGCAGTCCAGTCATCCTGGCTGAGCTTTTAAACCCCAGTACAAGGCCTTGAGTGGCACTGCTTTCTGCTTAGTGTAACATGAGCATCTGGATAAGAATATGCTAGTATTTTTATGGCCATCTTGTAGAGAAAATTTCTGCAATTTTATACTTCACTGTAATAGTTACTATTAAGTAGACACGTGTTCCTTGTTGCATCAGTCTGCTATTGGCATGGGGTGGGCAGCCAGGACTGCAGAAGGAGGTGAATTTGGGTGATAACTGGAGGGACAGCGCTTGGGAGCTAGTGTTGCAAGGCCTATTCATTAGGACCCTAGCTCTTAATTAGAAAATCATTAGCACGCAATCAGAAACAGCTGTCTGTGGCCAGCAGTAAAACATGGGAAATACTCTCCACCCTTCCCTATCTGGTTTACAGGGAATTAATTGCAAGGGGAAGTTGGGTCATACCACACACTGGTGCTCACAGGGACAGGCTTACATCTGAGCAAGAAAAGGATTCAGGGCATCCTCATGATGTACAGACATAGGTACCAAAGTTCAGTGATATCAGGCTTTGTTCTTGCCAGTAAATCTGCAATCTCAGTGGACAGCCAGCATTTCATGTGCACAGTCTCCTCAGCCATGAAGCAAGAAATGATCAAGAAGTCACAGAATCACAGAATTTTTTGAGTTGGAAGGGATGGAGCCCCCACAACATCTCTGGGCAGCCTGTTCCAGTGTCTCACCACCCTTACACTGAAGAATTTATGCCTGATCTCTAACCTAAATCTCTCTTCTTTTGGTTTACAACCATTACCCCTCGTCCTCTCACTGCAAGCCCCTGTAAAAAGACCCTCCCCACCTTTCCTGTAGGCCCCCTTCAGGTACTGGAAGGCCACTACGAGGTCCCCCCAGAGTCTTCTCTTATTCAGGCTGAAAAACCCCAACTCCCTCAGCCTGTCCTCATAAGAGAGGTGCTCCAGCCCTCAGATCATTTTTGTGGCCCTTCTCTGGACATGTTCCAGCAGGTCCACATCTTTTTTGTGCTGGGGTCACCAGAGTTGGATGCAGTATTATAGGTGAGATCTGACCAGGGCAGAGTAGAGGGGCAGAATCACCTCTCTTGATCTGCTGGCCACACTTCTTTTGATGCAGCCCAGGATGGAGTTGGCCTTCTGGGCTGCAACTCCACATTGGTGGCTCATGTCCAGCTTTTGATCCACTAGTACCCCCAGGGCCTTTTCCACAGGGCTGCTCATTGCAAGCAAGAGCCACACGTAGCAGTTACTGGAGATTTGCAGATCCTCCTTGAGCAGGGGCAGCAGCTGCTGAAGGAGAATCAAGGACAGGTGCTTCCCCCAGTGTTCCCCTCTGTCTGTGGGCTCAGTCACTATACTGCATCTCCCTGGCAGAGCTGCAGGCAGCAGAGTGAAGCAGAGTGAGCTCCGCTGACAGTTTTAAAAACTAACTCAGTGAGGTGAAAAGATCATTCTTCTCTCCTGACATTTTCAACTACTTAGTTGCTTAATTATCTGTTATCAGAATATCTCCTTATAAGCACCAGCTATTTCACCCATTAGTAATTAGTGAGAACAGTCACTCTACTGAACTTGGTGCAGTTGAATAATAAATTAATACCCATGCCTCTGAGTATGACTACACGGGGCAGATTCCCAACTGCAGGGGGCTGACTTAGCGGTATTTACGTTAACATTTTACTTTCATATTTAAAAAAACTGTTTAAAAAGGATACATCTTTTTTCAAGAATTACTTTACCCCCTCCTGTTTGGGTATTCTAGCAGCCACATGTACTTTTGTCATGCAAATAATTTCAGTAGTGATCCAGTGAACAGACAAATTCCTGCTTTGCTGATATTCTGGCTATTAATACACACATTTTTAGAAACAGCAACCTGTAGAAATGCCCTAAAATATGCACAGTTAGAGTGAGCTTTAGTGAAACCACCTTGATATTGAATAATGTCAATTTCAATAATGAAACCACAAAAATTGTAAAGAAGAGCACTTCTAATGGAGATACATAATAAGCAATAACTACACCAGGCCATTAAAGCTTGCCCATGGAAAATTCATACCACAAATGTCATATTATAATTAGATCTATTTAATAATTTGCAGATGAAATACCCATGTCTCTCCAGGAAGTAGGTCCTGTCTTTCAAAGACTTTGCAATAGAGCAAATTCAGTGTTTATAAGTCAGGAGTTCCTGTATAAACAGTAAAAGACTAAAAAGGAAATCTGAAATATACTTGAAAAGAAAAGAAAAGAAGGATTCTTTAGAAAAGCCAACAAAAAATATTAGGTCCCTTTCAGTTTTCCTTACAGTTTTGATGACGCATTTATAATCACATGCTCAAGAACTGATCTGTGCTATTTTAAAACTGTTTCAACCTTGTGCAAGCACGCACCGAGTCTGTCACTACTTCACAAGGTGTTCCTTTCTAAGAACTGCTCCCTTGTTACAGGAATATTGCCCTTTTTCATAATTTTAAATAAATAAATAAATAAATAAATAAATAACAACACGGGTTGGGGAGAAAAGAATAGAAGAAAACGAAAAGAGAGATCCTTAGTGCTGCAGAGATCTGTGTGTGATTTTGATTACAGTCAGGAGCTAGAGAGGTCAGCCACATCTATGTTTATGTCTGTGAATACAGAGCAGCTCCTCTCTGCCATCCCCTGTCAAATAACGGGTGAGACAGAAAGTGCTGAGGGTGTGTGTGTGGTTCCAGCAGAGAAAAACGAGATGACTGATCAGATATCCCACAGCCGAGGTGCAAGGCAGCCTGAGACACTTGTGCTGCTGGCTGACCCCGCTCATCGCGCCCAGGCGTCTGCGGGCAGCCGCTGGGTGCCCGACACCTGTAAGACATTCGATCTTCACACTGCCCAGGGCAAAGGGGGCACGTGCTGCCCCACCACACACGCATGCATTGCTGCCCTGGCATGGACCCCATGTGGGACTGGGGGTCTCGGCACCCCACTCCACCCTGCACCATCCCTTAAGGCTGTCTGGGCCATGCCACCTCTGCAGCCAGCAGAGATGCTGAAGACAAATGGAGATTTTACAGTTACATTTAGGTGGCTACAGAAGCCGACCTGATACTCTCCACCACCTTCTCCACAAGATGCTTAAGGGGAGATACAAGCACAACCTGCTTCATTTGGGACAATAGGTGGAAGAGCTCAGCCTCCATCCAGGGTTGGCTTCTTCAAGCATGGAGTAAAGTCAGGGCAGGCCGCATGCACACTGAAGGGATACATTCAAAATCTAGTAAGGGAGGTGGTAAATATGGGTCCACAAGCTGTCCACCAGATAGAAGCTTGGTGTGACAGACAGTGACCTGGCAGGAGCATGCCCAGCTGGTCCCCTGCCCCAGAGATCCTGGCATCAAGGGACACACATGCTGGGTCTTCCTCAGCAAGTGTGTTTCAGCTGCCTCTAAACAGGATGTTCATACTATTAATAGCTACTCACTGGAGGCCATTTATCTACAAGCATTCCATACCTTTTTAACCCTTAGTGCTGGGAGTATCTCTGTGTGTGCTGCTTCTCCTCCGTGTTAGCTCCAAGGTGGGTGTAAAGCAGGTATAACATGAAAGTAAACAATGCCCTTCCATGGATGAAAACTTTTAACAGAAAGTCCTGATGTCTTCACAATTTACAATTACAAGTTACAATTTCCAGAGGGGTGTGCAAGGTCATGCACAGAAACTACAAAAAGCAGCTCCAGTAAGCAGCACTTGGCTGAAGCAATGGGCCTGCTGCAAATGGGAGGGAAGAGGGAGAAAAGCACCCACACCCTTGAAGCCAGGGAGGGATTGGAGAGGCAGGACATGGTTATTTGGGAACTTGACCTTCTGGGAACTGGGCAGCTGGGAGATGGTAAACTGTTTGCTTCTGACACTGACTCATTTCTTACCTCAGAGGCAGCCATGGAACATGCTCCAAAAACAAAAGCAATCTCCACCTTTCCCCCTCCAGGCGGGTGCAAATCCCACTGAGAAGCAAGCCTCACCTCTGCAAAAATGGCCTCCTGCAGAAAAGGTCACTGCAGCAGCAAAATGAGGGGACACCTGTGTGGCAGCCAGCAGCCTTTTCGCTCATCATTAGTTTTTTTGGCTGTGCTGGGAGGCAGCCTCTAACTCAAGTAGTCTCTCATGCCTGTGCCATGCTGCCCCTGTGGTGCTGGCCCCTGATTCCTCTGCTCCTCTGGCCACAGAGATGGCTGGCAGACTACAGCTTTCCTACAGCTATTTCTGCCTTGTGCCCTTTTGGCTAAACATTCCCCTGCTCCTTTTCCCCATTCAACCTGAAATGCTTCCCTGCAGTGCTGACAAGACAACATTTCTGGAAGTATCACGTTTCAGCAGCTCTAAACTTAAGAGTGAGCAAGGCACCAGCTGTATCTTCAGAACAGATCTAGGTAAATTGGGGAAAAATACCTGTCCCTGTGGGAATGTCCCTTCCCTTACTGTAGCTGCTGCAGCGTGCCCAACATTGGTTTGAATTCCTCAGGCCTTGGAGCTGAGTGTGTCCTGCTGGGCACCAGCAGAGGCCACCAGGTTGCCTCTGGCAGGTGAGGGCTGTGCTTGGTGCGCACTCCGGGTCTACATGACTGTCCTTCCCCTTTGAGCCTCTCTCAAGCTCCAGCCCAACATGAGCATTATCTGTTCCCAAGACTAAGGAGGTCTCCTTGCAGAGGCAGAGGAGGAACCCACAGACCTGCTAGCAAGGTCAACCCATCTACCATGTACAACATAACAGCATCTGGTTTTGCTGTGCCTAGGGTGGCAGAAGTGAAGGACAGTAACCTGAATCAGGATTACCCGCAGCTGCTCGGACACATGCCTGACAACTACTGAAAATTGGCCAAAATCTCTGCAGCAGTGATTTACTGATGACCATGAGGAGCAAAGAGCTGAGGTGTTCGGAGGCTGAGAGGACTTCCATCTCCCTCAGTGTGCATTCCTCACCTGGGGCAGCTGCATTTGGGCTTAGTCCTTTCCATATACAAATTCCAGTGGAAGGACAGAAGAGTAAAGTGAAATGGAACTTTGAGCTTTTAATGTGAAAAGCACAGGATGTTGAAGTGATGGAGCTAAAGAAAACACACATACAGAAGAAACACGAGTGTTTCTGTGTGGGCCATTTTGTGGAGGAGACTGCAGGCACTTGGAGATGTGTCCATAGGATAATCTTTGGACACACTGAACAACACTATTAGAGTTTCTTTTTGGAGATAAAAGAAGGGGAGACCATTATACCACATGGCAGCAGCATTTCCAACATTCCACACATTTTATGTGCCATAAATGCTGCTCATGATTTATCACCATGCCTCTTTATATATTGCCTCTTAGAGGCCACCATGGCCCTACAGGCACATGAGGGTTTTTTTCCTTACCTTGCATTACTTGGCTATTGGTTATTCTGTAGTCTGAACTTTCATTAAAATATCTTTCAAACTTTAAAAATTTATTCAGTTTTGTTGTTCCATTAAAATAATCACCTTTGCTCACAGTGTAACTATGTCCACCTTTGGCATCCACATTTCTAAAAAGATGCTGAAAACCTGAAGAAATGGCAGGTAAAAGCTGTATAAATTATTTCAGGGCTGGAAGAATAGTGGTACAGGGAAAGGCTTATGGATTTTTATTTGCACACTTTAGCAAATCCAAGTGCTTTGCCGTGGCTCCTTTAGGCCTTCAAAATGCTGAATGGTAGAGCCCTATACAGCTCAAGGAGAAAGGCACAGGCAAAACTAGTAGGTGGAAATTTAAGAAGGAAATGCAGCTCATGAACATTTCACCATTTTTAAACTGCTTTAAACTTTTGGACGAGCTAACAAGGAAAGGGATAACTTCTAATCAAACAAAAGTTTAGTTTCATCTAGCAGAGTTAGAAGAACATGCAGATAGAATCATAGAATCATTAAGGCCAGAAGGGGCCTCAAAGATCATCAAGTTCCAACCCCCCTGCCATGAGCAGGGAACCCTGCCACTAGACCAGGTTGCACAAAACTTCATCCAACCTGGCCTTAAAAACCTCCAGGGATGGGGCATCAATAACTTCCCTGGGCAACCCATTATAGTTCCTCACCACCCTTATAGTGAAGAATTTCTTCCTAATATCTAACCTAAATCTCCCTTCACTCAGTTTAAAACCATTACCCCTTGTCCTATCACTATCTTCTCTGATGAAAAGCACCTCCCCAGCTCTCCTGTAGGCCCTCTTTGAGTACTGGAAGGCAGCTATAAGGTCTCCCTGGAGCCTTCTTTTCTCTAGGATGAACAGCCCCAGTTCTCTTAGCCTGTCTTTGCAGCACAGGTGCTCCAGGCACCAGGCTCAGATAGAATTCAATGTCCTTCAGACCAGAGGAAATAGAAGAGTCCAGAGGAAATAGCATTTTCTTGCTTAGCCTTCATGATTAAAAAGCGCCTATTCTGCAGATGTGAAAAAACACCTTGGACTAACCTTCTAAATTTGGACTAACCTTCTTGACATCTCCTCATGCTCACTGCACAATCCTGAGAAAACTCATCCAGTAACAACTCTGATACACTAAAAATCATCAGGTTTTGCACCAGAATGGAAGGCAGGTAATTTTGTAAAGGTCAAATACTCATATCTGAGTGAATGCCACAGGCAGCCTTATTTGCTGATCTTATTATAAGAAATTAATAAAACCATTACCTTAACAAGCCTACTCTGGACAGATGGTTATCTCTCTAAATACATGGCTTAGCACAGTGGATCAGCTTCATGCTGAGACAGGAGCCCAGAACACTTTTGATCTGTCATTTAGAAGCTGCTGCAACCACTTTCCCTCCTTTCTAGGAACCAGCAGGGCTTTCTTGTTCAGGGAGGTAATGATGGAAAAGATCATCCAACAGAAACAGGCACTTGGTTCACTAATAACATGGACATTAGCTACTTTGCAGCAAAAATTAGAAGCTACCATGGCAAATCTGTGATTTAGAACCACCAAGAGGAGATGTTCTTTGTTTCTTTGTTTTTCTAGTACTGTCATGATCACAGGCAAATACACTTGCAACTATTTTCTGATGCTGCTCCTTGGAACTATTATTTATAGCCTATGTAATTCCTCTCCAAATTGTGATTCCTTGGCAATACAAAGCAGAAGCTAGGCCAGGAGTTAATGATTATGAGATAAGCATTTATCTCACTTGGTACCGTGTCGGCTTGTTCTACTTTCAAAAATTATTTGCTCTTATGCATGCTGTTCTTCTGCCAAAGCTGAAGACAAATTACTATACTTTTTCCAAGAAAGAAAGCACTGTGACTTGATTCCAATTAACGGTGTGGGCTAAAGTATAATTTTTGTCTTGCTTCCTTCTTTTTTTACTCCTATTTATCACTATTGCATACTTGTCATCTGTTATTCTGTACCCTTCCAACTCTTTTCTTACGGCTGAAGATACATTTGCAGCAGAGACATCTTGAGCAAAAAGTGAATCTTCAGGCTCTTGTCTGCAAAGACAGAGGCCCCAAAGGTTATATTGCTTTTCTAACATGCTTATGCACATTCAAGCTGTTTATTGCTTCCCAGGTTGTTTCTGTTTGCTGTGCAATTGAAGATGGCAACAGTGTGAAGGACCAAAAGGAAGAAAAAAAAAAAAAAAATAACAATAGCCTCTGTTAATTTTATTATTTATCTGGTGATTGTTTCTTTGTGTCTTCTCACTGTAAGTCGATTGATCCAAGGATCAAAATGGATGGTATTTTTCCCTGTGGAGTGAATTCCACTTGACTATAGTATTTCTCTCTAAAGTTAGAAATGGGTCACAGAATCACTGTCTTATATAAGTCCTTATACATAGAAGGAATGAGCAAGCAATGTAACCTATTACCCACCTTTGTTTATTATTTGATATTTGGCTGAAAACTGGAGTTTTGGTAAAACTCAGTGGTTGATAAATTGAAATTACTCAGTACTTTAATATAGCTAATATGTAGTGAGAAATGCAGAAAACAGGGAGGTACTTCCCCCTGTGAAGGTATTAATTGTAATTCCACTTTAAAAATTAGTCTAGTCTGAGCTTAATTTTCCTTATCTCTGCCTTCCAGAAGCAAGGTCTGCCTCTGCTTGGTTTTCATATGTAGGGGGACATTAGTCCATAGCTTATATATTGATCTGTTATTTCTATAAGATTAATTCTGGGTTCTGGTCTACTTTTTGTTTTGTGATATTTTTCTACTAGCATAAGAAAGATAATTTTAAAATTAAAATAAATAAATAAATAAGTCTTAAAACTAAATTTTTGTTTGTATTTTATATCATATCAGACATTAACTAACTAGCCTAACTGATATTCCTGTGGGATAAGTCTAATTTATTTTTTTTTTCCCTTGGTGTTTAGCATTACCTCCAGTCAAACTAAATAGTAGTTTATGCTTTCATGTTTTCAGTAGCTAATGATTTTTACCAGAGTCACTCCACACATCTCAAACAAATACTGACTAAAACTTCTTTGTTAGGTTTTTGCCCTTGGTCATCAGATTACAAGAAAGAGAAGGAAAAGTCTGCTAGTGACTTCATTCATTATTATTGACCAATTATCAAACTGCAGTACCTATAAATATATTAAAAACCTCAGAGTTAAGCTAATTGTTGTGATTCATAGACAGGCATTCCTCAAAAAAATAAGTAGATATTTAACTTAATACACAAATTTTTGAAGCCATGAATCAACACTTGGGTCTTTTCAAAGAGGTCAATAGGTAGGAGGACAATAAGTAGGATGTGCTTTTGAAATAAAACCTGCTGAGCAGCTAGATCCTGCCAGTCATACCTGGAGCCATGCAAGCGTACACTGCCTTCCTTTTATTAAATAAACTTCAGGATGAGAAAAGACATTGAAGGCTTCCTTACATCCCAGTAAAAGCATAGCTTTGGTAGCAGTGAAAGTATAACTGCTGGTAATGGCAAAACGTTTCACCCAAATCTACAGTATGGCTTCAGTAGTGAATGCTTTTGTATTTTGCAGTGAGGCACTCCTTTGTTTGCAGCAGTGTATGAGCTCTCTGCAGCCATGTGCTGGCAGCCATGTCTATTAACTGCTGGTCTGCAAAAAAATGTTTGAACTGCATCCAAATCACCTAACCTACTGGCCCATCAAAGGCCTAAAAAAGCAGGATCTGGAAGTAAATACCCAGGCTCAGTTGAGCAAACAAAATAGGGCTGCTGAAAGCCTCCAGCAGTACTCTGCCTGCCAAGAGGCAGACTCCTGCCTCTGCCCACGCTGTAGGCAGGGAACACAGACACCTCAGCAAGACTGCTTCGTTAAGAACCTAAAATGTAAGTTAAGTGCCAAAGTCAGACAATGAGGTTAGGCCAGCCAGGTCTAAGCCCAAGAAGCCAGTGGTCTGTTGCACCCACCTGTCCCAGGAGCTCAGGGCCACAGGCACATGGGGCTCCGCCAGAGCCTCTGTGCAGGCAGCTGCAGCGGCACACCCCGCTTGCTCAGGATGGCTTCTCCAAACACTGCTGAGGGCAGAACAGCATTGCCCCTTCACACCAGGCTGTGTTTCTCTAAAGGCATCAGGAAGATCTGGGGGGTTCAGGGCCCATTCAAGACTCTCTGAGGACTGAGGAGCACAGAGTCACCTCACATATGTGCATTCCAGACATCTGAGCCTTAAGTGAAAGTGTGTTAGTGTATCAGTGATGGTACAGCAAAAGCATGCTTGGTGTCATATGCTGCTTCAAACTGGCTCTAATGGTCTTCTGATATACATGCTGTGGTACACATGCTTGCCATTCTCTATTTTTAAAAAAGCTTCTTGTAATACCATATGATCCTTGTGGTTCCCCTACGGGTAACTGCTCAGGGACAGCTTCCTGACTGCTTCAGGGAGGCTCTGCTTTGTCTGTCAGTGACTTAAAGCTGGCATGAGCATGGCAGACAGTTACATTGCCCATCCACTTAGACCTAGCGCAATGCCAGCTAGTAGAGCTCTGCATTTTCTCTCAAAAATTTCCTCTCCTTCTGTACAGTACTTCTCCTCTGCAGTAGCCATAGCCCAAGGCAAGGGATGGCAATTGCACTGACAGCACAGGACAAAGCATGTGGCCATCGCTGTTGTATTTCAGCCAGCTTGGAATTACCATGGGATTAATCTCTGAGTACTGAATTGTTCCTCGTGCCTGAAGCTGCACAAGGCATGCAGGAGGACATGGGAGCGTGGCCCATACTGTTGGTGCAGCCACCTGCTAATAGACCTCCTAGTTTCATGAAATGTGCAGGAAACTCCTTCTTGACCTCCTGCAAATTTGATGTAAACTGACAAACAAGTTTAAAAGTCACCAGAGTGACCAAAAGAGGCTGAGGCTCTGTAAGCTCTGTCTCCCCAGGAATGCAGGGTAAACCATGGAGGAATGAGACAGACAAGAAAGGCTTTGCTAGAACATTATAGATCAAATACATGCAGAGTCTAGTAATCATCCAGCAAAACAACACGAGTGAACATTAGTAATTTGGCAGTAAACAGATTCTGATTTATATGCTGCAGAAAAAAGATGCTTAAGAAATCCTGAAAACACACAGTGTGCCCTAAAAAAATCACATTTGATATCAACTCTTGAGACAGTAAAATGGAGAAAATGATACTGTGGTACAGGGGAAAAAGAATGGCAGACATACTTCTGCTTGTAAAGTAAACTTGGGCTGCTTCAGAAGTCACTTCTGTTGCCCAGACCTAGAAGTGAACAGAAGGAAAATTACGCAAACTCTAAGAGAACATTTATTTTTAAAATTGTCTGGCTACTTGCTGGAACATCAGAGAACTGCACAACTAAGTACTGTGTGTCAACCAAAAAGGAAATGACAAATGAACCTAAGTTATTTTTGGTGGCAACTATATGTATAAACAACAATAAAAAGAAAGGCCTTTATCAAAATATAGAGTTTATTGTGCTTTACCTTCTGACCCCAATTAGGAAAGCAGTTCTGTTTCCTAACTCTTTAGTTAGCCCCACCCCACATAGGTGACAGGTAGAGCTGCAATTATTACACCATATTCTGGGAAGGATTATTGTCACTGTACTCTGCAGAACAACAGTGGTAAAAGAACTACTGAGAAGTGGTGATGAGGTTTTTAAAAATAACCATAATTATCTTGTATGCTCTTTCTCAGCAATCAGATATTTTCCTTTGAAGCTAAACAGTTTCCCTAAGCACAGTGCAAACCGAACACTATAACCCACTTGCCTACCGGATCCATTCTGCATTTCTCCCCCTATCCTCTTTCCAGGATATGGCTCAAGTTGCAAGAATGGCTCAGAGTAAAGTCAGAACATGATGGACTTGTTTTTCCATGTAGCATGGAATGAAGATATGTTTTCATCTGGCTAGCTCACGACTCCGTTCCACAATTTTGGTTTTGAAACTCTCTGTGGTGGTCACAGAAGAAATATTGTACACTGATCTTGCTCCAGCACCATGTCTGAGCCTGCTCTCTCCAGTGCCAATGTCCTCTGTCTAATGCTTCCTCCCACCTTCTTGATTTTCTCTTCCAGAAAATATGAAAATCTGCAAGCAAGATAGTGTGAAGTCCCAAGGGCAAAGCAGTTCCTGTTGGTGTACTCATCTCATTCTGTGTGCAGGTAACACACTCTGCATAAAGTATTTCAGTATGTCCTTCAGGAATATGTTTAATCATGAATTTTCTTTTTATTTTCTTTCTTAAAAAAAATAAATAATCTGCTGTAAGGGTACCATCACCCAAGGTTTTCATCAGCCTTCTGCCATTTATAGCTTGTATGGACCATTCCCCAAGATAACAAGGTTGAAAACACTTCCGTTTCTGAGCCAATACCACATTTTACCTCTCACCTTCAGGGATTAGGCCAGATGTTACTTGCACCAGTGCTGTGTTAGGAAGACCAAGAAGCTACAAGGTAGGAAAATCATTAGTAACTAAGCAAAAGAGACACAATGGAGGGAGGTCTGCTTAGTAATGGGAATACTAGAGTAAAACGCAGCTAGGTCTCATGTGGAGACCCAGAAAGTTATTTACACCAGCACTTGTTAAAGTAGATGGAAGCAACCAACAAGGCAGCCACGTGCAGGCTGCAGCCAAAACATGGGGATTTGTACAGACTATTATCAGTCCTAGCCATGTGTTTTGTGCTACCCAAGTCTCCCGTGTCTGGACCAGAGGGTCTGAGTCAGTTTTAAGGCTAAACATGCAAAGAGCATTTTCTAAAGCTCTTGAGGGTTTCCAGGCCTTTCTGTAAAAGGCTGAAGCTCATGCAAGTCAGAGCCCTGTTCGTCTGACTTTGATCCCAATCCATGTGTTCCTGAACCGCTGACTTCCCGCATTCAGCTTCCATCTGCTGCTGACACCAGGAGCCCAGTCCAGGGCCTTCCCAAAACCTGTCCTGCAGCCTCAGTGGTGACTTAAGTGTTCCTGGGGAGGAGTGTGATAGTGGGTTTGTATGTATTTGTATATATTTAATTATTTTCTTTTTTAACATCACTGTTTCATTAAAGCTGTGTAGTTTAGTTTTCAACCTGGAAGTCTCTCTCCCTTATTCTCTTTACTTTGCCTGTAGTGGAAGAAATAGGGATTAATAGAGAGTAGCCATAAAGCCCAAGTTGAAAGTACTGAAGTAAAAGCTTCATGTTTTTGTTCTGCCTAGCCCTATACCTTACTACTAGTCCGCGTAGCAGGCAGCTCCTCATTTCCCCAGCCAAAGCTGAAGAAGGGAGAGGGTCACTGATACACATTGGACCAGAAGAAAGTGATTTGGTTATGGCAGACTTGTAGTTAGAGCAGGCAGACAGAGGATGCAAACAGCAGGCTGTAAGAGGAGTACTCCAAGTGGAAAAACTGGAGAATTGAGAGAAGAAAACTACACAAGTATCTGGTCTTACAGATTACTCAGGTAAGAGAGAAGAAAAGCTGAGTATGATAAGCAACACCCTTCTTCCCTGCCTGCTGATGCAGTGCTTCTGAGATGTCAGCCAGGCAGGGAGCCTGGGCTGGAGAATTGGTAGCGGTTTGTTGTCCCCACACAGGCAAGGATTTCTGAGTTTGAGCTTAGCTGAGGCAAGGGAGCAGGCGGAAGAAGGTCCTGCCAAGACAAGCAGTTGCTGGAAGATTTTTTGCTCAGAAAGGAAGCTGCAATAGTTCTCCAGTGTACTTAGAATCACCCTTAGTACCCAGAGCTGATTACTAGTGCCTAAGCAACTATTAACATTTTTTTAATACACTGGTGTTTAACTAAATGTGTGATCTTCAATGTTTTGTATTTACCACTGCACTTCTGCTGCCAGCATCCAGCTTTTTCAGCACCAATAGTCTGGAAAATATAAAAGAACCCCTTATATGTCATGCTTTAAGCTGATAACAGGTTCAGGGTGAACAACTCTTACCATATGGGGGTTACTGTGCTGATCATCATAACCTTTAGGATTATTACACATCTCTGCTAAAATTATCCCATTTTCCTTTTCCTGATTGATTGACATTGAACTAGAACTTGGTCACCTAATATTTTTGTTGCTACAGAAGGACCAAGAGGAACTGTCTCATTACTTTATCTCTTTTTTTCTCTTCTCAAAATCAATATATTCTGCCATTTCCCACCAGAAGAAATCGCCTTGCAACTATTTATGTCACAGTTTAAAGTGGAACTTACAAATATGTGGTGCTTACTTAAGTACACCAGGCAAAACAGCAAGGACTATATTGGAGGTATATCTTTAATAAAGTGCAACTTCTGTTCTATGTCACATCATACGTATGTGAGTTGAAACACAGTCATGCCACTATTTAGTTGTCCACAACTTACCTGTGTAAAGTAAGCATGAGGTCATGTTCTCAGCTGATATAAACCATCATCATTCTGTTGTCTTCCATGTTTTTCCATCACCCCCATCCTATGGCACCTAAAGTTCAGAGAAGGAAATCTAAGGATCTATCTATTCCAGAAGTCCCATATTTCCTTTCCCATTGATGTCTCTCTCATAAGATTTCCCAGCCCTTCCTACACAAAATAACTTTTTTGACCACAGGCAGAAGGCTTTGCTTCAGGATTAGATGGAATTAAAGGAAAACAGATAGCTGCCTACAGGCATGTAATTACTAAAAATACCCACAAGAAAGTCTAATGGTTTGCTGCACTGCACAACATACAATTAGCATTAACAACAAAGGCAAAATTAAGTGAAAGACATTTTACTCAGTGCAACTGAGTATCTGATAGAATGTGAACTTAGACATACTTACTTAGTCTAAAATAAGATGGATGTTTTTAACAGCAAGCTTGATTGCCTATGGAACAATGTATTAAAGACTGCTTTGGCACTCAGGTCCTTAAAACAAGACTGAAGAGTCTTCTCAAAGTCGTGCTCTAACCAAGCATAAACAGCTTCATGCAAAAAGCATTTTGTAGCAATCTAGCATTGGACATCTGTGAGATGTCTGACCTGAAGGTCAGTCATGGTCCCATCTAGTTTCATAGACCCATCTAGGTCTATGAATCCACCAGGTGAAATACCCCAAATTGAATTCAGTGCCATCAAAGATTTACACCAATAGACATTTTGGCCCAGAGAGTGAATGCAGTAGATCCAACTCCAGGATGCAGTTAAACTATGTGGAAATGCTCTATTTGACCTCTGTGGGTTTCAGATTACATCCTTAGAGGGCGTATGCACTGCAGACAGTGACCAGGCACATCACTTCAAGCAAGTATTAGGTGACACTGCCCTCAGACGGTCAAGATGGAGCAGGTGAACACTTCCTAATTCTTAAACTTTAAGGCAGGGCTTAACAACTGGCTAAATATATTTCAAATACTGCATAGTAGATAAATTTCCCCATCACACTGCACTGTTGTGGAAAATGGTTATTTCTCTTTCTACAGCCATCAGTAACCTGAAGTGTGAATATTCCAGCTTAGAAAAAAATGCAGACCTCCAAGAAGGGTCAAGGTAGAAGACAGGCAACTCTATCCCTCTTTCAGCTTCTTGCCGTTTTTGCTGAATTGAGCCTAGCGAGGAGAAAAATGTGCACTACAGAATCAGAACTTCAGCTGAAAAGGAACAATGGGATGGAAATTAAAAGGAAAAATCTTGTTCCACATAAAACCTTTGTACCATAGCTAAATTTGTCTAGAAAGTTAATACTAGAGAAATTAAATGGGCACTGCAAAATCCTCCATTATTTGAGGAAATATGATATTAATGTCAGACATAGAATATAATTACATTTTTATAGCAAATTTTATGCTCAAGGTATGGGAATGTTCTGCACAGTGTGATAATGGGGATGCAGTATTACGTTATACCACAGCTCCACAAGACTAAGCATTATTGGGGAAGCAGTCAAGACAGGGCTACAAGAGCAGATTTAGGCTGCTTTTGCAAATTGGGTATTTACAGGTTTTCCACACAATCTTTATTGTCATGTCATCCCAAAAAGCAGTGACACAGTCCCTTGGAGGAGCAGCAGTGCAGATGTCTCCTCCCAGCGTGTCCTGGCAGCCACAAGCTCAGAGTCAGGCTCCCACATCCTCCCAAAGAAGGGCTGGTGACACTGCCCACTGTCAGAGAAAGGTTCCCACCACCGCAGCTCAGCCAACAGCTGTACTGGTATGATGGCCATGCCTGAGCACAGTATGAGCTACACCACTGATCCTGTTCCAGCTCACAACAGGCAACATGTGTTGGCAATCTTCCCAACCTCTGCATCCTCAGCTCCTGCTCTCCACCAGACAGAATAGACAAATCCCCTTCCTCATCCACAGTGGGCTGAAAGGGGGTCCTGGGATGTGGGCAGGGTGGAGGGATGCCCTGGATCCAGATCCCCAGGGACATCAGGACTGTGAGCACCCTCAGAGGACTGATGCAGTGGGAAACCAATGTTTGGACCAAAGACCTGAAGCATCCAGTGTAGGTTAAGGAGAGACTCAGGCTGCAGTTCATCTGAGCTAATATACATTGTACTTCAAGACTGGAGGAATCACTCTCCCTGAAGCCCAACCACCTCCCCTGGACACCTGCAAGCCCTGGTGAGCAACACAGACAGAGATGAGTGCACTGCGATGTCAAAGTTTGGGAAACCACAGACAGTTGAAAAGTTTACAACTCTCTTGGCTCTATTGAGGACAATCTGATTTAGAAAGATAATTCACATTGCCTAAGATAGGGGCCAGGAACTCCTCCACACATGTAGAAATTCAAAGGGACTCTCCTAAAGACCTGGGGTGTTTAATCTGGAGGGGGAGAGGTCAGAAACAAGCTCAGTGGGCACATCGCACTGTAGAGAGAAACTGTCATTTTCCTTCCTTGATGGTAACGTGTCCCTCACTACCTTCCTGCTTCTCCAGTCTAAACCAAAAAGATTTTTCAGTTCAATCCCCTAAATTTTCATAGAAAGTTGAAACAGAGCATTAACCGAACTCTGACTTCAGATAGTTAACTGCTTGTAGTGTGTAAATCTCTCACTGCTAGTGAGTTGTAAAAAGCCTTTTGTGTGAGCTTATCTGTAGTTTTAGGGAAGAAATACACGGGTCCTTGAAGAAGAAAGAAGCCATTCAACTGTGACTAGGGATGCCTGCTGTAACCAATTCTACTGCAGAGTCAGCAGAGGTAAATGGGAGAGGAGATAGAACTTGGCCAGAGGTTCCTGTGAGGAAGACTCAGGGATGAAGTAAATGACCCCCAGGAGACCCTAATGGACTTAAAAAGCATGGGATAATGGGCAGACATTTATGTAAATGATTTCTCGGGAAATTAATGAATATGTAAACCATTTCTTAGAGATATTAATTAGGTATCAGCTGTATATATATCTCTCACCTAACCCTGTGAGGCACACACATTTTGGAGGAGCATCCCCTGTGCGTCTGGTGCCATGAATAAAGAATACTGACTGAACAGTACTCACTGTTGGGTGAACTTTGTTTGTTTCAAGTTTTAATACCAACCCAAGGAGAACCAAGTCCTAAAATCCTTTTCATATATCTTCTGAGAAAACAAGTAAATAAAATTTCATCTTCTGGTTACACAGATTAAGGGTGGAAAACATAGCTGACAGCAGGAAAGTGCTGTCTGTAAGGGTCATTCCCATAATCAAAGTACAACTAATCCGCTTCCACTAGGTAACAGGTTTAGCTAGCCAGTGATTTCACTATATCAGACAAAGGTTCTCTGAACTCAAAGATGAAAAGTGCCAGAGAGATTTCAAAATGCTTGAAAAACATTGAGTAGAAAGTACTTGGTGAGGGGAAAGAAGGACACTTTTCCATGCAGAATTTCACTATAATCTGTCGTACACTGGTCTGTCATTTGGAGATTGAGCCAGCCTTTGCCAGCAGCCACCTGAAAAGTGTTACAAAGAGGGGACTGTGCAAAAGTCTGTGCAGGCTATAAACTGGCTATTTTCACCAGAACTCATTTCAGCTGCAGTGGTGCCTGCCTTCATTATAGTGTATTGAAGAAATTCGGGTTTAGGCTTAAAAAAATTCCAGACTTTCTCAAAGCTAGACAGATGCCTGCAAGCTTTCCTGCAGGGGCTTTCCACATAGTTTCACAGAATCATAGAGTCACAGAGTCACAGAATGGTTTTGGTTCAGGTACTGGAAGGCTGCTATGAGGTCTCCATGGAGCCTTCTGTTCTCAGGCTGAACAACCCCAAATCTCTCAGCCTGGCCTCATAGAACAGGTGCTCCAGCCCTCAGATCATCTTCATGGCCCTTCTCTGGACTCACTCCAACAAGTTCATGTCCTTCCTGTGTTGTGGGCTCCAGAATTATACACAGTACTCTAGGTTGGTTCTCACAAAAGCAGAGCAGAGGGGGAGAATCACCTCCCTTGACTTGCTGGCCACAACTCTTTCGGTGCCGCCCAGGACACAGTTGGCTCTCTGAGTGCAAGCACACATTACTGGCTCATGTTGAGCTTCTCATCAGCCAAAATCCCCAGGTCCTTTTCCTCAGGGCTGTTCTCAATCCATTCTGCACCCAACCTGTATTGTCCTTGGGATTACCCTGACCTGTATGCAGGACCTTGGCACTTGGCCTTATTAACTTCATGAAGTTGGCATGGGCACACCTCTCAAGCCTGTCAAGGTCCCACTGGATGGCCTCCCTTCCCTCCAACATGTCAGCTACACCACACAGCTTTGTTTCATCAGCAAACTTGCTGAGGGTACACTAGATCCTACTGTCCAGGTTTCTAACAAAGACATTAAACAACACTGGTCCCAGTACCAACCCTTGAGGAACAGCAGCCGTCACTGACTGCCATGGTCAATAGCTCCAGTGAGCTGTTGGCTGCAACACTTGGACTGGGACCAACCAGACAGTTCCTTATCTACCAAGTAATCCATCCATTGAATCCATATCTCGCCAATTTAGAGACCAGGATGTTGTGCAGGACAGAGTTGAATGCTTTGCACAAGTCTGAGTAAGTGATGTCAGTTGTTCTTCCCTTATCCACTGACACTGTGACCCCATCATAAAAGGCCACCAAATTTGTCATAAAGCTATGTTGGTTGCCACCAACCACCTCTTCATTTTCCATGTGCCTTAGCAGAGCCTTCAGGATGATTTGTTCTGTTATCTTAATTGACTGAGAAATACAACAGACCTACTCATTAAAAAGACAAAATGGTTGATTAAACTGAAGAAGCAACTCAGAGCAATTCCAGCCAACTTCCTTTATGACCTCTGTCACCTCTCTGAAGTCAATAGTTCAAGACTGAAGCATCCAAATGCAGATTTAAGGCAGAAATACATTTTCCATTGTTTGAATATTATAGACTTGGTCACTCCTTTCTCCAACATCTCAGCGAAACAAGGGTATTAGTCTCTCTCCCACAGAAGGATTACGACAGTGAAACACTATATAATGTGCCAATGCACCTGAAACCCTGAAAAATTAAGAAAATTGCCCCTTGCATAAATTCAGCCCCTCTCCTCATGTTTGCACAGGCAGCTTTCCCTCACCCCACACACAGCCACACACAGACATGTTTATGCCAACACCTCCACTACTGCCGTCTGGCTGCTGTTGGCTTCCCTAAAGCCGCCGTTGTCCGGGCTGCCATGGTGCTGGGCTGGTGCTCACTGGAGGGAGATAAGCACCACAACAGGAACAGCAGGACAGGAGCGTGGACTCTGAGGTGCCAAGCATGCATCTGTACTGCACACAGTATAGTCATCATAAGTCCTATAAACACACCTGAGGACAGCTCCTATGTGTTATTGCAAGCAGTGTAACAACAATGCCAAAATGCTTTTTTTTCATTTTTATGAAGCTTTCTACACTGACCATATGTCGCAGTCCTGGGTTGAGCCATTAGGTCTCCAATTATCATTTTAATGTGACTATGAAATGGAAAGCCAATTGTAATTGGTTGCTGCCCCATGATTCAGGAACACTCATGCAAAGCCAGAGACACTAGTAACACTAATGACATTTTACTTGATCCATGGTCATGGAGAACAAAACAGAATCTAGTCTGTATAAATTGCTTCTTATAAAAAATGTATGATTTCCAAAGTTAGGAATAGTGTTACACTTACTCCAATGAATTTATTCCAGATCTAACAAAGACCAGAACTGATGCCTAGGACTCTTCTCTTGCAAACTCATCCAGGTCTATTCAGAAAGCTATTATCCAATGTGTTAATACTTTTTTCTTATCTTTTCTTACACTGATGAGAAATTAGAATGCTTTCTCACTCTCCTATCTTTTGTAAGTTAACAGCTTGCAATATGGTTTTGTATAGATAGAAGACCAAATATATAGGCAGTAAATTATTCTGAAGCAAATGTTGAAATGTGAAAGGCTAGCTAAATATATCACTGTGAAGCCTGTAAATGAGTTGAAACTCTTTAATGTAACCTGTGACAAAATTTGCACTTTGTTGGACTGGGAAGTGGTGGTTCTACAGCCTGCAGGAAGATTAACATGAAGGAGGAACCTGTGTCTGAAATCTCAAGTGCCAACAGCACCAGTGGGGAAATAATTGTGTTTTCAGGCAAACCCATGCATTTCTATGAATTTATCCTTCTACTCTCTGCTAGTAAGGATTCTTCTTCTTCTTTTTTTTTTTTCCTCTTTTTCTTTTATCCTCACATGTGAGGAAAGGGTAAGAAAAAAGATAAAACAACAGGTTGTTCCTTGGCTTGGCTAACACCAGACTGCTGACTAGGAAAAGGGGTTGAATCACAGGTTGTACCTTTTCTGCTCAAGCCTTAAACAACCAGATATCTTCACAATGGCTTTCATAAAGACCCACCTTAATATCTCACAGTCTGCTGGGAATGGAGTCTGTGGACTCCATAATGTAGGATGCTAACTAGTTCTGCTATTGACAATACTTATGAGCTACCTTGGTGACTCCATACTGGCTTTTAGATGGCTGTTCTGCTATGTATGAGTTTTAAAGTAGTTTCCCAAATGTTTCTGCTGGGTACCACAGGCAACAGTGGCAGCTGTAGACAGCAGTAGCTGGGGTAGACACTACCACCAATGGCTACCTCTGTATCACGTCATGTACCCCTCTGTACCACAGCAGGTACCCCACATACTCCTGTTTTAAAAACCTTGCTTTGAAGCAAAGCCTATGTTATGAGTTTTAATCATCATCTTTGCATTATATTCACAGTGAAGATTGTTGTTCAAGTAGCTGCTCTACCTAAGGCTGTGTTGGGACATCTTATTCATTTGAACAAAAAACTACGACTGATATAGAAAGATAGCCCTAAACCAAGATCGTGGACCTACTACACTCTACTACAGCTGGTAGCTGAATTTCAATCAAGATTTTTGCCCTTGCCACAGGCAGTGCCTTGGAAGGGCAAGGCAAAGTGTCTTGGCTTATCATGTGAGGAGGCTTTCCAAAAAGGCCTAGGTTTTTGCGTTCTTCCCTAATTAGGGAAAGTGATCAATGGAATCCTCATAATGGCATGCTCACCCCCTTTACCTTCCCGCATTACCCGAAAATATTTTTTCTACATACTAGGAGAGCTAAGAGCCTGCCCCAACAGTGTTGTGATATCTGAGAGTCAGCAGAATCATAGAATCACAGAACCATTCCGGTTGGAAAAGATCCTTGGGACCACCGAGTCCAACCATCATCCCTACTCTACACAGTTCTCCCCTAACCCATCTCCACCAACACCACATCCAAACGACCCATAAACACATCCAGGGATGGTGACTCAACCACCTCCCTGGGCAGCCTATTCCAGTGTCTAACCACTCTTTCTGTGAAAAAAATTTTCCTCATGTCCAGTCTAAACCTCCCCCATTGCAGCTTGAAGCCATTCCCTCTTGTTCTGTTGCTAATTACCTGTGAAAAGAGACCAGCACCAACCTCTCTACAATGGCCTTTCAGGTAGTTGTACAGACTGACGAGGTCTCCCCTCAGCCTCCTCTTCCTCAAACTAAACATTCCCAGCTCCTTCAAGCATTCTTCATAAGATTTATTCTCTAGGCCCTTCACCAGCTTCGTTGCCCTCCTCTGTACTCACTCCAGCACCTCAATATCCCTCTTGAATTGAGGTGCCCAAAACTGGACACAATACTCCAGGTGAGGCCTCACCAGTGCTGAGTACAGGGGCACAATCACCTCTCTACTTTATCTGGTCACACTATTTCTAATAGAAGCCAGGATGCCACTGGCTTTCTTGGCCACCTGGGCACACTGCTGGCTCATATTCAGCTGCTTCTCAATGAGAACCCCCAGGTCCTTTTCTGCCAGACACTTTCCAGTCACACATCCCCAAGCCTGTAGCCTTGCCTGGGGTTGTTGTGGTCCAAGTGCAGGACCCAGCACTTGGCCCTGTTGAAGCCCACAGCATAAACATTAGCCCAACAATCTAATCTATCCAAGTCTCTCTGTAGAGCCTCCCTATCCTCATGCAGATCAACACCCTGCCTAGCTTGGTGTCATCTGCAAACTCACTGATAATACACTCTAAGTCCTTATCAATAAAGATGTTAAACATAAAGGGTCCCAACACTGAGCCCTGAGGAACACCACCTGTGACTTGCTGCCAGCTGGATTTGACTCCATTGACCACCACTCTTTGGGCCCGACTGTCCAGCCAGTGCTTGACCCAACAGATCGTGTGCTCATCCAGGCCATGAGCAGCCAGGTTTTTTATGAGAGTTCTATGAGGAACCATGTCAAATGCTTTTTGGAGGTCCAGATAGACAATACCCACAGCCTTTTCCACATCCAATGGTCAGGTCATCATGTCATAGAAGGAGATCAGGATCATCAGGCAGGACCTGCCTTTCATAAACCCATGCTGAGTGGGCCTGAGCCCCTGCTTGACCTCTATATGTCTTCTAATAACACTCAAGATGATCTGCTCCATGACCTTCTCTGGTACCGAGGTCAGACTGACAGGTCTATAGTTTCCCTGATCCTCCTTTCTGCCTTTCTTACAGATGAGTGTTACATTTGCTACCCTCCAGTCCATTGGGACCTCCCCAGTTAGCCAGGACTCCAGGTAAATAATGGAAAGTGGCTTGGCAATCACGTCTGCCAACTCTCTCAGCACCTTTGGATGTAGCCCATCCAGTCCCATAGACTTGTGTGTGTCTAAGTGGTGTAGCAGGTCTCTGACCACTTCCTCTTTCATTGTGATGACCTCAGTCTGCATCTCCTCTCTGTCTCCTAGCTCATGTGGCTGTATATCCATGGAACAGCTAGTTCCACTGCTAAAGACTGAGGCAAAGTAGGTGTTGAGCACCTCAGCCTTCCCCTCATCCTTTGTTACTAAGATTCCCTTTGCATCCAATAAAGGATGGAGATTTTCCCTAATCCTCCTTTTCCTGTTAATGAACTTACAGAAACATTTTATATTATCCCTAACAGCTGTAGCTAGTTTGAGCTCTAGCTGTGCTTTGGCTCTCCTAATTTTCACCCTGCATAGGTTCACTTCTTCTTTATAGACTTCACAAGTGACCTGTCCCCTCTTCCAAAAGTCATAGACTCTCCTTTTGTTCCTAAGGTCCAGCCAAAGGTCCCTGTTTAGCCAGGCTGGCCTCCTACCCCCTTACTGATTTTTCAGCACACGGGGACAGCCTGCTCCTGTGCCTTTAAAACTTCTTTCTTGAAGCATGTCCAGCCTTCCTGGACTCCTTTATCCTTCAAGGCAGCCTCTCAGGGGACTCAGTCATTTCATGATCACTGTGCCCTAGGCAGCCTCCAACTTTTACTTCCCCCACAAGACCTTCCCTGTTCACCAGAAGCAGGTCCAGGAGGGCACCCTCCCTGATCGGCTCACTTATCAGCTGTGTGAGGAAGTTCTCTTCCACACATTCCAGGAAACTCTTGGAATGTTCCCTCTCTGCTGTGTTGTATTCCCAGCAGATGTCTGGGGGGTTAGTCCCCGACAAGAACAACAGCAAGTGACTGGGAGATTTCTCCCAACTGCTTGTAGAAAGCTTCATCCACCTCACTGCATTGGTTGGGAGGTCTATAGCAGACTCCAATATCAGCTTTATTGGCCCTTAACCTAATCCAGACACTGTCAACCTCATCATGACTATACTTGATTTCCAAGCTCTCACAGCATTCTCTAACATACAGGGCCACTCCACCCCCTCTCCTTCCCTTTCTATCCCTCCGGAAGAGCTTGTAGCCATTGATCCTGGCACTCCAGCCGTGTGACGCACCCCACCACATTTCTGTGATAGCCACTATGCCACAGTTTTCCTGGTGGATCATGGCTCCAAGGAACCCCTGTTTGTTGCTCATACTGCGTGTATTGGTGTTGATGCACTTCAGATGAGCTCATGATTCCAACACCTTCTTTTGACTGCAGGCCCACATTTCCTACCGGACTCTTCTCAGGTGCTTCCATGATTTCTAAACATCTATCATATCTCTCAAATGAAATGACAGAGTGAGAATTCTCCCTAGTCCACCATCATTCAAGCCCTGGCATGCTTATGTTGGGCTTGTTCCTAACAGGCCCAGCTATCTCCCCTTACCTCTTCTTATCTAGTTTAAAGCCTTATCAATGAGCCCTGCTAACTCCTGCCCCAAAAGCCTTTTCCCCCTCTGGGACAGGTGCATCCCACCTGCCACCAGCAGGCCAGGGGTCTCATATAGCAGTCCATGATCTAAAAGCCCAAGTTCCCTACACTTCAAAGCCTAAGAAGACTTAGCTGCTGAGCTATGCTTATTTGGGCTCTAAGCTAGCACCTACTGCTCTGCTACCTTCTTTTAGTGCTCTTGCTTCAAGGGTTTTTATTCAGGCTTGTCAGAAACCTACTCCAAGTATTTAGACAACTGTTATATGCTATGGTTTTGGAGCCATATTCTTGACTTCATTGCAGTGATATGTGCCTTCTCTAACCCAAGGACCTTGCAAGTTTCTTTTTTTTAAAGGGAAGGAATGTGGTTTTTACTGAATAACCATTTTTAATGGCTTAGTGTGACTGGTTTTCTTTCAGATTTGCAGGCACCACTAGAGTCTTAGTACACAAGCAGTATGTAAAATGGGAATATTCGTTTTTTGCAGTTTCCAAAAGGAATTTCCTTATTTCAAAGCCACAAGCTCTAAATGCAGAGCAAATCCTTGTAGTCTGATAACTAGCTCAAGGCACAGTGCTACTAGCTCTCACTGACTCACAACATGCAGCAGTACACTGATGGGCAATAAAAAATATATGAAAATGTAGGAGCAAAATATATGCAAGGCTTCAGTGGTGATGCAGAGGGCTGGAAAATGCCTTGTATAATACATCATTTCAGCAGAATTTCTGATTTTCAGGACATTGGTTCTAATATTACTGCAGCTGTAGTGTTTAATGTCCCCATACTGTAATTCCAACTAAGAAAAGAAAACCTATGGCTGCTAGCCAGAAAAGTGTACATCACTGCTTTTGACCAGGCTGATTGTTTCATGAGTTACACCCAGCTGTGCCAGGGACAGAGCCTCCAGGCTCTGACACAGCAAGTATTTGGTGAGAAAACCTGTCATAAGCAGGAATCCTCTCCATACAAATTCACACTTAAAAATAACAAAAATATTCCTGAAGGACAACACATTTTCATTTTTTTTGCCTCTATCCCTTCCTCTTTGTGTACTTAGCAACTGTGAAGTTGTGATGTCTGCAGGCAGGAGCCTTTTTTTATGAGAGGCAGGCCTCTTGGTAGCTCACCAGACTAGCCTGTTGATTGAAACTCATTCATTTCATTTAGAGCCATCTTTGATGGAGTTGTCTTTTTATGCAGTTCCTTATCTGGCCAGTATTAATTGATGCTGCTATGTTGTGCTGAGGCTGGTGCTGTACCTCTTTCAAATAAAATTAAAATTGATACACAATTACACACTCATTCTGGTTCTGCCATTTCCACAATTGTAAATGTCCTGTCTTTGGAAAACAAGGCACCATTATCCATTCTAGGAAGCACACCATTCCCACAGGACTTCTTAGACACTACAGCCTGTTACAAAGGCTCTGTGAGCCTTCTGGGTGAGGCAGTGCAATAGTGAAAAGCAGAAATAATTGTTTCTGAGGACTCCTGTGGATGTGCCTCCCCTCTCCACATTAATGTATGAGGAGGCATTTAGGAAATGCATGGATGGACATTTGAGCTCCACCAGTAAACTGTTTGATTTGCAAAATGCAACGTTTTGCTCCAAGTCCCAGTGGTTCTGTGTGCTTACCTCAGAACTCCTACTGTGCATCAGCTGCTTATAGGCATATATCCTGAGGCCAGGGCTGATTCCTGACCAGAAGATGTCTAGCAGAGCTACAGAGCTAGTGCCTGTCTCCAAAACAAGCTCACACTGTTGGTTTAAGGAGCAGGTAGTTGGCAAGGTAGCATCTCTCAGACCTTTCCGCCAGTTTTCCTTTCTCTGACCCTGGGAACTGCCTTCACCTGAATAAAATCAACCTCTTCAGAAGACAGAACAAGCTTAGCTTTGGTCTGCCTTATGCTATCAGACAACAGATGCTGAGGAGATGAAGCAACAAGCCAAGATATGGTAGAGGTGTCTACAGCCTACCTCTTGGTTGCTCTTCTGTGCTGGGGACACCCATTATCATGTGGTAAACTTACTAAAGGAGTAAAGATTACTGTCGTCCCACTGCCAGCACTGCCTAACACCATAGGCAGTGTGGGCCCTGGAACACTGTCAAACTGCTGTGAGGACCCACCTCAAAAACTTCTGCAGTGAAGACATCTACATCCTTCCCTCCTGTATTAGCCTGCAGGTTCTCATACTAAGGTAAGCTTTGTGTGCTTGCTCAAGTTAGGTTTTAAGCCATCTTCCTGAGCTGGATTTGAAATCTCACATGTGACAAGCAGATTTGGTTTTGTTTGTCATTGTCTGTAAAACCCTTATGTGCAACTTGAGCCTAATCAGTGACACTTTCTCCTTAGCAAAATCCAGAGATCCCCAGAGGCTCACTCTGCTCATAAAAAAAAAACAACAGTGAAAAAACTCTTCCTTCCACATCCATCTTTTTTGAGTTTTAAAATAAAGAAAGCAGCTTTACTGGTCCAAAAAGCTAATGAAAAATCTACACCACCTGAAATAAAATTCTCTTTTATCCCGGATGTGGACTGAAGAAACAATGTGATGTGATGCAATAAATATTCAGATATCAAAATATCCAAGGGAATACTTTGCGCCATTTTTCACGGTATGCTTTAAACCATTTAATGAAAGAAAGACTTTGGCACAAAATATCTCTTTGACTTTGGCAGTATTGCTACTTACCATATTCAGGTTTGATTCATGTTTACCTAAAACAGAGAAGCTCAGGCAGCTACATAAGGGAGTGCACTGAGGACCAGAGCCATTTCATTTAAGTGACCATCAAATATCTTAAGTATCTTTCATCTGAGTCTCAAAATGTCAATATCAACTTCTGGAAGAAAAAAAATCCCAACTATCCTGCTGGAGCAGAGGTAAAGGGAGAGCTCAAAGATTTATGCTGGGATTAATGAGAAACATGTGTGTCACTGTCTGGAGCTCTGCGGTGCCGCAAGGGAGAGGAGACCTCATGCAGACCAGAACCACAGCAGGCTGCAGGAGGAAACCTCTGCAAACCACCAGCTCCTTCTCACTCACAGGAGCCCACATGGGTCTTTCCTATACCAAGGTCACTATTGTGTCCATTAACAAAAAATAATGGGATGTGTGGGTCTATACAGGAAAGGAGTTATGTGGACATTTAGCCAATTAATTTGAGAATTGATTCTCTCTGCTGCTGGCATTCTCTACAGCCAGTGTGGCTCTTCAATGCAATCCAATGCCATGCACACACCTTTGAAAAATGATGCTTTCAAGCCGGCCTTGTGGTGCAGTAAATTTGAAAGTGCTCTTAATAATAATAAGGATCAACATTGACTTTAATGGTCTTCAAACCCTCTGTGTAATTTCATTAGCCACCCAACACAGATGTAAGCAGGGGTGATGTCATACTTTTTCCCTTGCTCTGAAACCTGAGTCAGGCGCCAGAGATAGAAACCCTTTTTATTGCCTGTAATCTGATAAAAGTTTCTGGCAGCTGGTGATAGATAGGTGATTGCTAGAGTAATCTAGAAATACTGAAGGTTCTTGTGAAGATGCAGCACAGCTCAGATTGGGGTAAGGGTTTTGTGGAGTGCATGTGGAGTTGTGGATGCCATAAGAGATCTGTAAGCACTCAAAATCAGTATGGGCAGTTTGGCATTTAATAGCATTCCTGTCAATACAAGCACCAGAAGACAGAGCAGTTTCACAGCGTGGAGCAACCTGTGTTTTCACACTAGTGAAAACCTATTTATTGCAAAGCTCATTGGCATAAATATCTAATGTAGGTACTATATTGAGTTCACATGGCTAATCTAACACTTATCTGTGTGTGCAATGTTTCTCCTGAGCCAAACCCTGTTGTCTTCCTCTGCCTGACATGGTGAGCACCACTAAAGGTCTGTCAGCACCTTAGAGCAGGCTGCTATCTCTGCCAAGAGCAGGAAAAACAGCAGTGACCTTGTGATCTCTGTGGACACAGAGCAATATCATGACCTCCACCTCACCTGGCAGAATTCAGACCCAATGGGTCAAAAAACTATAAAGAAAAAACAGAACACCATCCAAAGAGAAACAAGGAAGCCAAGTAAATCCATGACATTGACTGCTTCAACAAGACTTTTTCAATAAGCTGATAAGATGCATTTACCTCATCATCTGAATATTCCAGCAGTAAAATCAATGCTACTTAAGGAGTCTGACAATCATTTAGGCACCTTCTTGGTATTTGTGAAAGTAAAGGCAATTCTGTATAAAACATTGATTTATTCCAGGATATCATTAAAGCACCACAATACTAGTCCCCTAATGGGTACTGAGAAAATTCATTTATTCTACCTATGGAATTCAGATAGAATCAGACCTATGTATCTTCCTCTTTGCCTGGATAAAGGTTTTTTTTCTAGGTGAGAGTTCTTCATTGATGTCATCAGTGTCAGATAAGAGGCATTCACACAAGAGCCAGCATATGCCTGCCTGTTAAGAAGTTAGGAAACTGACCTCTGAAAGGGCTTGTTGTATAATGTAATAACATCATTATCCAGTAGGTAATGATAGACAATGTGATTTTGCCTTTACATCAATGTACCTCATTAGTAAATAGACCTACAAATATGTAATGAATAAAAATCACAATCACAAATAGTGAAATTGTCAACGTTATCTAAGTCCCTAGTATCTTTTCACTGGTAGAAGAGGCAGGCATCTAGCCACCTGTCATCATCCCTGACTGTCCTGTGATGTATATATAATACAAACACCAAGTAGAGGAACAGATTGCCCTGAAAGGTTGTAGAATCTTCATCATACAGGATTTTTGCAGAGCAGATTTGACAATCATGTGCCAGGAATGACCTGGGAATCATTGTTCCTGTGTTTCAGACAAGAAACGAGCTGCACAACTTCTTGAGGCCCTTTGACTCTTCAACCCTAACAAAATCAACTGATACTCATTTCATGGTTTTCAGATTGAATAGTAAGTCTGTCTAGGATTTTATCAGATATTTAGATAGTAAATCAGTATTAATTTAGTCATAACAATCATACCTAGAATAACGTGGATCAATTTTATTTCTGGCATGATGTGACTTCCCAGGAATTACATAAGAGATTAATTTAGTTCAGCATTTGGATAATTAATACTTTATCAGCTTCTTACATTAATGTGCATATTGAGTTATTCTACCATCATTTAAAACAGTGGCATCCCTAATGAGACCACTAACTGTAGAGATCATCAAAGTCACATTAGATTTGTGATTTCATTTCTAACTAAGGTTACTTTTCAGCTCAGCCAGTTAATAAATGCCAGAGTGCTGCTGGTACAGAAAATAGGCAACTCTTAATTTTCATTAAGATGTCATGGAGGATGCTAGTAAACTGACCGATGTGGCTGTTTTATATCACAGGGCCCTGCTAGACAACGAAAAGCTTAAAGGTGTATTCTCATCTAGAACAAGATGAACAACTGCTTTTTGCATCTTGTTCCTAAAATTATTTGAGATGTACCAAATTCAGAAGCTAATTAGGATCTAGTTCTGGAAAACACATCAGCTCCTGCTGAACTTCAAATACACAAGTAGCTGCATTGAAAACAATGGCTAATTCTAAGTTCACACTTGAACATTTGCACGATAGAGTACCATGGCTTCTCAAATGTGATTACCAACACAGATCTTTGTTTGTAAAATCTGCCCCATGTTTCCCTGCCCCACACAATATTGTGTGTTCTCCTGTAGGTTGATAAATGCTATGGAAGAGGTTGAACTGATCTGTGCCTGTTCTAGAAAGCAGCAATTCCAGCCTCAGTTGTCAGTATGTATTAGTGTGGAAAGAAAAGACAGAAATAAGATGCTCTCTGGGATTTTCTTTCCATTCGTTTTTTTCCAATTGCATCCCTTTTTCATGCCTCTCATCCCCTTTTCACTGGTAATGAATCAACGAGCTCTCACTGACTGACACCAGGCACATAGGTAAAGACTCTGAAAAGAATCACATGATCTTTATTTCCTTGCTCTGTCTCAACTGCAGAGAGCAAAGCACAAGTTGCTTGTTTCCCCCAAACCCTATCCCCAGATATATTTCCCAAAGATAGGAAGCAGCAGCAAGGAAGTCCCACTAATGAGCAAACAGTTTCCTTGTTATTCCTGCTGTATGCAGAACTCTAAATCTGAGCGGAGCTTTATTGACTAGTAAAACCAAAGATAAACTGACTTTTTCTAATATCTTCCATGTGGCTTCACAGATGGAGTAGAAGTTGTAGCTGAGGGAGGTGACACAGGCCTCCATGCACCCCCACAGCCTCCTACCCAGCAGCAGAGCAAGAATATCTGAGGGAAAGACCCCCCTGTTTGGTGTTCCTGAGATAGGAAGAAACCCTAGATAATCCATATCAGAAGCTGGTGAAGTGTGCCCTCACCCCATGATTCCCCTTCATTGGTAGCACTGCAGTAGCAGGACTTAACATTTAATGCATATGTCTGTCATTGCATTTGGTTAAGTATTTTCAGTAAAGCACTGGGAACAAGAGTGCTATATGTTCATACCCCAAGGATTTCCCACTCTACACCAGTCTCAACCACTCCTGTGTTATAGCACATTCAAAGGAAAACCAAGCATCTCATGGAGAACCTTCTACAGGCTCTTATATTTAGCATTACAAGCCAAAATAAATAAGGCTGTACATGAAACCCCACTATTTTCAAATGTCATTGAAATTAGAATTCTGTAAGTCCCAAATCTGAATGGCTTTAAATCTCATTTTTAACAGTTTAATATCATAAATGTGGGAAGGGGAGGGAGAGGGAAGAGACAAATTGATATGCAGTGGGTAGCTCTTGTCATTTGATGTTGAGAGACTTTGATGCTGAAAAATTCACTTCAGAATTCCTGGGATCCTGATAAGTAATTTTTAGGCCTAATTTAAGGGTACAGAGAACAATTTAGTGTTACCAGTTGCACTGTTTACACAGCAAAGCAAAATAGTCTAAATGCCAGTATCTTGTACACAATTAGCTCGTAAACCTCAAACAAGGTCAAATAAAAGAACCTAGGTGCATACACATTCCTTCTTTGTTTCTGCATAAAATTCACTCTTTTTGATATCAGGAGAGTTTTAAGAGAATAAGAAATAATACATGATGACAAAAAACCATTAGTAAGTAAACCCAAGTGAGGAAACATGAGAAAGAGCAATGACTTTGTTAGGGATCGCACATGGATTTCCCTCCTGTGCTGGTGGGGATGATGAGGGTGCTCCAAAATACTCAGGCTCTGCTATTCTAAAACAGGCTCAGATAAACCTTAGAAAGTCCTTCCAGGGAAGGCCCTCAGCCTGCTGAAGTCACATAGATTTGTCATCTCTCGTGCTGCCTGGATCTCACCTTCAAAACTCAGGATATTTTTTAGATCCTGTAAGAGCTCAAGATCCCATTTCTTTGGCTTTTCTTGGGAAGGCAATAGATAGCCAAGCTGAAAAGATACTGCAGGACTATGAAGTCACTCTGATTTCTTAGTGACTTCAAGAATTAGATAGCAGGTACAGCCAGGCATACCTTCATGCCATGATCTTCCTCATACGTAACACAGAAATTGTTACGGAATCTGCCGGCATGTAGGTGATTCCACTGTCAATGAAGTTACTCCTGGGTTCCTCTCCTGGTCTCATCAGTGAGGCAGAAGCAACTATCTCTTCCTCTTATTGTAAGCAATTTCAACTATGGAACAAAGAAGCATTTAAAAAATAAGACTTCAAATAAGGAATCACTGTAATAAGGTCATTTTGTGTTCTGATGGTGCTCAGTCCTAAACCTGGTGCTTCTAGGTGCACACAAGGTCTGATTTCTCCTGAATGTGGATCACATTCTTACATTTCACACCATATGCAGGAAAAGATATGACAAAAGAAAAAGTCTGGAATAGTCCTGGAATTCAAAATGCTGATAGCTAACCCTCAATAGTAACAGTAAAGTCCAACAGGGAGTGATACTTAGACCATAAATAGCCATTTTGGACATGATTAGCAGCCATGTGTTCAGCCACTTGGTAGGAGGAAAATCACAGGCTTGCGTGGGCTGCTGGTTGGGCAGCAGTAAGGAGCAGAGCCACACTTAGCATCGTTACAGCAGCCCCACCAGATTCACAGGCTGTTGTCCTCATCCATCCAAGGAAAAGTCCGGCTCTGTGCCAAAGGGGCTTTCCATCTCTGACATTTCACGGCATGTGCCATCAGGCAGCTCAGGGCAAAGTGTGGGAAGTTTATTAGCAGTGGCTGGAAGAGTTTAGACAGCTGTTGCTTTCCACTGCCTTTTGAAAGCCTCGGAGCACCACACTTGTGGAGAATGATATCTCCAAAACACTGATCAAGAACATGTCTGCATGGGAATTCAACTTCACATACTTAGAAGGTTACAGCAAAGAGGAAACAAACTGGCAGTCTCCATGCCTGTGGGGGAACAGATCAGACAGAGTGGGCGTACAGCAGCAAGTTAGACATCATGAGAATCTCTCCCAGAGTGAGGGTGGCAAAGCCCTGGAACAACTTACCTGCAAAGGCCACCTGCAAAGCCCCATATGGAGGGACAGTAACAAAAGTTACCTGTCTTGTCACAGCAGAAGGTCATGAACTTGGTGAGCTCCTGACTGTCATTCTAGACTTGCACATTTTCACGTGTTTCACAGGCAGTAAAACTGCACAGGTATTAGAGTCATACCATGTTAATAGTTACACACATCTTCAAGCCAGATCAGAAATAGAAAGTTCACTTCAGAGAAGTTTCCTGTAGTGTGTGCATGACTTCAGCATATCTCAAATGGCTGCATCTTTGGAAGGATCATGCTGTACCTCTACCTACAAGTAACATGCTGAAATACTCCTTTTCCATACTGTCTATGGATTTACTATGCTTCTCTTCTGTGCTCTTCTGTGTCCACAGAAGGTAGCTTGGACTCCCAGGGCAAGCAACTTGAAAGCTTTGGCAGAGAGGCAGCTATCCAGCAGAGTGTTCTGCCTGGACTCTGCATGCCCCTACAACTTAACAGAGACACTTCAAAACCCTCTTAGCATCTCTTTTTGATGAGAAACTTTCATCTTTTGATGAAGAGTATTACTGGTCATTACCAATGTAGACCAAGTGGCAAGTCTGTGGAAAGTACACAGCAAAAATAATTTTGTGTCAGAACATACTTGAGATTTGACTTTATAAGCAACTAGAACTAAGCAAAGAGTCATGAGGGAATGCTGTGTCCTACCACAAGACTAAAATATGGGAGAAAAGAAGAAGTTTAAAGCAAGAAGGACTTCTAGGGAAAGACCAGAGACAGTGCCGATAGCTGTCCTCAGAAGGGTCAGGACCAGCACAGGGCACAGCAACCTTGCTGAGTTTATCACATGCATTTCAGTTTCCTTTAAATATTAAAATTATTCTTGACCAGATATTTCTAAAATTAAGTATTCTTAATTGAGGCAGATTTTATTATTTTGTGTGTGTGTGTGTGCTAAAGAAAACTCTTTCATGATTAATTAAATATCCTGATATTTGAAGAGCATTGATGTTGTGGTATTATATAGCTATCACAGAAAATTACCACTTCAGGACAGATGGTGCAGTGGTGTTGATGAGTAACAATTAAGCCCAATCATTAAGGGTTCTTCTACTCATTGAAGACATCCACTGAAGACATGTATATAAAAAGTAGATAAGACTCTTTCTTTCTGCTAGCAATATCGTTATAGACTTTTTAGAGGATCCTTTTTTATCCTTAGATTAATTAATTAAAGGGGCTGTATTTGAATGATGACTTTTGGTTCTCTTTCCTAAGTGTTAAATGGTTTTAGAAAAAGTTTCATGTCTTAACATAGAGTTACAAAGTACTTGTAATCATTGAAAACTGATCCATTATATCTCACTGTTAAGTCTCTAATTTTCAACAACCAGATTAATCAGATCTTTAAAGCATTGTATCAAAGGAACTCCACAAAGTCACCAGGAAGACTATCCCAACTCCATCCCTGAAAGAACAAATGTGTTATTATTTTGGTACAATCTAATTTGGGTAATCTGTAAAGATAGGTGACTAGCGTGGATGGTTTAATGAACAAGGGTATTTGGTATTTTAATAGAAGAAGAGAAGGATGATCAAAATGTTGCAATAATTGGATAAGTAATTTGATACAGATTGAAATACATTAAGACTATCAGACTCTAAGAGCAGATTGGTGACAAGTATCTCCTTACCAAGAGGAAGCTGGCTGCTGATAGGTCTGACTTCAGCCTGGTCAAAACAGTTGCCTGTAGCATGCAAGTCTTCATTTATTTTCTCTAACACACCTCTCCAGTTCTGCCCTCAGGTCACACATGGAGGACCAACAGCTCATCCCATTTTTAGCCTGTAGCAGCATTCCCTCCATGTCTTAGATGCCTTGACCATCTGGAGTTCTCTGAAGCAAGGGCCTCATGAGATCATGGAGAAGAGAGGTCAAGGTGTTGCATTTCTTACTGTGCAAAAGCCATGAGTGACACTTGGGGTGGTGGTAGATCTGACTCAAACTGTAAGACAGTCATTACAGTCCACTGGCTTAACCAGCATCTGCAACAAGCCAGGCAGCTGTGGGATAACAGCCAAGGCAGTGGTCTCATAATTAATACCCAGAAAATGCTCATGGAGAGAGAAATCAGTGAATTTGATTGAGGTGGTAGGCTTGAAATCCAGCACATGGGTAACCACTGAGGCCTTCTGAGAAACAGTTCCCAAACAAGACATAGCCAGGAGTCCCCCAGCAAGTCAAACACTGTGGTGTGTAAGACTTTAGTGGCAGCATAGCAAACAGATGAGCTTAAACAAATCTGCATTGGAGGACAAGACCTGCTCACACTCTAGTCAGAGGAGTAAGAGCAAAGCACTGCTTGTAGCTGCTTGTGCAGAGCTTTGAGATCTTGAGCAGAGGTGCTGGTGGGAAGACCAGGTTCAATTGTAGGCTTTCTGCAACCAGGTTCCTTAATGAAAGGAAAAGTTCAAACCCAGGGGTTCCTCTGTGCTATGTGTTCTGGTAATACCACAAAATACCACTGGAGGAAGCCATGTGAATAAAAAGCTCGGTGAAATACCAGCTCGGGTATTTAAAGAATTGCTTCATAGATGATAGTGACTATCCAAACCAAATTTTCTGATGAGGTCCTATAGCCTATACAATAGGGCCATGCTAAGCTGTTGCCCTCTTGTCTCCAGATAAAAGAATGCAGGATATGAAGGGGACAGAAAGCACATGCTAAATAGCTGACTTGCGCCTTGCTGTTATCCTCCTTCCTACATAATAACCTCCTCTTCTCTATTTATATTCACATCTATATTTAATGCTCACTGAAGACTACAGACTTGTGTTTGATGTTCAGCTGAAGACATGATTCATCACAATCCTCATTTTTAGTAATGGAAAAAGGCTGTGGTAGAAAAAAACAGATGAGACTGCTTTTCATCTTGGTAGCCATGTAACCTTTAAATGAACTTGGAAAGTCATACAAAGAGTGGCAGCCTCAGCCTATCATGGGTGATTCACAAAGTTTCCTGAATGCTGCATGATCTGCCCTAGCAGTATCTGATCTCTCCTTCTTTAAAGAATACTTACCAAAAATAGCAAATCACCCATTCTTTGACCATTTCTGTTGTTTTTAACATGAGAAGTAAAAAACATTCTATTTACTATAAAAAGTTTTCAAAAAACAGATGTTATCATTTCTATGTCTGTATCCCTAAGGATGAAAAACAAGGAGCATAGGTCAATTATTAACTTGTTTTTCACACTCTACCCTGCAGCCACCAGTGTTGTGACTTCCAGCTGGGTGACCAGAGGGGACCATGGCACTCCCTTCCCAGCTACCAACAACCGCCCTCTGAGAACAACCTTCTCCTGGATTACTGAATGCAAACAACTAAAGAGCCTCTTATATCAACTCACAACAAAAAATTGTCTAGTGATCTTCCTTACAAAAACAACTGGATCACAGGACTACTTTATGTCATGAAATATATAAGCTCAGACTTTTCTATACATCCTCACATAGACAATGCCAATGTTATTGGGGTTAAAAGTACTCCAATGCACAGAAATTAGTTGCTAGCCATTATTCAGCCACAGCTTTATAAATCTCTTTGCACAGAAAATAGATTTACCTCCCTCTTTTCCAAACTAGCTAATTTGCCTTAAAATAGCTAACATTAGCCTGTTAGAGATCAGACATAGCTGGATTAGATTATACTCTAGTTTAAGAATATAATTCAATGCTAACTTCTATTACCAATGTGAAAGATTGAAATTCCAGTGAAATATGTGAATTAAACTGAAGTTATTTTAATTCCTTAGAATGTGTTATTTACAGAAATAAGAACAAGTATAAATTACCTCTAAATTCACAGTTGCTATTAGAGGCATTGCAGTTTTGTATGTATTAAAACCTCTCAATTTCTGGAAAAGGAAAAGCATTCATCCCTCATCTCTCTCCTTTCAGTCTTCCACAATGGAGCTCCACTCAAAGGAGTGTTACAGTGAGTGAGGAACTCAAAGACCTGGCTGAAACTGCACCTGCATGGTGCTGAATCCAGGCCAGATGTGGTTTGGAGGCCTGAAGTGCTACTCCTGAAAGAGGCAGGTGACTGAGACTGGTTCATCTCATAACCTCAAGTCACACCCCAGTACCATCTGTTTGCTACAATCGCTCCTCAGTTCCAAAACATCCTGGAGCTGCTCCCATACAGAGGAACCACCCAGCTCTCCAGTGCAGCTTCTCCTGGCAGAGAAATGGAGCAAACCCTCAGCCCCAGAGGCCTGCCTCAGAGATGGGGCAGGGAACAGGAGCTCACTCAGGCACACCATCCTGCCATTGGGAAGGGGCTGTGCCAGGGAGCACAGAGACCTGAGGCCCAGCATCCCTCCACCAACACCCAGGAGCACTGTGGCAAGTGTGCCCACACAGCCCAGCCCTCAGACCTCTTAATGTCTCCCTCTCCTCATATTGATTCCCAGTTTTGCAATGTCCATAGATGTTCAGGTTCCCCAGAGAGCCAGCAGTGACCTCCCTCGGGTCCGTGCATCACTCCATCTGTCCATCACTTGTAGTGGACAGCAAAACTAATTTCTAACATGTAGGCTGCAGGTCCCAGTGGCATTGCCAGTCCTGGCTACTCCTTTCTCCTTCCTCCTATTCTTCCTCCTGCTGGCGGTCCCAGCCCTCAGTGGTCTGCAGCTGGTTGGGGTGGGCACAATTGGGCTGTGAGACCAACATGAGTTCAGCTGGGCTGCATTTTGGGAGGCCAGTTTTCTGACCTCCTGCTGGTCAAGGGAGCCAGGACAAGGAGAGTGGGAGGTCAGTGCTGCTGGGCTGGCTCTGATGCCAGAAGAACACCTTGTTTAAATCTATCCTCAGTGATACCATTCATTAGGATCTCTAGGACTGGGCACCTCATGCAACATTTTCATCTGCACTGCCACTTCTCACAGATGCTTACAGCCACACCAGGGCAGTGAGGGGTCTTCTTTGCATGCATATGCTGTACCTCTGGACTTCTTTCCAACTGGAATGCCATTTCCCACCTCCTCCCTCTTCTTTCCAGCTGTTTTACCTTTTTCCTTCCTCTTGCCATTGTGGCCTGACTGGTGGGGCAGTGGAACTGGTGCCCAAGGAAGTTCTGAAGAGAGGCTCAGGAGGGGACCCAGGCAAAGCAGGACACCACTGGAGTGGCTGTGCTAGAAAGAAAGGAGATCACATTCTATGTGTGAAGGTAATTGTCAGTCCCAATCCCTCTCAGCCTTCCATCAGCATGACCATCGCAGCACAACTAAAGGGAAAATCTGGCCTAGGGACCTCAGAAAATCTTACCCCAGATGCACAAAGAGACTAAAACCAGAAGGACAGATCAGGTGCAGCTCTTTTCCTGCTATCCCCATCCCTCCCAGCATCCCTATTAAAAAACAATGATTGAAACCCATTTCCCTCCTTGTTATTTCTGCATTATAATTGTTTGTAAATGCTATTTGTATTTTAATTACCCCTTCCTACATATACATGAGAATGATAGGATAAAGAACAATCCAACATTGCAATTGAATTACAAAAGCATTATACACGGCTGTCCTATTAACTTCATAGCAGTGATGTGTTGTAAAATGCAAAGTACAGAAAAGGGGGTAGTAATTTGTTTATAAATATGTTAGTTAGGAGTAAATGCGATATTGCCTGAGAAAATAGAATCACTGAATGTAAAGTGTGCCTTCTAGCATGGATTTCACACGGCAAAATGTAGTTAATAAAACTACCTTTGTGCTTTTTATTACAGCATTTTAGCATAAATAGCTAATGACCAATTTATATTAATGCTATTGGCACAAATGTATATTATGGTCTTTTGTTTGTTTGTTGCTGAAGTGCAATTCTATTGCCAGGCAATTGTATTTGGCCATTTCATTAGCTGGAGAGATCTAAGAAACAGATACAGTTCCAGGGCCTGCCCAAGGAATATTAAAATGGGTAAGAAACTGCACAACACACCTGGTTACAAGCTGGAGCCTCACAAAGAGCGTGCGTGCTTTTTGCACCCAGGCCTGCTTCTCCCTCATGCACACTGGCGTAGAGAGGCCCCACCTCAAGCAGGCTGATCAAACCAGGTTTAGAAACAATGCTTTCCAGTCTCATGCGGCATTTCAGGATTTTAGCTGTTGTCCTGTTCTGAGCCACAAGCACCAAGGTCTCGGGAAGCTGGTTGCCACACACCCTAACAAACAGAGAGGGCTGGAAAAGCATGGCAGTGCTCTGGCCCCTTCACTTGAAAGGGGTGGGCCTTGCTTCTGCAGGTGTGATGGATCCACTGAGGACACAGCCAATGTGTCAGAAATGGGGCTGTCCCCTCCCTAAGGGGGCTGTGCTCCCCTCTGCCAGCAAATATTCTCACACTCCTGACTGATTTTGAGCATCCTCCTTCTCACCACAGTGAAACCATTCTCGTGCAGCCAAGAGATATGCTGTGTATTTCCCCCAGCATGGAACCCTGCGTGGGTTTTACACCACCACTTCTCCCTCCTACATCAGTAGAATCATTGTGGTTGCAATGTAATGATTTTTAACAGTTTAGATGGTAAGGGGAGAAAGGGGCCTTTGCATACTACTAAATCAAGTGTTTCTGGTAGCTAAAGATCATATGTAAATGTTGGCAAACTACTGGCAAGACATGTGAAAGCCACACAAACCAGTCTGCTATAGTAATAGAGCATTTCCATTTCAGGCATAATTCATCTGGGACCTTTCATATTCACGGGGTCTTTTTTAGTCATGCTATGTAAGCTCCTACTGTATATACTGAAAGCCAATTTTCCCATATACTTAAGAGTGCTGCTAGAGGAACAATAAATCATGAATCTATTTCCAATTTCATTACCCTTTATGTGATATTGATACAAAAGCATTCTTCCTCCTCATCTGCTTGTTTCTTAGATGACAACTAGAAGACAGGCTTCTTCTCTTTATACAAATCGGCAGCTTATTGTTTTCTTTTCACCAATACAGAAGTCAACAGACATTTTCTACAGCAAAAGAATACTGGAAAAGGGTTGCTTTTACTGGTTGCTGCCACTGACACCATCACAACATCTCCAGAATATCCCCGATGATCACAGAATGTTTTTTGCCTTTTGAACATGAAGAGACATTTTCAGGAATCATTATGTAAATATACATATGTCAACAACAGCTCCCTCTCATTCTTACTATGAGCAATGTCATTCTAGCAGATCAACAGAAATACAGTAGATCTCAGGCTTGTACTTATGCTGTGCTGCTATAAATCAAGAATAATTTCATTAAAGTTCATCAAATTCTGCTGATAAAACTCCAGTGTAAATGAGGTCAGAAAAAGGTTCTTGACTTCTAGATCCTCCTGCTCATACATGCACAGAACATACTGAACTAAGCAAACATAGCAGGCAAGATAATGCTACTTTCTGTAGAATACAAAATACTACATGCGATTAACAACATCTATGTTATGAGTATGAATGGCCAAGACTTACATGAAGTAAAAGAGAAGAATCCCTTCTCTGGCGACCCAGAACCAGGAGGCAGAACCCATCATATGAGGTCAGCAGCCCAAGTTTGTTCTGGTTTGGTAATTCCTTGAAGTAGTTACACTCTGATTCCAATTAGGTGGACTAAGTGAAAGACTTCACGGTTTCACTTCCATTCCTGAGACGCAAGACCAATACTCCAGCTGGCTCACATGGCTCTTTCACATATTATGAGCCAAACAAACACCAAATTGAGCTAATTATGATTCATGTTAAACTTACACCATCTGATCCAAATCCCATTATCTGAATACAAAGATTCCGAAGGGGTTCCATGGGGTCAGATCTACAATGACAAATGCCAAGTTTGTAGGGCCAAAATGAGCTGACTCCACTCCAGCATAATTTTGGCATAACTTTATTAAAGTCAGTGGGGCTAGTCTGATTTGTGAGAGTCTCAGAGATTTTAACCATTAGTGGTTTGCACTGGAATACAGTGTGCTTCTCATTTTATAGCACCCCTAAAGATTTTGAGGGTTTTGTTTTTGTTTTGGTGGGGTTTTTTTTCTTTTACCTGTTGATGTTACATGTTCTCCTGATGGTTTTTCAGATGTAAAATATCATATTTAATGAGCTCATTTTTTCTTCCAGTAAAAATTTCAGTTACAATCTATATGAGGGCAGGAAATCTTTGACTACAGTGTAGCTTTTGAGCCAAATTTGGCTCTTACTCCCACTTAAGTGGGATTCTGTTCTCAGTTGACATTAATAATGTTGCCAAAGGAAAAATTAGAGAGAGATTTGGTCAATAATACATGTATAATTTTTACAGAGCAAACTTGAAAGTGACAGAAATAATCATTAATGAAGATTGATGGGAAGATTCTGTAGTACAGAAATAGCTATTTACTACTTCACTTTAATGGTAAGAATGGTAGGACAAAAAATGAATGTTCATAAGAGCTAGAACCCAGTATGGAGCACTGCATTTAAGAGTATATGGCTATTAATAAATTTATATGCTGGTATTTCTGTATTAAGAATATCTTAAAGATATATGCAGCTGCTGCAGCCTCAGCTCACATTTAAAGTGGAGGAACCACCTGCTGCTCTAAAGCACTGAATGGGCTAAAAAGCTGGGTAAAACTGTGTGCTTCTCCTGAGGCTGGCTGATTGCAGCAGCTCCTATAACTTCCCTGCTGTTGGTGTCAACATACCTACCAGCACAGAGGAACCACAGGGCAACAGCAGCCACCTGCATGCCTCCTTGACATGCAGGAGTCACTGTATTTTACAAGTAAATAAAGCTGTCTGCAAGGAAAGGGAGTTGTCATTTGTTTTCTATAGTTATGTCCTGCAAGAAAAAAGCCCATTTATTTATCACTTTGAAAAGTACTATTTAGAAGAAAAGGATGTGAAATCAGGCCAGTCTTTCCAGAGAAGCCCTACAGACAAAGCTCAGGAGAGTTTGGCTGCTGATTTGATGCTTCTTACAACCCCCCTGAAGCTTTGAATACCTGAGTGTCATTATTAGGGGATAAAACTGCATATTCCATAAACCTACCTTAATCCAGCAACTTTTACACGTGCTAAATTCCCTTTTAAAAAGGTGTTTAAAAAAAAAGTACTGAGGCACAGATTTAATAGCTTGGATTTAGTAGGTCAAAATCAAGGGCAGGTACAGAATAGCTATTAAAAAAGATGAAACGATGTGCACATCACAGCCAGCGGAGGTGGGTGCTGTGATATATGGTGCAGTTCAGACTGCCCCATTTGCCCAGAGTCACTGCATTACCAGCACAATATCCTAACTTAACTGCTCCGTAAAAGTGTTTTGTAATAGGGAAGTGAGAGAAGAGCTGTATAAAACTAAATTCTCTTCCATTCTATTTAAAAGTTAAAGGCACCAGTAAAAAGAAAATAAATATCACTCCTCACTTTATGCAGATTGGAATATCCATCATTAAATGATTGATAAGCCTTATTCCAAAGGCAGCCTTCAGGGTGTTGCTCTGTGCCACCTCCCTGAGAGAGGCAGTGCCATATCCATGGGCCATGGCTGCAAAAGTGGTGGGAAGCTCCCCACCAGTCTCTCTGTGCCCCACACAGGGGCAGCAGCCTCTGGGGCAGCCTGTGGAGGCAGCAAGCCTGCTGTGATGTTTTGGCTCGGGGCCTGGGCATGAGTCTTCACATGTGCCCCATAGGTGGCCCTGGACTACAAGGTACCACTCACCACACCTGGACCATTTCATTTCTGAGAAGGGAAAAGGGGTGCTCCAGGCTGACCATAGCATCAGAAAGGATGTGCCAGTTATTTCCCAGTCTCTGAACATATCACTTCTTGGATGCCTTCTCTAGGAGAGAAAAAACTCTTGCCCGTGATATTTATGAAGCCAGAGCACACACAGGAACAAATATACTGCAATTTCAGATGCCTGAAGACCTCTTCAATGTCCATTTGCAATACCTGGTGGGAGGAGAGGGGGAAATATTCAACAAGCAGTCACTGAAAAATCCAAATGCACCTCAGGAAGAGGACAGGACAGGATTTGCACAGAAAGGAGAACAAGAGGGTGAAGCTGCCATAGCAACACAAATAAAAATACCAACTTGTGGTCCAGAACTCCGTCTGCACTAAACATTAAAACTTCTGGGAAAGGGACAGCTAAATGAAACTTGTGTACCAAGGAAAAATTGTCTCAAGGATAAAGAAGCTTCAGGAGCACAGCAGCATCTACCTAGCACTAGCTTGCACACATCAGTGATAAGGTGGCCGGGCAGGGTGCCTTGACAGACAGGAAGCCCCGGTCAATGCTCCCCACAGCTGTGAGCCCTGAACCCTGCAAGTCCTCAGCAGCTCCTGCCATCCCTCTGGACAGCTCAACTGTTGCCTGCTGACACTCCCTTCTGCAGCTGGAACATGGAAACATGAGAGGCTCCCAGTCTCCCTCAGGACTGGAGCATCACCAGCCTCAGGCACAGCCCCAGGTCAGCAACAGCATTGGGTGTAATTGCAAAAAGTAACTTACTTAGGCAAATACCAGATGGAAATTGTGTTCAATTATGCATCTGTCTTACTTCTAGCTCCTGTCAAAGGCAGAGACATTTCCCTTGCACTATCCTAAACAGCGTCATCATGTGCCAGCAGCCCTCCCCCTGGCAGAGGGCAGTGAGCCTATGGACATGCATTTATAGGGCCACCAGCTTCTGCTCACCCTGACCAGAGGTCCAGGCATGTTTCCATCTCTTCTCTTCATGGAGAAGTTCCTGGAAGGTCTTACAGAATCATAGAGTCATAGAACCATTCAAGTTGGAAAAGACCCTTGGGACCACCGAGTCCAACCATCATCCCTACTCTACAAAGTTCTCCCCTAAACCACATCCACCAACACCACATCCAGACCACCCACCATCCAGGGATGGTGACTCAACCACCTCCCTGGGCAGCCTATTCCAGTGTCTAACCACTCTTTCTGTGAAAAAAATTTTCCTCATGTCCAGTCTAAACCTCCCCCATTGCAGCTTGAAGCCATTCCCTCTTGTTCTGTTGCTAATTACCTGTGAAAAGAGACCAGCACCAACCTCTCTGCAATGGCCTTTCAGGTAGTTGTACAGACTGACGAGGTCTCCCCTCAGCCTCCTCTTCCTCAAACTAAACATTCCCAGCTCCTTCAAGCATTCTTCATAAGATTTATTCTCTAGGCCCTTCACCAGCTTCGTTGCCCTCCTCTCTACTCACTCCAGCACCTCAATATCCCTCTTGAATTGAGGTGCCCAAAACTGGACACAATACTCCAGGTGTGGCCTCACCAGTGCTGAGTACAGGGGCACAATCACCTCTCTGCTTCTGCTGGTCACACTATTTCTAATACAAGCCAGGATGCCACTGGCTCTATTGGCCACCTGGGCACTCTGCTGGCTCATATTCAGCCACTTGTCAGTTAGAACCCCCAGGTCCTTTTCTGCCAGACAGTTTTCAGTCACACATCCCCAAGCCTGTAGCCTTGCCTGGGGTTGTTGTGGTCCAAGTGCAGGACCAGGCACTTGGCCTTGTTGAAGCCCAGACCAGTAACAACGACCTAATCTATCCAAGTCCTGCTGATAGTTGGCTGACAGGCTGGCCCCTGCTGCATGCATATGAACCTCCTCTAATTGCTAGGTGGTGCAATACTTAAAACAGCTTAGTTTATGACTGATTTATTGCCTGCGGTGTAAGGGGGTTTTTTGCATTGTCCATATGGGGATGCTTATTTTTAAACTTTATTGTTTTCCACCCATCTGTGTATAAGGACAGATGTAGAAGAAATCTCTTCTGTGATGTTACTTACAGATACACTTCTTAGAAGTAAAAGTGATTAAGGAAAGTGACCACATATATGCCAGTCTCAAAATGGTCTTCATCAAATCACAAACACAACAAGTTTACTTGGTAAATACACCAAATTATGTCTAGAGAAGACTCCCTTCAAATTTTGAAGCAATGAGGCCGTCCCAGCAGACCAGCACAGTGAGCTGCTGCCTGCAGGGCTGCAGGCCTCTGCAGGGCATCTGGCAGAGGGGACATCTGAGCATCTGGTGAGGTGTGAATGGAGCCATCATCCTTCAGAGGATGTCTCTGAGTAGTGTCAGGGACAACTTGGCTTATAAAAAATATTGTGCTGGTTTAACATGGACCACCTTCTCTACAGAGGATCCTGGGCAGGATTTGTTTCATGACCTGGTGAGTGCCTGAGATCCTCAAGGTAGGCAGCTCCTACACTTCACTTCCCTGCCCCATCTAGCCACTGAGTTGCAGCTGGCCAAAGAATACCTGGATTTGGTCCGACTGAGACATTTGGGTCTATCTGAGTATCCTGTCTTGGTACAAAAACATCAGGAAACAGAAGCTCCACTTCCTGCTTGCACAGCTAACTCCAGAAATAACGCCTGCCCTGCACTACAGCCCCAGCCTGCAACACCTTTTTCTGCTACAATAAATACTCTTTTAGCTACTACTGTTCCCTCCCCACTCAAGTGTTACTATCTACAACTAAGTCACCTTTCTGAGAGATAACAAAGCAAATATTTTAATCCTAGATTCTGCACGTGTGGAAGTGAGGTGTGCCAGCTTCTTCATAACCTTCTTGTGAGAGGATGAAGCCCCTTGGGTGGAAGTCACCTCCTTAACTTTATCCAAATCAAAACTGGAGCCTGAGGTGTCCCACTTGGTAAAAAAAAAGGACAGCAGGCCTCTGTCTTTGGTATACAGCTTAATTTTAATACACTACATTGTACTTGGTTTGAAGGGATTCACTTCTTTTGGGTGTCCTATTCTCAGCAGTAATTACTTGTCCTGTGGTGGCCTCCACCATGCATGAGGTGGCCTAAAATTTTAAACAAAAAAGGGTTACTGATAACAATGTTGAATAACATCAGGTTTAGGACAGATCTCAGCATTACTGTCCCTCCAACTCTGTGATGCTTCCCCATGGCCAACCACTCTTCCAGACCTTCAGTCCACTTCCAGTCCAATGGCTTTCCAAATGTTAAAAGAAAAAATACAAGGCAAGCAAATTAGAAGACCTTCACTAAGCGTGAAGTCCATCACCTACATGTGCTACATCTTTGCAGTCGGGCATCACTGGAAAATTTCTCCTGTCATCCAAGGAGTGTCTCAGAAAATTTTGGTTAGAACTGTGTTTTCTGAAGCCAGCTCTGGAAATCAGATGGTCGTGACCGTTCAAATTGGTGACCACTTCAGCTGCTTCCTAGTGAGAGGAGGCTGAATGAGCACACCTCTTTTTGCTTCCTCAGAGTCATCAGGAGATAAAAAAAGCACAGCCAGTAAATATGATGCAATGCACAGAAAATGCCTGTGTCTCGTGCCTCTGTCTACAGATAGCCTAGTGAAAACACACCAAAGCTCTTGTTGCTGCCTGTTGCCTCCAACCACATATCCTTGGGAGCAGATGCATGGAGAATATACAGGTTTCCTTCCACAGAGCAGCTCTGCTCAAGAGCAAAGTTTCCAAAGACAAAAGCGCTCACACACTTCCAGCTGGAAGCACTGCCCAAGGGCTCTGCCAAGTCACACCAGGACCACCAGGCAGACACATTCATGTGTTATCCGCCTGTTGGTAAGGCTGTCCCTAACTGCTAGGAAGTGTCTCTTCACACAGTCTTGGAGGAAGGACAGTATAATTGCTACCATATGAATTTTGGATTTAGGATTTCCTGGCCTTCAATAGCTCTGAGATCTTCAGCGAGTCACTTTATACCTTCCTGGCAATTCTTCATTCTAAAAAAAATGGACAGATAAAAATGCTTCCCTATTCACAGGAGGGTGTATGGATAAACACAGCTCAGATGCTGAACTGCTGAGATATTGTGATAACATATGTGCCACAAAATGGAAATGTCTCATGCATACATTGAAGACAGAAAACAGGTTAGACTTCAAGGAAAAGCAAACGTCAGTCTATCAATGTACAGTCAGACATTTCTACAACTTTCTTCTTTTCTGCCATGAAGGACCAAAACCATGCCCCACTAGCATCATCTGCATGCCCTCAAAGCAACAGTGCTCAGTCAACAGCACCAAAAGCTTCAGACAAGATCTTCACTGTGCACTAAAATTAATAATATAACCTGACTGGTGCCTGTAGCTGGTTACACAGAAGCAACAGCACACCACTTGCAGCACAGCTAACTTTATATCACAACCTCTGATGAGCCAGGAAGGCACCGTTGCTGTGGAGAAGATTACCCAGACTTACCACAAAGGTAAGTCTTTCTGACAAGTTGTATCTGTTTAGTATAATAGCTGGGCCAAAAATTTGCCTTAGCTTGAGGAAAGGTTTAGGGCTTGTTTTGAAAGACAAGAGATGCTGGAAGACCACAGTGTTCTACATAGCCTGAATGATCCTCAAGTAAAACTGGTAATGCTGGTCAAAGAAATCCTCAGGTACATCACCTTGGACCTCTGTGTCTAAAAATTACCTCTGGGTTTAGTTCATTACTGATTTACCTAGACAGATTGTTCTGAACCCCTAGAGTGCTGTACATAATCCATCCAGTGCAGTACATACACTCTTGACCTTTACAGTGGAGCATCTCTGCAACTTCTCAGATTGCTCTTTTTGCTCTGACCTTCACAGGATTGCAATATTGATAGTAGAATTGTTGTCATAATTGGGGATAAGAGTCATACTCTCAAACACAATATCTGATAGTGGCAAAAGATAAATAAAAAGTCTGCAATTAGGGAAAATTAAAAATTCATTAACCTGTAGCAGACCTTGGTGTAAAGTGACTTGTAAAAGTTTCAGTGGGGCTACAGAAAATAAATTCTTGAAAATTTCTGGGATAAGCACAGGAAAATAGACAGAAACAATTTTGAGGTAAACATGATGACAAAGTTGGATGGATTGAATATATGACCAGTGTTAAAAGAAGACTGTATTGACCAGGAAGAAAAAGGTTAAAAGCAAGACGGGAACTGGTATTTCACGGGTACACAAATGTCCTTCTAGAACAACATTAAGCTGTCTGTATTTGATCTAACTGGAGAAAATCTTCATGTCCGTTGTAATGAAAGCAAGAGGAAGATAAACACAATGTAGAACAGCACAGAATATTGGGCTGCACATAGACAGGCATGATCTCCTGCATCCAGACTGCTCCTTCAGCTTGATCAAGGCACAAACTGGTTCCTCTGGATACACTAAGCCCATGTTACGCACTGGAACACAGCAATACTTATGTCTGTCTTCTGTTTTTATCAGAAAAATACAAGAAAGTATCACAAAAATAAAGACCATTCTGGGAAAAAAAAAAAAAAAAAAAAGAAGTTTTCTTCTGATTCACTATTCTGCTTACAAGAAGTCAGAGTCATATTCTCTCAGGAAGTAGATGTGTTTGGATCACATTTCTTCTCATATCTTTTTCTTTCTCTTAAAAAGGAGAGGCATTTAAAAATAGTATCATATTATTTTTTAAATAAATTTGTCATCTGGTTTTCCAGTTTCCCTTAGGCTTTTATAGTTAGGAAACTATGAGCATGGGAAGGACATTCTGTTCTATGAAAGAAGGAACCTCGCAGAGGACCCAGGCATGGCTCATCTTCCGCTCATGCCTCTAGCTCATGTCTTTTCTTTACCAGAGAACTTTGAAAAAATACAGTTTTGGTTGCCTTTGTCTCTTTATATTCAGAAAAAGTCTGATAAATGCAAACAAATTACCCCGAATTCTTCTTCACGCAGTGGTCTTTTTACATTTTTCTGGAAATTTAAAGGACCTTTCAAAGGGTTTTTTTGTTTAAATTTCACTGTCTTTCTAGCACACACTGCTGTCTGGAGCCTTGACTTAACAAGACTCATTATTTCTCCATAAAGATGTCTTTTTAGATGAGCTTTCTGATTTTCTTGTTTGTGTTTGTGATGGAAAGTGTAATGTCTTCAAACTGCCAGTGTAAATCATGAGAGTTTAATTATAAACACTGTTTTCTCTTCCAAGTAATCTTTGGCTAAACAAGTCAATATGACAAAATAAAATGGAGTTTTTGCAGACAGCTTGTACATACACAGGTAATATGGGCAGGAAGTGCACATGTAAGATTTTTACTTCAGGAAGCTCTGCAGAATCAGATCACATCCTTCATACTGGAACTGGCAAAACATAGTGCACAAAACCAAGCACCACTCCTTTGTCCTCAGAGGGTTGTTCCCATATGGGACTAACAGGATCTCACCCAAATTCCTCCACATCAGGAAACTTCACTGTGGCTCCTCTGGGCACTCTCAGGGCTCAGCTGGAGGCAGACCCCCTGTCCATATTGGAATAGATGGCGGTAAATGTAGCACTGTATGTATGTTACTGAAAAGGTAATGTGGCCCTGCAAGAAAGTCACCAGTTTGGATCTGTGACCTTGACAGCCCAAAGTGCTGAATCTCTCTGCTCAGGCAGTCCAAGGGCAAAAATATGTACATTTGCTAGAACAGTAGGAATATTTCCAGTTAATAGGCTACATTAATGTCTAAAAGTTAAATTACAGTCTTTGCGCTTTCTCTGCCTTTCCTCTGAATACTCAGCTCCATTTGTGCATGTACAGACAAGAGAGATTTTGAATTAATAAATGTGGTATTATGGTATGATCCTTTAAGCAACTGAGAGATGAAAGGCTAATTTTTGTTTCAGTCCTAAGCACACTGACATCAGGGGTAAATTTGGAGCTTGATGCAAGGGATTCGGCTGTGCAACTGATATTATAGCTAATAGAAGCCACCAGAAGAACAAGATTACATTCTCTTCCTTGGACAAGAAATTAAATACAGATTGCAACTTATAGTAAATTACTTTTTCCAGTGAAATCGATGAGGAGGACTTTCCATTTCAGTTCATCAGACTTCCTACCTGGTGAAATGAGTGACTTTATCACCCATCACTTTTCTGAATTGTTGAGTTTTCTCTCTCTCTCTCTCTCTCTCTCTTTCTTTCCCTCCCTTCCTTCCTTCCTTCCTTCCTTCCTTCCTTCCTTCCTTCCTTCCTTCCTTCCTTCCTTCCTTCCTTCCTTCCTTCCTTCCTTCCTTCCTTCCTTCCTTCCTTCCTTCCTTCCTTCCTTCCTTCCTTCCTTCCTTCCTTCCTTCCTTCCTTCCTTCCTTCCCTCCTTCCTTCCTTCCTTCCTTCCTTCCACCAAGACCAAAATTAACTGCAGGAAGCAGCCACAGCACACATCCCATTCCCCAACATGCCTGTTAAAAGTGCAGCTGCAGATCTACAGAGATATTCTGACCAGAATAAACATTCACCCAGTGATATTGCTAAAAATGCAGTGCATACTTTGACTTGGCCTTCATTTGTCATTGCTTGGCTAAGGCAGTTATCAATTGGAAGGACTTGATCTTCCTCCATCGGTGGTAGCAGTATGCACAACAGCAGACAGTCACTTACAAATCCACAACTGAACATGGAGTAGATGTGCCTGAGGGAGATGTCTGCCTTCCATTCACTCAAAGATACAATCCATGTCTGCTTACATGTACTGATCCCACATTTTGTTCTAGAGGACTGGGTGTTGGCATTGCTGTCTCCAAGATCTGGGCTGCTTCCTGGCCTGACAACTGTAATGTATTCTTAAAACCACATGTCCAGACAAAAGCAACACTTCTTCCCTTTATTTTCCATACAAGGTTTGTAGCTGATCCGGGGCTAGTATAAAATCAGTGCACCCTCCCAGCTTATGTGCAGCTAAGGGAAACTGGTTTTTTAAGGACTTAAGGTAGTTCTGTTTTACTCTTGAATAGCAATTTGCAGTTTTTGGGGAAAAAAAAAACAAACAACCAAACTAAAAGAAGATCTGTAGTTTCATAAAAAAAATTGGTTTAGACAAGGAGAAGGGAAAAAAGGGAGAGATCAGCATCTTTGGGAGAACGAGTAAAGAGTATGAAATATCTAAAGGGTGGGTGCAAGGAAGATGGAGACAGGCTCTTCTCAGTAGTTCCCAGTGTCAGAACAAGGGGCGATGAGTACAAGCTGGAACACAGGAAGTTCCATTTAAACATAAAAAACTTCTTTACAATGAGAGTGACAAGGCACTGGAACAGGCTGCCCAGGGATGTTGTGGAGTCTCCATCTCTGGAGATATTCAGAACACACCTGGATACAGTGCTGAGTAATGTGCTCTGGGGGATCCTACTTCAGAGGGAGAGTTGGACTAGATGATCTCTAGATGTCCCTTCCAACTCTAACAATTCTGTGATTCTGTAATGCCTCGTTTGAAGAGGCTTTTCTCAAAAATTGTTTAATAAACTAAACTCTTATTTTATAAAGCTTATTGGAAGTGCTCAAGGTCAGGTTGGATGGAGCTTTGAGAAACCTGGTCTAGTGGGAGGTGTCCCTGCCCATGTAGGGTGGTTGGATCTAGATGATCTTTAAGGTCCCTTCCAACCCAAACCATTCTGTGATTCTGTGATCCCAAGGGGCCAGGCAGGGGGTTTATTGCCATGACAAGGTTCTGTACAGTAACACCTGCATCAGCCACCCAAACAAAACTGCACAAAATGCTCTCTGATAGCCAAGGTTATGAGAAGAGGCAGAGTCTGTCCTTCAGTGAATGCCTATGCAGAACACAGGCTGAGCACTGGTATTGGATCTCTACCAGTAGTGGAAAACGGAGTTTATCTTGCTGGATTGATCTATAAGCCACATGCAGCCCCAATCCAGCTCTCTGTGCTCAGCAGACATCCATCCACTGAGGATGGGCTCAGCCTGAGTGCTGCCTGCTCAGCGTAGTCTGCTCCAGCATTTTTTCAAGGCATCAAAGGCAACAAATTTTAACCCAAATGAGACATTATTTTCATTATGAAGTGGACACCACAGGGCTGTAGCAAAGGCAGCAGGCATCTTTTTGCCCAGAGCTGTCTCCCCAGGGTTTCCCTTCCCTCGTGAGAAGGAAGCACCTTTCCATTGCAGGGACTCACAGCTTCTGGTGTGGAGTGCCCCCAAACCACCAGGTTGCACAGAGCAGCCATAAAGGGACTTTATTTTTATCATGCTGTCCATGGAAATACAGTGCTTCCAAGTGACATTGGTGATTATATAGGTTGTAGGCATCTAATCATCATGGTTTGGGCACCATGTAGATGTTCAGGACAGCCTAGTGGACTAAACTCTGCTTTTGGGGCGTTGGAGACATGAGTTCAGCTCAGCCACAAACTTCCTGGAGATAAACCGCTCAGCCCGTTCTGCCACTCATCCTCTGCCTATGCAAACAGAGCCACTATCTCACAGAGTCATCCAGGGAAAAAAATAACCCAGAGATTACAGTGGTCCCACCTACACCAGCACAGAAGGCCAGAAAAGCCTCAGAACTCTCACTATTCAGCCAGCAACTGACCACCACCTCCAAAAGCTCAGAGCACTTAGGCCTAGAGATTTTACATGTGCTTATAAAGCCTATGTGGTAAGACAGGGGCTGACATCACTAGGGCCAGTTAAAATGTCATTACAAAATCCAGCTAATCTCATTGCTTTTCATATTTCATAAATAAAAACAATAAAGCAGGATATTTTTTTCCTGAAATACCAGCTTAATTGATAAATCATATTCCTGTTGCTTGGCTCTACTTGGGATATAGTTCTAGATGCACCAAATGGATGAAAAGGTCAGAAGTGGAAGACTGTCTACACTATGAAGATGAAAAGAACAAACATGCATCATCCCTGGCATGCAAAGTGCCAAGAGAGCATGACCCCCACTGCCAAGTGATGGTCCACACCTCCCCAAGCTGCCCACCTAGCATCTACCTCTGCCCTAAATGCTGGGGACATGGACAGCTTCATAGCTTCTCTACCTTTTTTGTGCAAACCTGATGATAACCTTGCCAAAGGAGGGGGAAAACAAATAAAAAATAATAATGAGAGAGCCCTCTGCTGGTAAATTAGTTTCTAGCTGGAGCAGAAATGACAAAATTTGGCCTATGTTGAGTTTCTGCTGTACCCTGTCAGCAGATCCATAAGGTTATACATAACAGCGTCCTTTCATAACTGCATTAAAGGAGCAAGGACATCTGACAATCTATGTGCTGGGAAGAAAGTGGTGAACAAGGTTCACCAGGTTAGGGAAATCATGTTAGGAGAGTTTGCTGCTGATTCCCTGGGACAGATTTAACTTCTGAGTGAAACTCCACTGACATCAGATATGACATTACAATGTAAGTCAAAGGAAGATGCTGTGTGAGTTCAGGCTAGAGAGCGGGGAACGAGAGGACATGCTCCCAATTCCCTGCCTGTACACTGATTATCCAGGTGCATTGCATACATGATGAGTATCAGATTCTCATACAAAGCACAAATCTGACCTGCCAGTTGTGTCACATGGGCTGTCACCCACATGTTGGGTATGAACGCTGCACTCCCCAGTCTCTGCATTTCAGTCCTGCTACAACAGATATACTGTTATACCAATTATGTTAGGACAACACCTTTGAAAATGTATTTGCGGCTGAAATGAAACCAGGGGAAAGCAGACAGCTGATTAGGTGTGTGCTGGTGGTGGTGTGTGGCTGGAAGGCAATCAGTGTGGCAAGCAAGAAGAAACATATTCCAGGGCAGAACAGAAATCCTCCCTTCCCTATCGAGCTTTGCTGTAACACCCTCCCTGGGATTTTTCTGTCAGTTCTGACCAGGCAGTTAGCCATGGTATATGGAACAGAAAAGGAAAAGCATGAAAAATCACAGGTGAGGGATATTATGCTTCAGGTATTTCTAGAATCTTTTTCCATCAAGACCATGCAAATTAAAAAATGCCCATGGCAGTCCTGGCCACTGCCATGAGCACCATGCCACAATGGGCACTGGCCATATGCAGGAGAGAGCAGCACATCTGTCCAGGACTGCCTTTGAGGAGGGAGGAATTATTCAAAACCACAATGCTGTGAACCCCTTCAATATTCATATGTTGCATTAACCGCAAGTACCACGTATGCGGGTATTGACCTCATTGCTGCTTGATAACAGAGAAATTCTAAATTGATGATCTTTGGCAAGCAGAAATATATCTGGGAGATAATTACAACTTGTTGCAGTTTGAAATAGTGGCAAAATGTGTTTATCTGAGGTAAAAATATGCTATCATTTGGCAAGAGGTCAAGCATACTTCTCCTTCATGTTCATACTGCTGTTCCTTTGCAAAGCCCAACAACTACAAGTGGAGGGAATGAATGGCGTGAAGGCTTTTTCCTCACTCTTTATGTTCATCTATGGAATTTTAAAACAGTCAATTTGGAGAGGGAGCCTTAATAAACTGACTTGTTCCCTGCAACACTGGCTTCATATTTTTCAACTCTTTCCTAATATAATCAATAGTAAAGGAAAGATTGGGTTGTAAGTAAAATTGCTCATGTAGACAGTCAATGGTGACCACTGAGAGGACATTTTAAACACTCTTAATAACAATTAAAATCATGGGCAGAGGGTTGCAGCCATCAGTGGGGCTGGGGCTAGTGCACTCTCAGCTGGAACTGCTTCCATCAGACCAAACACTTCTGCTATGCCACAAACTTCTATATTTTTGGGAAAAATATAGTGCGCTGGGTACAAATTTAGCAGCAATTAACTTACTTTTGCAGGCAGGGTACAGGATGCCCAGTTCTCACTCCAGAGAGAGGAGCTAAGACCCCACTCTAGAGAGGGCAGGGCAGAAGGGGCAAAAGTATCAGTGGACTCCAACCACCCATGTCACAAACATCTATTGCCAACAGGACCCAGGTTGAATACCTTTCCTGATCTTCCTCCACTGGGCACATATTCCCCTTCAGTGGATTTGTGAAGGGGTCACCAAACCATCAGCGATTTTCCCCTGACTGCCCAAAATCCTGGTCACAGGCCAGCACACTGGTTTTTTGACTCTTCAACTGAGCATGAGGCTATTTCATATCTCCCAGGAATGCCATCCATCTGGCAGGATCTGTCCTGCAGGAAAAGTACCAAGAGCCTTTTTTTATATGTCTGTACTGGGCATCCAGAAGTTCATCTAAGAGCCATTTGCAGTTAATGGGCTTCTTCTTTTTTTTTTAAGTAATCGTGTTCCAAGACGTGCAGCACAGACTTTAAAATTGATTTTTTAATTATTATTTTATTTCTTTATTAAAATGCAAGTTTTGAATTTAAAACAGAGAATGCTACCCAGTAGTCAGCTATCTTGTGCCAATACATTATTCATAATCCAGATATTTTTTAGATATAATTTATGACTTTTCAGATTTTAAGCTATTGTCCAATAGCTGGTTGTGACATTTGGGGAGGGGGAGTGCAGAGAGGAGGGAAAGTGGAAAGGAATGCTTTTGAAGTACAGGAATTGCAATTGCAAGTGTGCCTCATTGCTCCAGTGCCGACTTAGCCCTCCTCTGCAAGACGATTTCTTAGATCCAGTAATGTGTCTTAACAACCTCCTTGGCACTCCTTTGTCAGCCAGTAAGTGTGATGGGGATGCTACTTACAAAAGGATCAGTTGGCCTCTGCTGTGCAAGGTAGGAGAAGGTACCAAATGACACCAGACTGGAATCAGATGCTTACACAACCATTTAAAAGTGCCCTAAGGGCATCCAGTTGTGAGGAAGTTGGAATTTTCATCATCTAAGTGACAATTAGATCTCAGTAACATGCAGCTGGACTGTGGTTTAACTATGTCCCAAGCACTGAGAAATTGGGAGGGTTTTACACAAACTGCCCTGGGACCAGAGACACATGAAGGGTTGCTGCACCAACCTGCCTCTCCAACCCATAGCCTGGAGAATTCAGTTCTTTGTCTGAACTGATGTCATCTAAGTTTTCGTTTTCACCTCACAACACTTCCACTCTATGTTCTTAGGCTTATTTTCTGTAGAACTTGCTTTAGCCAGCTTGTTCCAAACTACCTACTGTTCCAGGTGACCAAAAATTATCACTGAAATAACCAGACAAGAACAAGAGAGGAGATACTCAAAAGCACAAATGAGCCTTAGAGCCCCATTTGTGTCTTTGAAAATTCCCCTCATTAGTGTTACAAGCATACACTGAAAAGGATGCCTGATAGTGGCAGCCAATATGGCAAAAAGACAATGCTCAAATAACAATACACGTGTTTGCTAAAAGCCAGCACAAAAGCATCACTAGATGCCGGCTGTTAAGTGTGTTCCCTCCATCACTGTCTAGTCATACACATTAATTGTATGTCAGATCCTTGCTCAGCACATACCTCAAAGAGAAGAAATAAAACCTTTTAGAGAGTCTGGTGAGACACCCAGAATCAGAGCTGTAACACAGCATCCACTTTGCAGTGCCTCCAAAACCACCCAGCAAATGAAATATTCCAGTGTCTACTTGTTCCAAGAAAATAAAATCTCATAACAACACAAGATTATCTCTATAATTCACTCTCTGGTCTCTGTTTCAAACATACCAAATTCCAGCTAGAAACTGTTTCAAATATTCTGAGAAATTCTGCAAAGCACAATGCAAATTTGAAAAGTTCAAGCCTGGTGCTAATGCAATAAAAGAAGGCGAATATGATTCCAGATATACAGTTGGTGTAATGCCTTTAGGAACCACTCCATCAGTTTGATTTAGAAAATGATTGTATGATGTTAAAACAACTAAATTGGATAAGAGGGAGAAGGATTTGTTGACGTAAATCTTGTCTCCAGGTTCCAAACCCCTCCAAGTAAATGCAAATAAGAAAATACACACAGAGAAAACTGACAATTTCTCCTGAGGACATCTTTTTTCAAGGAAGTAAAAGTCCATATTGAAAATCAATCCAGTTGTTTATAAAGCAAGAAACCTCTGTTGGAAGTGAGCAAGAAGGAACGTTGGAAGTAAACCATCAAATAGCACAGAACAAAGGGGAACAATACCCTAAACATATATCCCAAACTTATTGTTCTCAAATAATGGTCCTCATGCAGATATTCAGCTGCAATAAATTGGGAAGAGCTTGGCATGTGTCAGCAAAACATCATCAGCCAAAAGCAAACAAAACACAATGAAAGAGTAATCAGGAATGGGGCAATAGCTTTAGTAAGGATTACCGTGAATAACTAGCACGGGAAATAAACAAAGCAGGAACAATCTTTGGCAGCAGAAATTCTTCTAATATTTTGCATGGACCTGACATGGTGTGCTGGTGGCAATCATCAGCCTACCAACTGACAGCGGTAGCTATTCATCTCAATATTTCTCCTTCTAGAAAAGTCCTGTCAAACAACATCAGCCTAGAGGGAACAGGGAGCCTGGGCAGAGGCCAGGATGGGAGACGACTATTTGCTTCCTTTCTACTTTTCCCCATCCCTACAGCTCCACAAAATCAGAAAGAAGAGAGGCAGGGAGCAGAGTCTGCTGGGGGCACCTTTCCAGAGAGCTGTGATTTTACCAATCAATTATTCTTCCAGCTCAACCCTGTTTGTCCCCAGCCTCCTGCTTAAATATGTAACTGAATATTCCTTAGTGGAACTGAATAGAAGATCTGGGAAATAAGTGCGTCTTCATGCTGTAGAAATTATGGGGAAAATTATCAATATATACATCTGTGTAATGCTAAACAGCTGTCAAGAAGTAAAAAGAAACAAATCTGAGATGACACTGTTATGCATCCCCATGCAACATTCTTTCCCTGTAACCATTACTGCCCCTTCATTTGTTATGCCAGTAGGGAGACATTTGCTAGATGGTGAATAAAGAATATTCAAAGCTTTGATTGCTGAGCAATGACCAAAGGCTGTTTGGTTACTGTGCCTCTGCCTGCAGGGTGGTGTGGGCACACAGGTCACTCGCAGTCCTTTGTCTGGGCAGACAGAGGTGGCCATGATGGTGACAGCTGCCTGTCCTCAGCATAGGTGCTAGTGCTGGTGAGGGTGACCTCAGGCCATGTACTGGGCACTGTCTTCTGGGAACGAGATCTATTTTAAGGGTTGTCTGCCTGCAGTAGCCTGGACCCCAGTCTCAACTAACCCCTTAATTTGAGCCAAGTCATCATGTAAGCAAATGCAAGTAATGTAGTCATAAATACCAACAGGCAGCACAGTTGCAAAGCTTATAATGAATAGAGGCTGATAGAAATGAAAAAAACTGTGCTTTATGTCCTCCTGTGCACAGCAAAATCACAAGAACACCTTGCCCTTGCTGCAAAGCCACAGGACCTTGGTGCCTGTGGTGGGACAGGACTGTGGCAGCCGCAGGAGAAAGCCAGTGCCTCTGCTCACCCAGGCACCACTGCTTCTTGGCCGGTGTCAGCCCTCTCCCCCAGAGGGTGACCACTCACTTCTTCAGAAATGTTACCTTCTTGGCAGACTGGGCATACTCATTTCTTGACTCAGTGTTTTTTTCTAGCAACTGCCCTAGCACATGACCACATCTTGAACACATTGCTGATCTGTTGAGTGCAAAATGTTTTTTCCTGCTTGCCACAGTAATGGTCTGCCTGAGAGCCTGGCCATGCACTGAATCAGACATGGTCTGTGAACATGTAGACTAATGCCTACATATTGTTCAGGCATTTAAGTTATATCAGTGATTACAACCAGTATCACCTCTTTCACCAAGATGAAATAAAGGTAGATATGGCAATCCATTTGGAAGAGGCTGATGCCATACTGGGTTTTGAGGAAGGAAGGGACAACTACTTTGAGAAAGCAGAAAACAGCAACAGCTTCTCACCAGCTCACACCCTTGCCACGTGCAAGATAAAGAACAGCAACAAGAGAGAGTGTTTTCATTCCCTTTAACCTACTTTGACAAGGAGGCATGCCCTTACAACAGAGCTCTGATCCCATGAGGGCAGGGATGAAGGTAAGGGCCACCACTTCTAGCTACCAAACCACTGGAGGAATGGGTTTGTGCATAGAAGAGAAAGCAAACCCTGCACCTCTCCTTGGACTTTGCTGGTTGAAACTAGGAGATCCTGGACTGCTGTATGACTACAGCAACTCAGCCCAGGTTTCCTCACAGACAAGGCTGTGGAAAGTAAAACAATCAAACAAACAAAAAAACTCAACAACTCACCTGCCATTTGGCCAATGTTTTATCACAAAAGAACTCCTCTTTTCTCCTTGAGAGCCAGTTCTCACTGACACTCATAGATATTCTTGCATTGTCAGCTCATATTTTTGTGATCGTTCCCAGGGGAATGAAAGAACCTTATTAGCATTAGATAATTTAGTCTTCTATTACCTTGTTTAAATTGTGGTTGTGACATCACATGAGGGACACAGGTACAGACTGCAAATGCAAAGGAACAGCTAAGCTCACTGGAGCTCTCACATGGTGTCTTGTGGAAATACCTGTGGAGAGGCCTCATCTGCTACTACCTCACTGCAAAGGCCTGTCACTGAAACCGTGTCAATTCCTTTTTAATCACAGGAGAGGGAGTGGTTGAGCTGGCATCATCACAACTTCCTTTTCAGCCCAAGATGAGCTTGGCCTCTACCAGCACTTGTCCTCAAACCTTACCCAAGTCCTGCCCAGTACCTCCCTGATGTGGTGATCTGCTTCTTCTCCTGCAATGTTCACATCAAAAATGTCATGGACATGCCTCTGAGATGTCAAAATGTTTTTTCTTCCACTTGGATATCCCCAGGTCAGCCACACATTTCCATGATACTCCCATAAGACAGGGGAAAAAAATCAAAAACCTCAGATGCTAGAAAGAGAAGTTTTCATCCTAAAATGTCCCACTGCTGCCCCTACTGCATAGTCCTGTATATGGCCAGGTGTCAGCTCTGACGGTGATTTCTTTTCCCAAGGTCACCTGCAGGAATACCAGATATAGCAATAAGATGTCCCAACTCTTACACTTCAGTCATATGGCTACTCTGTCCCTCTTTTGCCTTTGCCAATTTTATACTGTCCCACTTGTAATAACATTCATGCTCTATAGCACCTTTCTCCTCCAAATGAAAATCAATAGAAGTCACCACTGGATTAAAAAATGAAGGAAACAAACTTTTAAGTATTGCTGAACAATTGCTAACAGAAAGGATGAAAGAACTCCAGACATCTGCACTGCGTTTGGTTTCTAGAGCAGTACCTGTTGTGCTGGACTCTTACACTTCCCTTTGCCATTTCCACCATGAAAAACCAAACTGTACTTCAGAGCATATCAAGATCAACCATTCTGTACCAAACTGGGGAAACATGCAGGGGGAGCATAACAGCCATAAAAATGAGCTCTACATATGTGTCAGCCAGATCTATACTGCTGGATAAATATACCATATGAAAAGCCCTGGGAGAAGAGTGATTACAGTAACAGTGGCTTATTTGCATGATATTTGATTAACTGCAAAGGAGCTACACAGTGATTTCTCTGTGTCCTAATTCCTCCTGGAACAGTAGAGTATTGAAAAAAGAACGCAAAAATTCTCAAGTTCTTGTCAATGTCCCATTCCTACATCCCAAGCAGCTGTCACCCACCAAAGGTTTGTGGAAGGAGTGTCCCTTTGCAGGGAAGGCTGCAGCCTGTGTCCCCACAGCAGCTCAGACCACACACAGCCCCTGCACCAAGGCCTCCGGGGGCTCCAGGGAGGCACAAGGCAAAGGGCCCCCCAAAATTAATAGCAAAACCTCTGCTGAATTCAGCCGGGTCAGGGTGTCCACCAGAGACTCCTGTAGCAGACACTTCCATTTCTGACTTTATTTACTGCAGCAGCTAAACAAATACTTCTCCATTAAACACATTCACACTGGCAGCACACCATGTTGTCCTGCCTGACACCCCAGGGGAACCTGGGCACACAGATTCACCCCAGGGATAAGGAAGACCCTGCTGGCAGCCTGGGGCGGAGGAGTCCCCACTGAAGAAGCACCCACATGTCTGTGTGAGACAGGACTGGGAGTCCACAATGGCAGAAAGATAAAAACAGCCTCTAGAAAACACTCAAGTACATATAATTTATGCCTGTTTTGTGTTTATTTTGCTAGAAGTCTGGCTGCAGGGTATGTAAAATGATGATAATTAGAAAAACTGATTTGGGGAAATAAACTGCAACCACAAAAAATCCCCTTCACCTTGAAGACATGTTTCTCTTATAAAACTGAAAAAATCCTGCTTGGATGTTAACTGTTTTGTAGGTATCTCAGATATTATATTATTTGCATCAAGCTGGGGATGGCAGAGCTTTTCAGGGGAACCTCACATGGGTATTTCAAGGGGTCCTTTTTGTTGTTTTAGTTTTTGTGGTTTTTTTTCCCCAGTTTTCAAGGTGCAAAATCTAATGGCTTCTTTTTCTCAGAGAGAAAAAATTACCCTGATTCAAAGCAGCACTGAAATACAAGGCTCTGCCAGATGTTACATAAACGATGATGTAATGCTGAAGTATTTCATTACATATGCAGCTCTGTTCTTCAGCCCAGCAATGATTTATTACATTTTGTCAATCCCATTTTATGTACCCACATCATTTTTACATCATTTTTCTTCATGACATTGTTACATTCTCACAGAAGCACACAGAGATAACATCACAATAGTGCAGGCAATAAGTTAGCATTTTACAAATAATGTTACTAATAAATAAGTACACCAGTGAAAGGGAAATGGTCTGTCTGAGAGAGTGAAAAGCAAATTTACCTTTGAATAATCTGATGGGGGGAAGAGGCCACAGGTCCAATAAGAAAACTGAATTTGTATCCTCCTGGAGCATCTTCTGCCTTCATGCAGAATGCTGAGAAAATGCTGTTCTTGCCTCTTTTCAGTTTAATCTCACATTCTCTTTGTTTTCCTAATGTGTTCTGTGTTCTGCCAGCTGCGTCTCTTAAAACAGCTGCTTGGTCAAACAGACACATCAGCAAGTGCAAGATGTGTCTTGCACAATTAAAATCTGTTTTGACCCTGAAATTATCAAGCCATCCAATATATTAGCCTTTTTTTCCTGAACTTCCATCAAGGTTTGTTACAAAAAGCACACCCAGCAGAATCTCCCTTATCAGGAGAAAAAGAATTCCAAGAATTTCAGAAAATAAAGCAAAAAATATATGAAGGTCATGTCAAAATAATGCATCAGGGTACTGAAAAGGTATATTCCTACCACAATATTGTTAAAGAAAAAAGTCCTTTTCATGAGGAGGATGCCAAAAAATCCCATTAGATGACTGAAAGAGAGGAGCCCTTTTTCTAGCAGACGGCCATTAACCTGTATCTTGCACAATGTTGCAGTGAGAAGGTGCAGTCAATAATTTAAAATTTCCTTCTTCCAAGGAGCACAAGGCAAATTCTACTTTTGCTATGACACTGGAAAATCAAAGAAATCTGCTATTTTAAATGGTATGTCCCCCTTGGGCATATAAAAGGCATATTCCTGTTTTATAAGGAGTCACAGTTGGGTAACTTCAAGCAAAATATTCATGGGTACTTTTGGAGGTTCAGACTTTTGACCTGCTCATACCAGGCTTGTGTCTCCATGGTGCCTCAGCAGCTGGTGACACAACACATTTCTGGCAGAGCAGCACAGCCTTCCTGTCTCCAGACAGTGCTCTCAGCCCATCAGGCTCTGAGGGCATTTCCATGGTTTGGTGTAGAAGCCAACATTGCTGTTTTTTGGAGGGGAAGGAGGAAGGACTGGGTGTTCAGCCATCTCACAAAGACCAAAAAAGTGCCAGCAACCCAGCAATGCAATGCAGTCATTCTCTTATCATTGTAAGGATCCCCGAAAATGGAGAAAGATCATTTCAGGTACCATGGCACAGAAGAGGACACAACCCCTTGGTGGGTGCAGGATGTTTTTACCTTCTCATGAGAGTAAAAAAACACAATTTATTACCTAACTGGCAATGAGACTTAAACTGGGGCAAATAGGAGTTTGATATCTTTTCAGATAAAAGAGACATTACAAATGAGAATTTTATCTTGCATGGAGGCGTGACAAAGTATGAGACAGAATCCTTCTTGATTACAATCTTCCATCATTTTGATTTTATAATTACTAAATGGAATCAATCAGCTTTCAATTGTTACCTTGGCAAAAGATTAAAACATCATTACTTGTCATACATATTTCACACTTTAGCAAATCTTAATAAACTGAATGCATGAGAAATGGTCTATTATCTTTCACAGCCCTGGGATGCTAATGAGATTTCTATTGATTTTAATTCACATTTGTTGGTCAAAATAACTCAGATTCAGGCTAGGCATGGACTCCCACAATCAACACTAACAAATTAAGACTGCTGAGCACTAAAATGGCTAAAATGGAATTATTAATCAGAAATATCATAAAATAATTGCCAATGAGCTAGGGAGGTCTTATCTTCCTAATGAGCATCCTTTATGGTCTATCGATCTGTTTATAAGGGCTACATGTTGGTGATCTCTGCATGAGCACACTAGAGAGATCACCACAAAGCAGGCAATGCAAGATGATCAGGGGAAGCCACCTTGGACACTGCTGCCCATCAGCCATGAGAGCTGTTTGCACTGCCCTGTTATTTCTGTGGGAAGCCAGGATGCCTCCTGAGGGATCTGGCCCTGCCTTACCATGGCAAGACCTGCTCCTCATGGCACTCATTGTGCAGGCCAGCATGGACAAGCCCTTTGGACCCCTCAGCACTGTCCCTGCCACACCACAGTTGGTATTGGCAGTAGCCTTTTTGGCTGTGGCCATCAATCCCACGACACCATGTGTATGTCAGGTCTTGTTCCTGCTGTGCTACTCTTGTCCATACAAGGTGGCAATGCCTCTTTCATTAATAAAATGATGGGTAGCAGGTTTGGAAGGGTTTTGTTGGGTTCTGAATACATTCTAAATACAAATTATAGTGTTAGTAATTAGTCTGCTTCTCTTACTACATATACTGTGAGCAAACCAATACTAAGAGTTGTCCAACTCACCCAAATAATCCCATGTATTAAGACAAGCCAAGATACTTATTACTCAATATTCCTAAAAGTTTTAGAAATCTAGTGCCACCAGCATGCTTTTTGCTGAATCATATTTTGTTGTTTGAACTTATATTGGTGCTTTCTCTTCTACTTCTAAGCATGACTTAATAGCAAGATGATGTCATTAGATCTTGAATTACTCAGACTTCATTTCTGTTTTTAATACATTACAGAACATTCGTTAATATACTCTGAAATGATATAAATAATTTAAACTTAAATACATTTGTTGAATTAATGCTGAAGTACATTTTTGTGATTTTTTTTTTCTTGCTTCTCCTGCAGTCCAATACCGAGATGCTATTAGCCTACAGACCTGCAAGCTTTTAAAAATCAACTTGTCTCTATCCCCTTGAGGAGTGCCAGTAACACCAACTGAGCTAGACATAGCTTTAAAGCTGAGCATACACAGAAGTGTCAGCAAGACCAAAATTTAGCTTTTCTGCCTATAACTGATTGCCTTGAGCTCCCATGCCAGTCAATGGAGCACACAGGTTTACCAACCCACATGGCAACCCAATAATACTGCCTCAAGCCTTTATTGTTTTAATGCATGTTCTCACAGACATGCAGTTCACTGATTTGCAGTTAATTTCACCAGTCACGGAGCACGTTAGCGAAACTGTAACTTAGCTGAATTACCAACTGATCTCCAAAATTGCCACCAGAAACCTCAATTGTTCCTCTCCTCATCATCATCATCACATAAACATGGGTGGGTAGGAGCACTACATGTGTGTAATGCAACCCAGCACATTTATTACTGTCCTTACATAGTGTGTGTTTGTTCTAGTTAGTTCTGCTATGTTTTTTGTTTCAGAAGTCTCCCACACAGAGGTGTGGATGTAGTATTGTATCTCCTTAGTAAATACTATTATTTGTGACCCAGCTTTACCAGGCATAGAGAATGAACACTTGCTGTGGTAACCCTTAGAAACCATGCCTCATCCTGTTACACAGTGTATGTGCACAAATAACTGATCAACAGTCCCCGCCCTAAATTGCCAACTCTTTGGCAATGCACCATACAACAGCAGATAAAGTGGATTATACATATCATTCACTGCAAACCATTCAGCTGCATAAAGAAAGTGGGATACGTGTACTTAGAAAACAAAATGTGGCATGTACCTTGGTATATTCCAGCTGGAAACAAAGGACAAATTCCCTGCATTCCCTCTGTTGTAGAGATTATCAGCCACCTGCTGAACCTGGCTCCTCCAAGGACTCTTCTGTGAGCAAAGGCAAGGTGGGGTTTGAGGCTCACTTCTACACTGCACAGTACTGCATGAAATCTGAAGATACCAAGGGGAATGGAGGAGACCTCTTTAGTGTTTGGCATGGATGAATAGATGTTTATAGGCAACATGAACTGGAAATGTAAGAAAAAGCTGCACAAACCTCCATCGGCTGAAAGTTTGACTCTTCAACATTTAAAAAATGTATCAGGGGTGAGTGCACGTCACTGGGTATGCTACAGGATTGGGTACCACATTTTAAGGTTGTTCAAGTCAAGATTTCCTAGTACTCTTTTCCATCAGACATACCTGCTAAGTTAACTAAGGCATTTTCAATGAGCAGCAGAAAAATTGCAAAAGCCAATACTAATTTTAAGATTTAACTCTATGAAAAGTAAAATACAAATATTTATGCCACTAAAATTGAACTGAGCTTGGAGCTATAATTAAAAAGAATCATGGAAGCAGATCAGCAAAAACAAAAAACAATGGATTGTAAATACTCATTTTCTCCCACTCCAACATGATAAAACATTATTTCTTTGTCCCCCTACAGCTCTTCAGAGTGGAAGATACAATAACACTCAAATGTTTTAGAAAAAGCACATAATACACTGGGGTTTTTTTGTTTCTTTGTGTTTAAAAATCAATACTCCAAGCCACTAGTGCACTTGCCTTCAGTTTGGGATCCCAGGCAAACCCTCCCAAACAACTTGTGCATATCCATAAAATTAAGAAAAACTGGACTGAATTTCCTTGGCTATGGTGGAGCAGCCAGCAAAACATCCACTGATATCACTCCACAGGACTTCACGTCCTCACCAGGTACACCTCACCAAGACATGGTACCAGGAAAACAGAAGCGCACTAACTGACCAGGAAGCCAGCAACATTTTTCTTGTGATTACAGTGGATCAGAGACAATCAGGTGCTGTCCTTCACATCCAAAGGCACGAGAAGAGTCACAAAGTTTTATCTTGTTGATGATTTGTTGGTTAATGGCTTCCTAACTGTAGAGGTCACTTACTGCATATGCAACATGACTGATGGAACACCCTGTGGTAATAATCTCCAATCAGAGTGATGTCAAAAATGAGCCTTGAGGACAGAATTCTCGCTTTCCTATTCCCATATAATGGACGTTCATTAACCTACAACAAGCCTCATAGTGTTCCCTGAAACAAAAAATTTAAACATAGGACCCTGACTTGTGAAGTAAAATGAATGAAGAATAATTTACCTGACATAGAGAGTGGGTAAGAGCATAGAGTGCAAGAGTTTTAGAGCATCACTGTTAAAAAAAAATAAAATTTGAAAAAAATCAATAAAATTATGGCAGTGACACAAAGCCAATAAAGCAGATAAATTTGGAGTCAAGGGATCACTTATACACTGCACCAGTCCCTAAAAGAATAAAATGTGTTCTTAAACTAAAGCCTCATCAAGATGTCATGTACTCTTCCTGTTTTACTTTCCATGGTCACTGGTTACCATGGTTTCTCTCTTCTATCAGTTCCTTTTTAATATCTTCTAATACTGGGTGAAATACTGACTCTAGAGTCAGTGTGAAACTTTCCATTTACTTCAGCAGGGCCAGGACCTCACACAGATTTTATTGTGCCTATGGCTTAGCATAGCCCAGCAGGTCCTCTTCTGCCCTGTATCTTTGCCCACCATCTGCCCTACTCAGCCTTCTCCCCACCAGATATCCCCACAGCTCCATCAGTAGCAAGAGGTTCCTGCCTCGTGCTGAGCACATGGTTCATACATATACATGTGTATTGCTGTGGTTACAGAGATGGGTATGCATATGTAGGTACAGACATCTCTGATTCCAAAGAGGGAAAGATAAAGTATATACATCTAAACTAGAAATTTCAAATATGTACAGGTTCCACTGCCATATTAGCTCACACAGCAATCCTACCCAGGGGTCAGTGGCACAGCCTTGTCCCCAGGTTTTGCCTCTCCTCTGCTCTAAATTAGTTGGGACATCAACTGCAGCTCCTGCAGGCCTGATAGGAACTCAGGATGATGGGGACATTCCTGTCTTCCTTTCACTGAGAGTCATGGCATTCCTGGGGGTCTCATTTTGTGCAGTCCTCTGCTTGTCCGGTTACACGCTGACATGGGTGAGTCACCACCACAGGGAAGAGAGAGACGTGAGTTTCAGGTCTGGGGAGCGGCTGCAGGTTAATGGTACTCACTCACAACTAGTTGATTTTCCCTTTCTCTGTTACAACCATAACACACATTTAACATCTTTATAGATGTATATGGAAGTGTCAGCTCTCTTGTTGTTATGTATTGTTAAAGAAGCTATAAAAGTCTTATGACTCAAGGATTTCCAGCCAGAACAGAAGAACTTTAAAATGGAACAAAATTGCCATACATAATTTAAATGGGCAGCTCTCCCATTGAAAAATGCTTTTCAATTTAAACTCTATTAACAGGAAATTAGGAGATCTCCCATCACAGTGTTATTGTTTATTTTAAAATGAAAATTAAGAACATAAAAATACTATCATCTGAAATGTTTTATAGACACAGAAATAAATTAAACCATTTTATTACAGTTTTTACCCCCAATGTTTATCTTATTGTCTCTAGCAATTTAAATTTAATAGACGAAACTATTAAGATGGTATTGTAAATTGAAATTTTGGGCCAACTCCCCATTGCTCTGGAATCAATGACAGACCTGCCACTGATTTCCATATGACCAGGATTTAGACTAGGGTGTTTCTATTAACAGTACAGATACCACAAAAGGAGCTGACCCTTGACTCTTCACATGACTGATCTTCCACTGGTGTCAAGAGGAGAACAATGCAATCACCACATGTAAAACAAAAGTTTCATACTTGCTGTCTGGATTCACTTGTAAAAAATATACCTAGATAGAGATGTGATGTCTATGCATTTCAGGAATAAACGCATACATACATTTGTATGTAGCTGCAGTTGCACCTGTGTATACCTATAATGTCAGTGTAAGTACCTGACTGCACTGCCAAGGTTGCAAAGGTGCTCTAATGTAAATGGAAAGTTAGCTCTGGGAATTTACTCCCTGTTAAATAGTTCTATGTGCAATGTAGGGTTCTGCAAAACAGGTAACTCAATATTCCAGCATACAGAGTCATGCATTTTTATTTGCAGAACAACCAGTTCCCTGAGACATAGTTTTCAAGTGTCCCAAACAACCTGGTTTAGAAAAAGGACAACATTGCATGCCTTTTCTCCCAGGAATTATTCTGAAAATTCCTAATTTTGTTCTGGCCAGAAATACAGTAACACCAGCCTTTCTCATAACGTGAGCTTTTCTGTGGTAATGTCTAAAAACAAGAAGTGTAAAAAGATGCAAAAAGGAAAGCTAGAATTTTTCAAATCTCAAGAAAAACACAAACTTCAGTTGCATGATTCACCATTAAAATTTTCAAAATCACTGCATGATAGCCAAGAAAGCTCCTGTCTTTCTTTAGTTTGAGTATTATTTTTCATGTTCATATGAACAGCATTGGCTCAGATACTCCTTGATCTAGATTTCATGAAAGTTTACTTTTCCCCTATTGTGTTTTTAGCAAGAATTTCTACATGTTTACAGTAAAGAAATGTGACTTCTTGCAGTATGAGGCTGCTTGTTTTTCTAGCTCATATCCCTTGTCACACGCCCTGAGGGCTTGGTACCTGTGAACCAACGAAACCCCAGAGAGCACCAGTAAAACATGATAATAACTAACAGTGTCAAAACATTTAGGCAAATGGGACAATGCCCTTTAGTGAGCTCCACTTTATAAAGCACTTCTGAAGAAGCAAACGAGTCTCTAGGATGGGGTTGGCTCTTCCATGACTTCAGCAGCAAAACCCGCTCCATCCCTGGGGTTCACTCCCGGTCCTTGTGTCCCTCTGGGCCAGCACCTCCATGTCCAGCTCAGAGCATGCCCGCAGTGTGGCAGCGTGATTCAAATGAAGCAAGTTTCTCCGTGTAGTTCAGTTTCTTTTGTGCCAGATGTTCCTGCACCACCAGCCAAACCTGTTCTCAGGTCGGGACATTCACCACGGAGAGCAACGCAGGGAAACAGAGAACCAGGAGCTGCTGAGCTATGGGAGTCTGGTTTCCTGCTGCTTTTTCTCTCAGGATTGGGCTTTCTAGTCAAGCACAAACTCCAGGAGAAGCTTTCTTTTATAAGGAACATCCAAAATATCCCTTTTCCATGTAGATTTTCTATGCAGTTCAATAAAGGGTGAACACAGACAGGCACCAGATCCTCAAATAAGGCCTCTATGGCATCTCTTGTCTCTATCCAGGCTGTAACTTTCACAAAAATCACTTTTAATCAATGTTTCTACATTTCTAGCTGGTATTAGCCCATAGGTCCTGGTGAATGCTGTAAGTATAAAGACATACATGCACTCCACACAGCTACAACGGCCCTCTTTTTGTAGGGAAAAAAGGGAAAAAAAAGATGGGACCTGGCCATTATTGGTATTGATGCAAAGCTTCCTGACAGGAACACATGCAGGTGACAGCATGTTGCTCTCTTGGTTGTTGTAGAGAGCATCAACCTGTAAGACATGTTAGTTGAGCCAGTTAAATCCCCAGGCTTTTCCTTATATCTTGTCATGCAATGTGGCTGCCATCAGAGTTGAAATCTCTTTCTCTTGGAGGCTCAATCTGTGTTCCTCTGAGCCCTGCCACCTTCCTCACTCCATCCTCTCTGTATGTTTATGTTTCTCCAGAGACTGCAACTCCAGACACTATAGGGTCAATGTATCTGCTCGGTGAGGGTGCATCACTCCTCTGAGACCACCATCTGTATGAGAGAATCTGCAGCAGCTGCCAGGCTGAAGCCAGTTTTGCATCAGCATCTTCCCAGACACATCAGATGTGTACAGCACAGATCAAAGGGAGGAATGGGCCTGTTTTGCCTCCTTGGCAGTATGTGAGCTATGCCATCTTAGAAAGTGTGTGACCACATTAATCTGATGCTGAGCTGAGTAATAATCCTTCTAGATGCATGCAGCACACACTTGCCCTGGCTGAGCCTCTCACCACAGCATGTTCAGGCTGAGCTGCTTGGTGTTCTGAGCAGCTCTGAGCACAAGCAGAGCTAGCACCATCCCTCCAGCATAACCCGTGACTGAGTTTTAACGGCTGTAAGACTCAAACCCTCCATGTCATGGCACAATTCAAGTCTTCCAGCAACTCCAGACATGAGAAAAATGAGCCTGGGTAATAGGCTGCACTAGAAGAACTGAGACATGACATGTCCCTCAACTCTTAATCCCAATAGATTTTCATCAGCAGACAAAGAGCAGTTTGATTATTTCCAGTATGGACTAACTACTTACCCCAGTGCTTCTTCCTGAATTCTGGCAATCTGCTTCTTCCACATCCCATCTGTCTTTACACTCACTACCAATTCCAGATTTGGAACAACAGGCCACATCATTGGTTTCAGTGGACCCACTCTTGTGGATGCCAGTGTTAGATCTTGCCCTTCATCATCCACAATCCTACAGGGCTACCCATTAGCTGCTGCTCTCTAAGTGCACACAAAGGAACTATTCATGCAGGAGCATCTGCTCTGAGCGAGCTCAGCGATCTCGGGCTGTTCCAATAACCTTGACAAAATCTTTTCTCATATTCTTTGCTAAATCCACCTACTGAAAGGCCACTTCAAAGGCAGACTCTCACCCTGCCTGACATAATGGTATGCTGAGATAATTCAGATCAGTTATGATAAATATTCTGACTACTGGCATCAAGAAATAAGCAATGGGCTCACAGCTACATAAGATTAAACATGTTTCTGCAATAATCTGAGGAACTGTCTTGCCGACCATGCCCTTTCTTGCCATTTTTAATTGCCTGAAACAAATAAGAGAATCTCAGAGGACTGTCAGAAATACAACTGCAGTGCTTTAGAGGCCCACAAAAGGCAATGAAGCTCCATTGGAAGAGGGATTTAACTTGTCAGGTAAGAAAGGACGTATTTGTACCCTCTGCACCACAGGCTCCTCTTGGTCCATTTGAGAGGGATGCAGTGTTGTTTACAACAGCTAATTCTCACTGCTGGGAGAGTAATGCTGTACCATTAGCTGGGTGGCAGGAAGCTACACTCAGTCAGGAAAAAACAAGCCTGCGTGGCAAAAGCCAAAAGGATTCGCAGTGAAAGGAGGCACAGCCTGCCAAGTCAGAACGCAATGCAAGCCTCGATCCCAGCCACCAGCTGTGCCAAAGAGCCTGGTATTCTGTAGCCCAGCCATGGAAACACTCAGCCTTGCCAAAGAGCAAGTGGGAGCAGATGGAGCAAGCAGAGGAGTACAAAAACAAGAGCTCAGAGCTGCAGGCAGGACCAGATTATGAAAGAAGCAAGAGGCAGTTCACCAGACCACCTCTACCTTAACTCAGTTGCTCCTTTTCTTGCAAACCCCCCTACTGCATTTCTTCCTTTGGTTTTGTCACATCCCATAAGGTGAGCATGGCTCCCCAGAGCTGGGGGCCCCAAATAAATATCATATCCCACAAAGTGGGTACAGCGCATCTCACAAAGTGGGCATGAGTAGAGTTCCGCAGAAGTGGGGTGCACCCAGGGAGATTCAGACTGGACCTCCTTGCTTTCTAAATTCCTCCTCAGGGAGGACCTAGGTGTGGCTGGATCCAATCCTCATCTCTTAATCTCTTTTAACAACCCATTTGGCGAGGTTAACCTCTGGAATTCTCTGGGCGTTATTCTAAGAGTAAGACCATTTCCCAGGAGGCTTATACAAAACATTATTTTACTTAAAATTGAGTAAGATTATAAAGCTTGTCAAAAAAACCACACTACAATATCACTCTCAAAGCAACAGATTGCAACCAGCAAAACTTTGCAAAATAGTACTCTCAAAACAACAGGTTACAAGAAACAGAACTAAGCCAAATTGTACTCTCCAAAAAACAGGTTACAACTGGAAAAACTCAGCAAGATTCAAAATTATGTTACCCTTATGTGCTGAGATTAAGGTTAGAAACAGAGAGGGAGAGAGAGAGAGAGAGAGATGAAGAAAGAGGGGCTAGGAAAGATAGCACTACGCTTGGATCCAGCAATGGTCTCAGCATGACATCCTGGTCCTTGGACGGCAGGTGCGCAGCCCAAGCATTTTGAGTCTGCCTCTTTATGGCACCTGTCCCCACACCTCCTGGTGAGGCTCGGCCTACTTTGTGCAGACTCAGTGTTAGGATTTGAAAATGTTCTGGAAATTAGTCCAGGTGATCCCTTGACCTTTACTTTCATGCATACACTCTGTCCTTAAACAGGAAAGTGGTCTTTTGCAAAATGGCACTGTGCCTCCACAGGGTTCCTCTTGCTGGCCACTGTTTCTTAACAAGTTAAGGACAGTGTCCCATTTAAGAGGGTGGTGGCCAAAGGAACAGCTCCCCTTTCAAGCACAGTGTCCAGTTCTTCATAGGGTGGTTACCAAGTGAGGGGCTCTCCTTGAGAGAACAGGGTATAGGCGGCTTATCAAATGAGGATCCCACCTGGCCACAATGTCCAGTTTGTCAGGGCAGCTGTTGTGAGAAAATTATCCATTTCAAGACCCTACAGGTTTTCATTTCCATTGTATCTCCAACAAGGACTTACCATTTAGGTTCCCTTCCTTCCACAACACCAGGATATAAGCTACCTCCTTTGGTCCCCAGCAACTCCACACACCTCCCTCCTTAACCCCTCCAGCCACCCTCCATTGCAACTCCAACCCACAACACCTCACAGGGGAAATTAGCTTGTGAGTAGTTTCCTTGGGGCAAAAACTGAACCTGTACCCCAAGGCAGCTCAAGGGAACCCACTGTCCTTGGCCACACGTGCTAAAAGGAAGTCAGACCATTTCACAACTTCACTCCAGTGCCCAGAATTCTTCACTGCTTAATTTCGTAGCTAGGTTCACTGCTGCTGGATGTGTGCTTCTCTACCAGCCTGCTTTTGTAAGCATTGCCTACAGGTAATTTCATTGGCTTTACCTTCATCCTCTCCTAAGATATTTTTACTTGTTGGACAGCCTTAGCTATTGACAGAGGAGTAGATGTCCTAGAGCCATTCCCAGAGATTTGTGAAAACAGCCAGGTGGAGGAGAGGCACCTAGACAGGCATCCCACTAAGGAAAAGTCTTCAGTGTGAGTTGGACCCAACTACCAGACAATAGAGAATTCACATAGATTAAGATCATCCTCAATAGCAATAATAATAATAATTTAGGCTTAATTAATTATGAGTGGCTAGAAAGTTATTATAGACAACCTACGTAACCTTAATAGCTATGGTTTTAGCAATAAAAAATGTTCCTTTGTCCACAGTGCCTTTTTTTTATTTATTTCTCCATCTTCTCCTCCTCACCTTACCTATTTTCATAACAATGTTGTTTTTTCTTTAAATCCACAAAAGTCTTTTATTCAAAGTTATGTTCCAATAGGGGCAAAAATGTATCTTCAGCATAAATCCTGGTTCTCCAAGGAACAGCCTCCATTATACATCTTGTCAAAACAAGACCTGAAGAACATCAGTATGGATGTTAACAAATAACAGTATGTGAAAAAAGCATAATATATCCCAGAACAACATAAAAGAAAACACCTGCCTGTTCAAGCAGTACATATACTTCCACACAAGAGCTCAAAAAGGGTCAGAAACCCTCTACTCTGCATCCTGATAAAGCAGACCAGCTGTCCCTCAGAGGCTTGCAGAAGAGGAGATGAATGTGTAATGTGAATTCTCACTTCAATTTATAGCTTAAATTTAAAATAAATGGAAATAAAACATGAAGAGGAGTATCACCCACAGAGAGTAGTCTGAACTCTGCTTTCTGTCACTTTCCTACACCTTCCATTTATCTCTGTCAGCATGGAGAGCTTTCTAAATATGCCTGTAGTATGAGTTACACATTGGGCCAGGCTTGTTCCCAAGGCTAAGCCTGCCCACCATCCATGTCGCTTCAAGCCACTACCTTTGCAGTCCTCCACAGACAGCAGCACGAGGCCCAGGCACCTACCCAGTACCCTGTACACAGCTTACATTTGCATAAAGCCAGATACAGTGAGGCACAGTCTCCCAGAACATAGCCCAAACTCAATGTTTTTAAAGCACATTTTACCATACTTCCTTTAAGTGCTGCCCAGGGGCTTGTTTTTTAAGCCCCTGGGCAGTATGGAGTGGGGGGTTGGAGGCAGGAGAGCGGTGAAGCAGGTCACAGGGTTTACTCTATCTATTGACTTGAATTAACCTTGGCTCCATTGTCTCTTCTGCCTATATTACCAGCTCCCTTTTTCTACTAGCACTAGAAAACACAGGTGAGTGGGTGTTAAAACATTAATGTTTTATTTTCCTGTCATCCAGGAGCTTGAAGAGGACAATGTTTCTATGGCTAAAGTCCACATGATTGTGACTCCATAACTGCTGCCTTCAGTCATGCTGGAGAAGAGGGAAATTTGAGGCAAAATGCTGTTGAAAGAGTTTTGTGTGGTTCAGCTGCTCAGCAGCACGTCTTCCTTGTTACTCAGGACTGTCGCAGGGGAGGGAAGACAATACAAACTAAGAGCTAACTGAAGCTGCTGTTCTCAGATGGAAAGTTAGCATCATGCATTTGTCTCTACTGACACCAGCCATGCTTCATCAGTTTCCTAAAGCAGAATTTACCCTGTCAGCAAAACACAGCATGTGTTAATTTACATCCTTGGGATGGAAAGCAGTGAATCATTCCTAGTGGTTCAAGGTGCTCTACTCATAGCACCTAATTAAGCCTAACCGGAAAGTTGCAAAAAATTCTCGGAGACAATTTCAAGTATTTATTTCAGCTTCATTATTAAATAAGTTGTAATGAATGAGGAATTGACCCTGTGGCTAATGCACTTGTCCAAGACTGAGGTTGAGTCCCCAACTTCACTCTCTAGGAATCCACATCACTTTGCTGGCTTTTGCTGTAGGTGTTGTCTCCACTAAACATTTTAGCAAGGCACTCGTGTGACCTTGGGAGATGCTCAGCAATGTGCATGCACCAACGCCATCAAAGGGACAAACGCTGGAGGGGGGAAGATGGAAGGGAGGACTGATCTCTGGCATTTCTTGCTTTTCTCAGGGAAAACCCAGAGATGAGACTGCAGCCTCGCTCTCAGCGGGACCGTGCACCTGAGCACACAGCTAGTAGGAGAGGACTGACTGCCCTCCAGACCAGCCGTGCTGGAGCCGCCCAGGCCCCCACCACCACTCCCAGCCCTGCCGAGCACCGCAGAGCCAGAACCGTGCCAGAAAGGCAGCGTCGGGGCCGCAGGGGGCACCACTGCTGGTGCAAACAGTCCGCAGCGCGGAGCGGAGGGAGCAGCGTTGCTAGAGACCTGTGTTAATGAGTCTGAGCAACAAAATCTGATTATACCTCAACACAAGCTTTCTGATAATGCAAAATCAAACTGACGGGAAGCAACACACCTGCTGGAATACAGTCTATCAGATGCTTTAGAGTTTGTTTTATGTAAATTTGAACGGGCACCATCATCTGTAAACGGTTCAGTGAGGAACACAACTCTCATTCCAGCACACTAACCCTGTGTATGTCTTCTCAACTTCTATTTTTCTGCTACATTGACGTCAGCTACTAATTTCCCAGCAGAAAAACAACAGATGGCTTATGTCATATTACAGGAAATCACAAAAACCTCTAAACTCACTCTGATTTTCATTCACTTTTCTGATTTTCTGTCAGCCCTTTTCTTCCTTATCACACATGCTACATAGTTAATATTGGAGCAGGAAAATGTAATTTTTAAGTCACAAGAAGGCTTTCTTCACTCTCTCTGAATTACTACAACAGAAGCTTTTTCTTTTTTATTTTAACTTTTTCTTCTGTCACTGTAATTTCACTAGTTTACATAGCAATATAAACGGATATACAACAGCAGAGCAAGAAGAGATGGAGATTCACAGCAATCCAAGTCACAACACTGTATCAGAGGCAGCTGCCCTTCTTTCCTCACTTCCTCAGACACCAGTACTGAACGTCCTGACAATTGCAGGGTCAGTTTAGTTGCGTGACTGAACCGAAATCCGTGGAACACTGGTGTCTGCAAGCTTCCCAATATTGCTGCTCTCTGCTCAGTTGTTCTTTGTTAACTGAAAAATAAAAGAGTGCAACTTGCACTGGAATCAGAAGGAAGAAATGCAGAAGTCAAGTCTTAGCAAAGTGCTGTCCTCTCATGCTGAATCAGAAAGAAAAGCGATTTTATGCCATTCCAATTATTTAGTTAATCTCAGTGAGCTTTTCCTGGAACAGATATCTGTGTTGCCATTACTCAGTAAATACAAAGCTATTAAGATATTTTCTAAACAAAACTCTTAATGAAAGCACAACCTGGAATAAATGCCCATTGGCAGCTCAGCTCTGCCAGAGCTCCCCCACCAGGACATTTGCCGCTGTCCTGAATTTGCTTCCCCACAGATGCAAACCCCGAGCCGGCTCCAGATAACCATCCCTGCTTCCAGGGGCATCCATACGCATAGTTTCTTTAGACTCAGAAAGAAAATGCTTGATCTTTCTTGACAAACCAGAAGCCTGAACTTGAAATTACTCTGCAGCTCCTCATGGAACATGTACTTAAGTACTTTTGCTTTCGGGGAGAAGATAAATTTATAGTCTTTTTTTAATCTGTCCCAACTATGCTTTTTCCCCAAAAAAAATTCCCTTTTTAGATACTCTGATTTCCCAATTCAAATCTTGAGGAGCATGCAAAATTCAAGCCAACAGAGACACAGGCTCCACAAAGCTCCTCAAAAACAAGGTGTAACAAAACAAACTCCCAGTTTAACACACACTTTGAATGAAAAGAAACAGTACATGTTTATACATAATTTTATGTCTAGATTTTTCTCTCAATTTCTGCAAGTTTTGCAGTGTTAAAATAAGAGCCCTTTCAAACCCCATACAAGAACCCCACATCCTTCTGTCTTCTCTTTTTAATTATAAAATCTCTGGTTTGGGGTCCATTGTCTCTGAAACTTTATTTCTCCCTCCTTCAGCTGTCGCCGCAGACTCCAACATTGCTCCAGTTAATAGTAATTTATTTTCACCATTCCCTTGAACAATCCTAACCTGTTTTATTAGGTGTGTTTCCTTCCGCAGTTTCATTTTTATTTGCCTGCTCTCTGTCTTTACAACAGGGCAGTAGCCATATACGTATGCAGTGGTGCTGCACTTGAGTTACAAACGTCCACTTTTAACAGCCTTCACACTGACCCTGGTAGGGTCTGGTAAAGGGTATTTTCACAACGAGTGGAGACATGGTATATTTTCACACATAACAGTTCGTGTGTTGACACAAAGACACCTCCTGGCCAAGCCAAATACCACTGCACTAGGCTGACAAGCCAGGGGTGGGTTTCCAGTATATTACGAGATCACAGGCAGATCCATACACACTAAGCTCATGTCCTAGGTATGTTTCTGTACATATAGGAGAGGCTGGACTTGCCCATGTGGCAGGACACCTGTCCTCCTGGATGGCACCTTTGAGCCAGAGCTCCTGCCTGGGAGTATAGCATAGGCAGGGGTGCCCTGCCACCACTCCAGCCCAGAACACCCAGCACCACCAAGAGACCAGAGGATGCCACCGGGCATGGGTGCTGGAGACACATACTGAGGAAGTGCTTGGCAGGAGCCAGCTGACTGAATCAGAGACCAACATCGGGGACAACACACGGCTCGTGCATGTTGCCAGCACCCAGGAGTCACAGCTGAGCCCCTGATGCATGGCAGCCTGTCCCAGCGTGTCACATGTTTCCACCCTTAAGAAGTGTTGAGGATTCAAGCCTGCACCCCCAGATCTTTGCAATGCTGCCACTTAACTCACACCTCTATTTTTTGTGTTTCTCCCAGTTTTGGTCCCAGAAAGCTTTCCCCTGTGCCTCTCTAGCCTTTTTTCCTCCCAGCACGGCTCTGGCCCAGCGGGTTGATTCTCACCCTCCACCCACCCCTACAGCACTTAGTGTCCCTGGACATCCACTCATCCCGGCCTCTAGTTTGCAGCCCTCTCCGTTGTACGTTTTGCCAACATCTCCATCTCCCGGGCATAGTGCACACAGCACCTATCAACAGGGTGGGTTTTGTGTTGGTTTTTTTCACCTGCTTACAAATGTTATCAACTTCTTCTGGTTGATTCATAGGCTTTCAGGGAACTCCACGCTGTGAACTGAAGGCTTGATTAAACTGTGGATTAAAATTTTAAGGGGTCTTCACAAAGCAGTTGAAATGGCAGAGCCAGCATTTCTCTTGATAGGCTTATGATTGCCATGCACATGTCCCCTCCTGCATTGGGAACAATTTGCAAATCTCAAAACAAACAAACAAAATTAAAACAAACAAACAAAATTAAAACAAACAAACAAACATAATTAAAATCACACAAACAAACAAACAACAAACAAACTTTTATTTATGACCAGTGAAATTCCATTTGCCAGCAGCCATACTCCTCTTGCTCTCATCCATCTCTTCCTGGTTAAAGTCTACTCAAGCCAGCTACTTCAAAGACATCTAAGATGCAGCTGGCCATTGCTGAGACTCAACATATGATGCTAGCAGGAGCAGACTTGAAATAGGCAAGGCCAGTTGTTACAGTCCCCCTTCTTCTCACCTCTCTTTTCTGAGACATTTGATCTGTATCCCTTTCCCTGTGACATTCCTCCCCAACTCTACCACCCTTGCCATGCTACTTCATTTCTCATTTTTTTGTCCTGCCTCAGTGCTGAACTTATGCCCCAAAACCAGGGGGTTTGATACATGCCTGGAAAACAAGCTGCTAGCTCACAGAATTTCCCAACCTTCTGCTTCAACTTCCCCAGTAGTTTCCACTGGAGATTTCAGTCCTCTGTGCTCTTCTATAGCATCTCCTGTGTCATCCAGGATGTTGCTCCACTTTACCTGTGAGTGAAGCAATCTTCCTGCAGAGATCCTACTGGTACACGGGAGGTGGAGTGAAACAGGCCGAGTGTCAGGCACTTCACTAAGGATAAAAGCCAAAACTCACCAACGCACAGGACTTAACCAGCTTGGTGACTGTTACCAGAAAATCCTGAGCGACCTAGTGCATCCATGAAGAAACAGCCATATAATGGCTTTGCAAGCAAGATCCAGGCTAGGATAGAAGCACAGTGATGCTGACACCCTGTTCAAAACTTGCTGGCATCGAGGGACAGAGGCTGACTGCAAACAGTGCCACAGGTGGGAACGTCAAGAACTGGTTATTCAAAGCAACAAAAAGTGCTCAGTGAACTCACAAGTGTGAGTGCCAAGGCTTCCAGCTCACCCACCAAATCACCAGGCTGCTGGGGGTGGGCTCCACTTCAGTTCATAGGTTTTAAAAAAATCTGATCCCAACAATCTGTACAATTAGAAATAAATCTCGGAAACTAGGACCACACCAAACTTTTGAAGTACAAGGAGAAAAGGATACCCAGTGAAGGGCGTACAGCAATCACCCTAAGGAAAATTAAAACAATGAACGTTTGAGGGTTTTTTACAGAAGCACTTAAAGGTTTGGAGCTGCCAGCAGGAAATCCTCCCCGACAGTGCTCAGGACCAGCGAGGCCTTGCCTAGAACACAAAATGGACAGGCTTCCATTTAAAAGTGCAGTTCCACAGCTCCCCTCGCCTTCGAATGGAACAGGCTCTGTGTAAGGACCGACACATTCAGGTGGAAAGGGGGGACGTTCAGGATGCAGCGCACCCAGCCCGCGCTGGTCCGCCCAGGGAGCCTCCCGCGCCCCGCGGCACGCCCGGCCCGGCTGCGGGCGCCGTGTGCGGGTTCAAGGGACGCGCCGTGTGCGGGTTCGGGGACGCGCTTCCTTGAAAGCGCTGCAACAGTAACATAACACGCCCGGGCCGGGCAAGCCGCGCAACAAGCTGCGGCAAATCCCTGCGTAGCGCGTGATTTTCAAAGCTCGGCTTCCCCAGCCACCTGCCCGCCCGCCCGCCCGCCCGCGGCAGCCCCGCCGCTCCCCGCCCCGGGCCAGCGCTGCCGCGCAGCCCGCGCCGCGCCCGGGCCCAGCGCCGCGGGGCAGCGGCCCCGCACGGAAGCCCCGGGCCAGCCCCGCCCAGCGCCTTCCCGCGCCAGGCAGGCGGGACAAGGCCCGGCGCGCAGGCCCGGGCGGCACCGCCCCCCGCCCCCGACACGGCCCCGGGGCCGGGACCCGCCCCCGCCGCCCGCCCGGCCCCCCCCGCCCGGCCCCGCGGCGCATGCGCGGGCCGAGGCCGCGCCTCGGCTTCCGTTTCCTGCAGGGCCGCTTTCCGTTGCCCTCCGGCCCCTCTCCCGCAGCGGCGGGCGCGGGGATGAGGTCCCCCCGCGGCGGGACGGGCGGGCCGCGCCGCACCTGAGCCCCCGCGCCGCCCCCCGCGCCGCCCCGGCATGGAGGAGAAGTACAGCGGGCAGGCCTTGGCCGCCGGCGGCGGGCTGGGGCCCGTGGATGTCCCCAGCGCCCGGTAACGGCGGCGGTGGGAGCGTCCTTGGCGGGGGGTGCCCGCTGAGCTGCCCCCCCTCGGGAGCAGCCGGCCTCGCCCTTCCCCCTGCGGGGCGGCGGAGCCGGCGGTGCCGGCAGGGCGGAGCGGCCGCGGAGGGGCGGCGGGCGGAGCGCGGCCGCGGGTGGGAGCTGCCTCTGTCCTCTTGCAGGCTGACCCGCTACATCGTGCTGCTGTGCGTCGCCAAGGTCCTGAAGGCCGTGGGGCTCTTCGAATCTTACGACCTCCTGAAAGCTGTGCACCTGGTGCAGTTTATCTTCCTCGTGCAGCTGGGGTGAGTGCGCGGGGGCCCGGCCGGGCTGGTTCCTGCTCCGGGGCGTTACGGGCTCACCAGAAAGATGAGCGCGTGGCCGTGGGTCGCGGAACTGCTGGGTTCGTACCGCTGGTTTTCCCCGCACGTCTCTGCTCTCTGTAATTTAAGAATCGTAGCGTGTCTCAAGTGGGAAGGGACCCATAAGAGTCATCGAGGCCAGCTCCCTGTTCCTGGCATGACTGCCTGAAGCTAAACAGTGTGGCCACGAGCATCGTGCAGACACCTCTCGAGCTCTGACAGACTTGGTGCCGTGACCACTTCCCTGGGGAGCTTGTTCCAGTGACTGACCACCCTCTCTCCATGAAGAACCTTTTCCTAATGCCCAATCTGACCTCCCCCTGGTGCATCTTCATTCCATTTCCCTGTGTCCTATTGCTGGTCACCTGAAAGAGGATATCAGCACCTCCCCCTCTGCAGCCTCCCTTGAGAAAGTTGTTGGCTGCCATGAGGTCACCCTCAGCCTTCTGTCCTCCAAGCTGAGCATACCAGGTGACCTCAGGTACTCGTAAGTCTTGTCCTCAGGATGGTTTATTGCCTTTCTCTGGACACACTCTTAATAGTTTGATGTCTTTCTTACACTGAGGTGCCCAAAACTACACACAGTACTTGAGTTGGGGTGTCACAAGTGCAGTGTACAGTGGGAAAGCTGCCTCCCTTGGCTGTGCTGTGCTTGATGCATCCCTGGATAGCATGGCCTGTTTGGGTACCAGGACATACTGTTGACTTATACTCAACTTGCCACCAACCCAAACCTCAAATCTCTTTCTGTGGTGCTGCTCTCCAGACTCTTTGTCCCCTAATTGATACGTATAACCGACATTACCCTCTCTGAAGTGGAGAACCCAGCACTTGCTCTTGCTAGATTTCCTATAATTGATGATTGACCAGCTGTCTAGCCCATTCCAGATCTCTCTGTAAGACCTTTCGACCCTCAAGAAAATTCAATGTTTTTCCTATTTCAAAATCATAGTGTGACAGTATTGCTCACAGGAAACTCAAGCATCTCCAGATTTTCTTTAAAAGACAGATATAGACAAAAAGCTTTCTTCCTTATAATTTGTATTCCTGTAGTTCTTGTGAACGTCAGATGCTCTTTTTCCCTATTTGAGGGCTAAATTTGAGAGCTAAAATAATAGCAAACATACAGAAACAACCTTTGCATACACAGTCCTTCACATTTACCTTATATGACGTGGAAGAGCATTTCTGTAATGAACTTGGCAGAGTTGGAACATTTGGAACCTCTTTTTTTTTTTTTTTTTTTCCCCCCTTTCATTTCAAATTAGTTCATATTTCTGGACTTCTCACTTGCATGTTCCCAAGCACCGTAGTCTTTTTTTCCCATCACTTACTCTTGATCCCAGACAGTGAAGATGAGTGCTGTTTCTTACCCTCTCTGACAAGAATATGTACTTGGCATTCCATATGTGAATCAGCCTTTGGGTGGACATACCTTGCTAATAAAAAACATAGCTGTATTTCTTCTCAAAACTTCTGAGATCAGTTTTTGTGGTTCTTGTAAATCACAGGAAGACTTCCTAATAGCCATTCTCTGAAGAGTTTGCATTGCATTTAAAGTTGAGCAGAAGTGACTTCACTTGTCATCACCTTTCTACTGGTATCTGACGCGTGTAATGCAGCAGGGAAAACAAGACCAGTGAGTGTGGTTGTTGTGGCCTTTTAATGGAAAATGTAGAGAAAGCAATGTAGGAGACTGAGCCTCATGTGAGTAATCTAGTTATTTAGCACTGGTGTGAATAAAAAGCTGGCTGCTAATAATGAAAACTTTCTCCTTTTAACAGGTCTGCATGTTTTATGGTTTTGTTTCAAAAACCATTTTCTTCTGGAAAAGTGGTAACTAAGCGTCAGGTGAGTTGGCATATGTAATAGTGATGCATGTCTTTGTAGATATTCTTCACAACGTGGCTCTTCCCAAAAATGAAGGTGGAACAAAGGTTTCTCCACTTGGAAGATGCGGTTGCAATTCCCAGAAGTGTGTACCTAACTTTGTGTCTAGTGTGCTTAAAAAAACTATTGGCGTTTTTAAGCTTTTTCATCTCCTTTTGGGCGTATCGAGAAAAGACTGGCCCTTGGCTCCGTACAAGCCTCTGTTTCAAGGACTGGCTTTTCAAAAAGGGCTTAGTCTACTTAGCTGACTTCAGCAGTTCAGAAGGGCAGTTTCTGGACTGCCAGAATGTCTTAAGTGCCCCAGTCATGTCCCCCATGCCAAAAGAGTGCTTTCTGCATGGTGCCTTGTAATGAGAGACTAGTCTAGCTGCTCTTCAGACCTGTGTGGAGTTCCCAGTATCCTGAGAAGTTAGAGAAGGACCAGATTGAAATCTGCTGTTTTATAAGATGTAAATTTTCTTCACCTGCTCCATATTTAGCTTAGTTTTATACAATTGTCTGTGTAAAAACTTGCTCCATTCACAGTGTTACCAGTTTATGTGCTAAGTGGAGAGAACCTGATGGTGTACCAGATATCAGCTGCTTTCATGATTAGACATATAGCATGAACAGGAATAAATTGTATCTTTCATTTGTGTTCAGAAAGATCTGTCCATTTATGGTTTCACTGTTGCTAATTTTTTTGTTTAATTCTGGATTTTGAAGATACGATGTTTGTTGTAGACACTTTGCCGTTAATGTATTTCTAAAATTAATCTTTTTCTTCAAAAACTTGCATTCAAAGTTAATATTGTATTGAATAGCTAGATTATAACCGGCTTCCTGAAGAAAGATTTTAATATGTGCATAAATATTTGCAGACTTACAGTATTAGTCTTGGGTGTTTTATCTAGTCCCACATATTTTTATCAGATATATACAATAGATTACAAAATAAACAGCATCCTCAAAGGTAAATGGGTCTGGATTTTTTCAGCTTTTTTTCAAGCATTTTGTTAAGAGACAACTTAGAGTATATGGAATCTAGAACTGTGGTAGAAAACAAATCAGTAAGTCTGCTTCATGATATGTCCAAACAAACCTTAGTTGCCTTGCAAAGCAGGTAAGAAGGTAATGGTTCTCTTAAGTTTTGCAAAGCTTGTTTTCCCCTCTACTTCTGCAGCTACTGTGCTAAAAGAATGCTAATAATAGGATATGAATTTTGAAACTGTGGAGAAAATCATAATGAAATACCTTTCTTTTGTAGTGGATCAGAATTTTTAAGCATGCTGTTGTGGGATGTATCATTTCACTCTTGTGGTTTTTTGGCCTTACTCTTTGTGGACCACTAAGGTAAATATATATATATATATATTTGCTGTAAATAATGTTTTCTCTTAAGCTAATTTTTGTCGTGTCTTCCTGTCTTTCTCCTTTGTTTTTTGTTTTCTGTCTGTCAGCCCGTGATGCCAGCCTCTTGCTTTATTTTTTTAAATTTTAAATTAATCTTCATGCTTTATCCTGTGGATTCTGTTGGGCTTGGGAAAAAACTACATATTCTTTCCGTAGCACCTGTAATTTTCTTCAGTCATGCTTTGCCAAGATGACGGTGAAATTTGTGATAGTACTTGAACTATTGACACAGCAAGGTCACTGACTGTTTTGATGACAACTGTAGTTTTCATCATTTCCCTAGTCTCATTTATGTAACCCCAGTTGTTTATTTAACCGTTTGAAGTCCATAGCTTAACAGCTAGTGATAGTAGCTTGTATTCCTGTGCCAGGTGGCTGGTATGAATTTCTGCATTTGTTGCAGGGCACTGCTTTATCTGATTGTATGCCTGTGTTCTGTTGGAATTGGGTTGCATTAGTGCATATACTTAGGTAAAATCACTTGTGATGTTTGTTAGCATTACTGAGTAAATATAAAATTACAATGCTAGTCTTCCAAAGAAGATTATTGTATTAGAAAGAATCTTTCATTAAAGAGAAGAAGGTAAAGTCTTAAATTATATGTTTTATGAGATTGAAAGTTTATCCTCTACCCAGGGTTCCATATACCTGAGAAGAATAGAATTTCTATCAGAAATACTGTAGGGCCTTTCTGGATGCTGACGTTCTTCCCAAACAGAACCACTAATGTGGGCCATAGCATTTTCTACTGCTGTGCAGAGAATGGCAGAAGCATTTGGTAAATTTGACAGCATTTATTACTTTGGTGTACTGCTTTGGAAAGCTGCCAGTATAGCCTTTGCTGTCCAAAGGAGGTGGTGTGCAAGTTAGAATTTCCTATTTTGATCATTTTAGAGGTTCTGAGGTTGCATAAACTGCTAGACCATCAACACCTCAATAAACAGGATGTAATACAACAGAACAGGATCACTTTTTTCTGGGAGCCAGAAACTTTGGTTTAGAGGAGGTATGGTAATGGCAATGGTAATTCTGTATTGAGCCAAGTTAGTATTTTATTGTTATTAAAAGGAAGTATGATTTAAAGTAACATATAAATTGAGTAATTTTAATCTGTTCCTTGAGGTAGGACGTTCTTTGATTTGTAGTATGTGTAGCTGTCTGCAGCTAGATTTGTTACTGGTGAAAGCAAAGAGATTTGCATTTATCTTTTTCAGTTGTTTAAACTTGTTGTTGAAATCACACAATAAATAGACTGCTGTGTCATTGAATTTTAGCTGAAACAATGTTTCTCAAGCTTGTGAAGTAAATTTGTAAGCCAATGTGACGTGTTTATTTCACTTTTTTATAGGACATTGTTGCTGTTTGAGCACAGTGATGTGGTTGTGTTATCACTCCTTAGTGTCTTGTTCACAAGCTCAGGTGGAGGACCAGCAAAGGTATATAAAATATATTTTACTGCATGTAAATAATACTGAATGCTATAAATTTGTATACTTCTCTACCCAAAACAAACAGTGTTTCACACCTGTAGTCATAGAAGCTGTCCCTGTTCTTTTTTTTTCTCCTGTAGTTAGTGCTGACATGATAAGATGTACTATTTCAAACTAAAATTTCATGTTGGAGATCTATAGCAGATGTCTGAGAAGTTTTTCTGATTTTAGGTAGAAAGAAACCATGAGAATTATTTTTGTACTTCAGTATTCTTTGTGATGGGTTCCAACTGGCAAAAGGGCATATGTCACAGAATCACAGAATTTTTTGAGTTGGAAGGGACCTTAGAGATCACAGAGTTCCAACTCCCCTGCATAGGCAGGGACACCTCCCACTAGAACAGGCTGCTCAGAGCCCCATCCAGCCTGCCCTTGAACACCTCCAGGGATGGAGCCCCCACAGCATCTCTGGGCAGCCTGTTCCAGTGTCTCACCACCCTTACACTGAAGAATTTACTACTGATCTCCAACGTAAATCTCTCTTCTTTCAGTTTACAACCATTACCCCTCGTCCTCTCACTGCAAGCCCCTGTAAAAAAACCCTCCCCAGCTTTCCTGTAGGCCCCCTTCAGGTACTGGAAGGCCACTATGAGGTCCCCCAGGAGCCTTCTCTTTTTCAGACTGAACAACTTCCTCAGCCTGTCCTCATAAGAAAGTTGCTCCAGCCCTCAGATCATTTTCGTGGCCCTTCTCTGGACACATTCCAACAGGTCCACATCTTTTTTGTGCTGGGGCCACCAGAGCTGGAGCTAGAGTATTCTAGGTGAGGTCTGACCAGGGCAGAGTAGAGGGGCAGAATCACCTCTCTTGATCTGCTGGCCACACTTCTTTTGATGCAGCCCAGGATGGAGTTGGCCTTCTGGGCTGCAGCTGCGCATTGGTGGCTCATGTCCAGCTTCTGATCCACTGGTGCCCCCAGGTCCTTTTCCACAGGGCTACTCTCAAGTGTGACCTCCCCCAGCCTGTATTCATATCAATGGTTACCAGGGCCCAGGTGCAGGACCCTGCACTTGGTCTTGTTGAACCTCATGAGGTTCACCTGGGCCCATTTCTCTAGCTTGTCCAGGTCCCTCTGGATGGCATCCTGTCCCTCTGGCACATCGACCGCACCACCAAGCTTGGTGTCATCAGCAAACTTGCTGAGGGTGCTCTCGATGCCACTGTCAATTTCATTAATGAAGATATTAAACAGCACTGGTCCTAGCACTGACCCCTGAGGGACACCACTTGTCACTGTTTTTCATCTGGACTTAGAGCCATTGACAACTACCCTCTGGATGTGACCATCCAGCCAGTTCCTTATCCACTGTAGTGGTCCTGACTTTTAAGCATGCAACTCCAGCAATACAGTCTCCAGATCCTTACCTAGCCTCTTAGTGTCTGTAGATTTTAAAATACTTTGTTTGTTTTTTTTTTTCTAAAAAGTTCTCTTAAGAACTTTAATGTCTGCATGAGCCTGTATGTGCTGAATATTTGGGCCCAGTCTTTCCCTTAACCAGAGATCGATACTTGAAACACCCTTGCAAGGTGTTCTCTGACTGCCTCAACCCTAAAAAGAATGAACTCAACCCAGGACCTAGCAGTCTGGAACATTTTCCTTTGAAATCAGTGATAGTTGGAGGAAGATATCAGAGGCTAGAGTATTTCTGGAGTACGAGCAAGTCTGACTTGGATGCCGCCTCTGGCTGGGAGTTTTGCAATCTCGATCTTGTAACTGCTGCTGGAGTCTCCTCATCACTTTTTAGGATGGCCTTAGAGTGAATAGCAGAGTCATGTGATTTGACTTTCTACCCTGGCCCCTCAAATTGAGGTGCTTAGGGCATCCAGCGTGAAGCTTTTCACCTAGAAGACACATCTGGTTTTTCCAGCCGTCCATCCACCCAAAAGGTAAAAGTAGAGTTTCAGAGAGGTTGTCAGTCTGGCTCTTAGTGAGCTGTGCTTGGCATCTGAGCTGCATCTCTAAGGCAGCAGAAACAAGGGAGCAGTAACTGTCTTCTGAATGTTTCAGCTTTATAAAGTGAGCTGTGGCATAAAGAAGTCAGCTGACTATCAAAAACAATAATGGGATAGCTGTATTTGGCTTTAGAAGATGAATTCTAGTAGAAGCTTTTACCTTTAGAGCTCAGTGTTTTGCCAAGATGATGAATACCAATATTGCATGGTTTTATATCGGGGTGGTGAGAGCGCTGGGAGCTGGGATTTCATAGGTGCCTCTGTCCCTTTCTACAAAAGCACTGCAGAGCTCTGCTTTCCCAAAGAACCTTTACACTGTGCTTTAGCCTTTACCTCCCATAAGAAAAAATACAACAATTTGTCTACTTAACCTTGTTAGTAGCTTCTTGTTGCTACAAAGTATTAAATCATCAGGCTTAAGTAACTCTGCAATGCTGGCAGGCAGAAACATGAAGAAGGAAGTAAAAACACTTGAAGTTTGAAAAGTACTGGTTTCTAGTGTATTACAGTGGTCATTTGCCCCAAGTTACCTGCTAAAACTGAAAAATGGAATAAGTATAAAATTATAATTGCCAGGTCACTTTTTCAAAATAATGGGTTGTTTCCTTATGTTTTTCTTACTGAGCTAAAATATGCTTATGTTGATCAGAAAGCAAGAGGAGGGGACTGGATCTTTTTACATTAATCTGTTACAGAATATTTTTAAAATATTGGGGGGTTTTGTTTTGTTCTCTTCTTACAGACAAGAGGTGCTGCATTTTTCATCATAGCCGTCATCTGCTTGCTACTTTTTGATAATGATGACCTCATGGCTAAAATAGCAGAACATCGTATCCTTTCTTGCTGTGTGTAAAAGCAATTGTCTGTTGCTACTGGAGCAGAGAGAATGTGAAGTTGAATGCACTGAATTAAATATGCCTGCTTTTTTTTCTTTTTTATAAAAATCTCACTTGTCAAGGATATTATAGCATAAGATCAATGGCATTGCCTACTTTGATAACTTAAAACACAGCTAAGATTTTAAGTTGTAGTTAAAGGCTCCCTGTCCATTTGCATATATCAGACCACTTAGGATTGCTAGAAGCTTTTTTGATCGGCTCTCTTTATTATTATTTTTTTTTTAGTAATTCTGAACATAATGACTGAGTAGCCTAAGTGTGTGCAGTAAATAACTGACAGCCTGACTGGTAGTCTGATGATGGCTTTGTGCTTTTGCAGATGTGATAGTCTTAGTTCATCTGCTAAACTGGAGAGTGATGTGAAATAGTTTGCAGTGGCACCGACTACAGTGCATTGCAAACCACCAGCAGAAACTAACTAACACGCTTTCAAAGCTGGTAGTTAATTTGAAGTGATTCTGAAGTAAGTTTTCAACACATCTTCTCATCATAGTGAAGTGTAATGACAAAAAGTGGTATGTCTTAAGAATTGGCAGTAAAAACAAACAAGGGGAAAATAAACTATCTCAAAGAAGGATGAAAACACAGAGTTACAGGTGCAAATGGTATATTCAGGAATGGCATGAGCTTTCAGTGAGTAAATCCATTGCTGAAGTGCCCTCTACTAGTTTTCCAAAAAGCTATCATTATTTTAATCTTTGCTGGATTGTGCTTCTCAGTCTTTCTTTTCTGAAGTTTGAGTATTTAGAAACTCAAAAAATAGAGATGAGATCAGGTTTTAGACACCTCATTGTTTTAGTGCTTTTAGTGAAAATCAACCTAATGTCTAATGCTGTTCAGTATATTTTTGAAGTCTGGTTCCCAAAATTAACACAAATCCTATATCATAACTACTGTGCACTATTTAACAGTGACTGTAGTCTTGTGTTTTAAAATACTTTTTGTTTTTCCTCCAGGTATTCTCAAATGTTTATTTTCTGTGGAATTATTTTGATCTTTCCTAAATTTTAAGGATCTGACAAACCTTAAAGCTCAGCTTCCTTACTTGTGCTTCCTATAATCTTCTGCTGTATCTGCCTGTTCTTAAACAAAAAAAATCACCACATGAAACTCTTCCTTAATTTTTCTTTGTTTAGCTGAGGGACATCATGACAGTGCTCTTACCCATGTTCTGTATACAATCATTGCTTTCCTGGGTGTTGCAGATCACAAGGTAAAGAATTTACATTTTAGTAGGACAGTATTTACCTAAGTTTTGTAGGTAAGAATTTAACCAGCTCAGAGCTAATCCAAGCCTAAATCAAAACAAAAAAATTTCAGCATCCCACCTCATATTGGAACTGAACTAGCAGTGTAATTTTTACATCCTGATTGAGCACAAGCAGCTCCAGTACATCAAGCCAAACCATACCATATTCAGCTTGTATAGCTGTAAGGTGTAACCTGAGATGTCTCACTAAAATTATCAAGTACTCCATGTCATCATTGTTCTGGACGCTCATAATGCTTTTCATACAACACATTTTTTGCTCACTTTTAAGGTCAGTGTTTTATTGCCTGTTTATCTTTCCCCAGTCTTTCCTTCACATTAGACACTTGTATTTGAAGCCACAGATCCTGATACTTCTCAGTGGTATAGTCCCATTATAGCTGGTGGCACGAGTAACTGAGTATCAAAATCTTACCGTATGGGATTGACTTGTTTTGCTACCTAAGTGTTTTTGCTAAAGTGTCTGCATGGAGGCTAAAATAGGAAAAAAAATATATGGATCAGCTTATTAATATAAAAGTAAATCAAACGTTAGAGAGACTGGTTAACTGTGTGCGGAACAAGTGTGATCTAAAGGATTTGAGATACGGTGTGTATCTTGTCATTCGTTTATAGAACAATTTGGAAAGAAAATATTGTGAAGATACATGATACAGTGTGATTAAAGATAAATTGATGAAAAGGTTATGAAAAGGTTAGAGGCCAAGGTGACATGACACTTCTGAGGTTTACATATACTTTTAAGATGTTTTTAATAAAGGAAGATAGGAAGCTTAGTTCTGTGTGATTTTTCTTTCTCCATGTGCTTTGCGCTACCAGTTCTTGGCTCTTCTATGCCAGTTAACACCACTGGGAGTTTTAAACTTCAAACCATATCAGCCTGTTGTGAATAGTGCTGAGGTATAATCATGTATGCTATGTTACTGTTTTCAGCTAGAGTAACAAATGGAGGAAATACCTGTCTTTAGCTTTTGTTAAGTTGGAAAGCACATTAAACGTTTTCATGTAAGCATCACTTTGTTTGGAGTGAGGGATATGACTCTCAAGAAGGGCTAACGTGTTCCTTCCATGTTTCCAGGGAGGAGTACTGCTCCTGGTACTGGCTTTGTGCTGTAAGGTTGGTTTTCACATCGCTTCCCGGAAACTATCCGTAGATGTAGGTGGAGCCAAGCGTCTTCAAGCTTTGTCTCACCTTGTTTCTGTCCTTCTGTTGTGCCCGTGGGTCATTGTTCTCTCTCTGACAACAGAGGTAAGGTAAAAAGTATAAAAATAAATTGTTCTTTGTATGCTTCTGCTTGTGAATTGAAATTTAAAGCTTTCCTTTAAAATGTTTTCAAAATGACCCAAGTTGCCATCTTTATTTTTTTACTAAGCCCTGTTTGAAAATATTTCCTCTGTATTTTGATTCTGTATATCTGTTACACTTTGTTATTTGTATATTTGCATGATACCTGAATTTTCTTTTTTGTCTGATAACTTTATTTCAACTTTCCGGCTCAGATATTATAACCTGGATTCATACACTAACATTGCACAAGTAATAATGACTGTGTAAATACAGGGCTCTTTTATTCCTGAAGAGTAAATTATTGTGGTTTGAAGACATGCTTAGGAAGAGCAGACCATTGCATATGACATTGCTTTTAAACACGTGAAAGTACCTTATTTAAAATAAGGTACTGTAGTGCTTGCCAACTAAATGTGTCTTTCTATAGCTGGAATAAAATATTTGTAATAAAGTGAACTAGATTTGATGCTTTGTATATAATCGTGTCTAATGGTGAGCAGTCCTGTTTGAAATGTATTTTTTGTTGCAGAGCAAAGTAGCGTCTTGGTCTTCTCTCGTCATGCCTTTCATAACAGTCATCTTTTTTGTTGTGATCCTGGATTTTTACGTGGAGTCCATATGCTCTGTCAAGATGGAAGCTTCCACGTGTGCTCGATATGGATCCTTTCTTACTTTCGTTAGTGCACTGCTTTTTGGCAACTTTTGGACACATCCAATCACAGATCAGCTTCGAGCTATGAACAAGCCACCACACCATGAAAGCACAGAGCACGTTCTTTCTGGAGGGGTTGTAGTGAGTGCTGTCTTCTTCATTTTATGTACGTATTCTTCCTTATCTTCAAATAAATCTATTGTCTCTGTGACTGGGAAGCCAAACATAAAATGGATGTACGCAGAATTCTTTTGGATGAGCTTTTATAAATTATTTTGAGTAAAAAGGGCCTGGAGCCTTGTGCTCTTTCATTGCCTGTCTACAAAAAAATGCGATGTACATCTATTGTGGAAGTGATGATCTGATCTTACATAGCAGTGAAATCTAATGATAAACCTCAAGACTAAAGTGACTGTCACTTTGCTGCCTGCAAATTTCATGTAAGCTTGGATTGCTAGTCAAATTATTATATAGTTTTGGATTGCTAGTTGGATTGCTAGTCATGTTATTAAATAGCTGCGAAGCTTAGAAACAGCAACAAAAACTTCAATACTTTCCTTGCAGCTGCCAATATCCTGTCCTCCCCCTCCAGGAAAGGGCAGAAGGGTACCCTTATTGGCTATTCCCCCGAAGGCACACCTCTCTATAACTTCATGGGTGATGCATTACAGCAGAGCTCTCAGTCATTACCCCGGTTTATTAAGGAGTCGCTGAAACAAATCCTTGAGGAGTATGATTCTAGGCAGATCTTCTATTTCTTGTGCCTAAATCTGGTAAGTGCTTGGTTTTTTTCAAACCAAATCAGACTATACATAAATAGTACAGTAAGAAGAGTTATTCTTTAAAAGGTTCCTCGGATTGGTTGGCTTTAAAGCAACAGCAGAGTAGTTTCACTAGGTGGAGTGTTAAAATAGAAGATTTGTATGCAAATGTTCCAGTAAGTGGCAGGTCACTTTGTTGTCACAGTGTGGCGCTGGTTCTATGTATAAGTGCTAAATCAGTAAAGAAGTACTTGTATGATGGTATGTTTAAGACTGAGGTATCCCAATGTTACCAGCAGATAAGCTGAAACTAAAAAGGCCTTTGAGGATGGCTACAACAAGAGAGTAAGTGTGGGAGCAAGCAGTGTTCTTTTGGAGTCGGCTGGTTTTACTTCTATCCTCTCTCTTGAATAGAAGATCATGCAGTAAGCAAGATTGCTAGAACCTCATTTGCAAATATCTCTCTTCGTTCTCTGGCAATTATCCAAGAAAATAGAGGAAGAAACTTGAAGTATCGGAATTCCGTTATGGAATAGTAAAGATGGGAAAGGAAGTGTATAGGCGGACCAGTTAATAATAACAAATCACAGAGGGAAAATGTATTAAAAATCTTTCCTCGTGTACCCTTCTCAAAACTGATTCACAGGATTTTAACACACCTAATTGATGAAGGAAATTTTTACAGAACAGATGTATAGACAGCATTGCTTTTATACTAATAATAGATCAGATCAGAGTTGTTACATTGTTTAATGACAAAATGCTTAAAACTTTTATCTGCACAAAATTCTGAGTGAACACTTAAATCTCCTGTGGAGAATTTGTTTTCTTAGGTCTAAGACTTTAGGGGAGGGTAGGTTCAAAAATGCCTCTTGATAGACTTGGAAAGTATCACTTATTTTTGTTTTGTTGGAGGACAGATAAATGGTCTAGAAATACTTTGAATGGTACCTTTGAAAATTGTGAAGTGTCCTATAAGAAGAGTTTCCTGCTAGCTACCAAGACACTAAAATTACAAGTTAATGTTTGAGGAAAAATTCAAACTGTCTTTCATTTTAGGCTTTCACTTTTGTGGAACTTTTTTATGGAGTATGGACCAATAGCCTTGGTCTTATTTCTGATGGATTTCACATGCTGTTTGATTGTTCTGCATTAGTGATGGGGCTTTTTGCAGCTTTGATGACAAGATGGAAAGCAACTCGCATATTTTCCTATGGGTATGTATTTTAGGTTCTTTAAGGACTATCTGAAAAGCATTCTACTTTTTTGTATCAAATATATTGTAACTTTGTTATAACTTTAATATTTGTTCCAAGTACCCGTTTTCCACTCTCAAAAATACTTATGTTTGCTTTCAGGTATGGACGTGTAGAAATTCTTTCTGGATTTATTAATGGCCTCTTTCTGATGGTAATTGCTTTCTTTGTCTTCATGGAATCAGTGGCCAGACTGGTGGATCCTCCAGATATAGATACAAATATGCTAACTGTAAGTTTTGTCGTTATGTTTGAATGTTACTTGGCAGTTAGTAGGTCCTTCTTTTTTTTTTTTATTTTAAAAAAAACAAAATGGAGACTTAAGTTGTATAATCAGGATATCTAAACTGTGCCTTTTTAACATAACCTGATTTTAAAATCCCTATTATATCTAGCTTTAAAATATGAAAATGTATACTGGGCAATATAATTTAATTACAACATTTACACTGAACTTCTTTCTGAGATGTTGCAGCTTTAAGATTTTTAGATAGTGGCCTTTCTACAATAAGAGATAGTAAAAAGATAATCCATACCGGACAAAATCTAGTTCTGCTGTTATGTATACCAGTGGTGATTATTACAGAAAGGACTTTTGTGTTAGCCTCTGAGAAACCTCAAAAATCAGCCAGGATTCAAAACCTTATGCTGAATGCATTACTCTGGCATAAACAATCATGAAGCTGTGCATAGCTGATCTTGACTACACCTCTGTCTTTCCACCTTCCACAGCTTCTTCAGGGGCTACCTGCTTCAATTTTCAAGATTTCGTCCCCTTTCATTCAAATGTAGTAGTTAATTTTCTTCAAACTTTTTTTTTTTAATGGAATTCTGCAAATTCAAGCTTTCATTTATCACATTTCTAGCTTCACTTGTTTTGTCTCCCACACACACACATGAATTTGGGTTCTCATGCTCTCTTCAATAACAAAGATTTTTCTGTAGGCACAATTAGAAATGTGCACTGCTGGAACTGAGGCTTGATTTTTTATTATTTTTTTTAATCTTCCATACTTGCTCCATTTTCACTACTTATTTTGTTTCCTGAGGGGGAAGGGTTACCCGCTGTGCACGAGCACAGTCTGCATAGCCAAGGAAAGGACTTAAAATCCCTGAGTAGGACTTGCTTAGCTCATTTATTAGCTGGAATTACTCTTACACTTTGCTAGTTTTTCAAGAGAAGAGTAGAAAAACAGGCAGACAGATAAAAAGCACAGCTTAACCAAGAGAGTAGTAGTTGCTGTCTTCAGATAAGTACAATTTTAGATGAGTGTGCATGTCCTAGATACAACATACAGTTGGGGTTTTTTGCTAATGTAGACAGAGCAAAGCTTGTATTCAGACCAGTTTATCTCTTTTTGAAAGTAAATAAACTTAATCACTCCTTCCTAAAACTAGATTTGCTATTTTGGCCTGATTTGTGGATACTAGGTTTTGCATTTTGGTGGCAATTACTAGGTGGGGTTTTTAGGAAGGCTGGAGGGAAATAGACTATTTTGGGGAGGGGAAGAAAATTCCTTTTAAACCAGCTTATATACTGAGAAGAATATGGTGAGGAGTCCATGTTAAAGTAATCTTGTTGATGTTTAGGCTTCCACAGTTTTCTTTTATTAGGTGTACAAGGGTTAGTTCTAGAAAATAAACTTGCAAACCTGGGGAGATGTAATGTTAACAGCTTTTCTCCCTCTCACAGCCAGTCTCTGTTGGAGGGCTAATCGTGAACCTGGTTGGCATCTGTGCCTTTAGCCACGCACACTCCCATGGGGCTTCTCGGGGAGGTTGTCACTCACACGATCACAGCCATTCTCACCATGGGCACAGCCACAGCCACGGGCACAGCCATTCCCACAGTGACCATGGGCACAGCCATGGACATTCCCATGGGTCTTCTGGAGGAGGCATGAATACCAATATGAGAGGCAAGTACAGATTGTTGTATCGTAAATTATGTATATGATTTCCAGCAGACTTGGAATATTTTCAGAATCAGACCTAGTACTATGTATCATTCTGAAAATCTCCAGAAGAGATCTGACAGCCATTTAAACATTAGAAAAGCTAAATGTTTTGTTTTAATTTTGCACCTGGTTAGGCAGATAGTTTCTTCTCTTTACCTTGAGAAGTGTTTATTATATGTAAGAAGCCCTACTGTATTTCCTTCATTGAACATACAGGTATATTTTAAACAGGACTGTTCAACTTAATCACTCGGTTTATTTTATTTTCAGGTGTCTTTCTGCATGTGTTAGCAGACACTCTTGGCAGTGTGGGTGTTATCGTATCCACGATATTTATCCAGCAATTTGGATGGCTCATAGCTGATCCACTGTGCTCTCTTTTTATTGCTACATTGATTTTTCTTAGTGTTATCCCTCTGTTGAAAGATGCCTGTCAAGTGCTTTTGTTGAGGATACCTCCAGAACAGGAAAAGGACCTTCATGCTGCTTTAGAAAAGGTCAGAACTACAATTGTAAACATTTTTGTATACAAACACAAAGCTGTAACTGCTTTTAATAAAAATTACTAAGCTCAAGAAGTTCAGTTTCCATTATCTAAAACAACTTCATGTCTCAAGTTGATTTAGATCTGTTTTACGGAGATGTGGTAGGATTAGGAGTTCTACTGATGGAAGTTGTTAATTTCAGACAAGTATGGCAACGCTGTACTAAGAAATGTAGCGATTCCTAAAGGCATATGGTTTTTTTAAACTTGATGGGGATGTTTCAGGCCACAGGACTATACCTTGAGCTGATAATTGTACATTTTATTGTTTGTCCATATCATGAAGGGCACGCTGAGTCACGGTAGATGAGATGGCAAAAGTAAAGCTGGGGTTTTTTAAGTATTTTTTCATCCTAGTTCATTCTCTCTCTTCCTGGCTGCTGCAGTACAGTATCTACTTTTTGGCTCTACTTGGTCTTCACTGTTGGCTCCTATGAAGTTCTGGCCCACAATTGTAGAGCAGACCTTAGTGTGGAGAACCCCTCCCTGTCAAAGAACTCGTTACGTGTTCTTTGATGATGCCATCAACTAGAGGCAGCAAATAAGACTATCCTGATGGTGTCCTGACAGTGAATAGGGGGGCAGGTGTGTTCCTGTCTGCATGAGAAAGGAATAAATGGAAATTGGCTGGGAGAGACTTGTGTAATGAAAGTGAAGTGCAGAATGAGGTTTCACTTTTTCATGAGGAAAGACAAAAAGTAATTCTGGGAAACTGAGGGAAAAGGAATTATTTGGTTAAAACAATCAAAGAGCAATTCACTACAACATAATAGGAAAAGCATTTTAAAAAACACAGCACAGTAGAACAATATTCTTGCTGTAGGTTGACCCCAGCTTGGAGCCAGGCATCCACACAGCTGTTTGCTCACTCCCTCTTTGCCACCACCACTGGCAGTGGGATGGAGGAGAAAACGGGAAGAGCAAAAGCAAGAAAAATCGGGGAGCAATATAAAGACAGTTTAAGAGGTGAAGGAGAGGGAAAAAAAACAACCACCTTCCACAGGCAGACTCACACCTAGGCAGCCTCTAAGCAACAGCCACCTTGGAAGACAGAAAAGCCCCCAGCCTCTACCCTAGGTTTTATTGCTGAGCATGAGGTTACATGGCATGCAGTATTTCTCTGGCCAGTGTGGGTCAGCTCTCCCAGCTGTTGCCCTGCCCTGCTTCTTGCCCACCCCCAGCCTGCTCACTGGGGTGAGGGCAGAGTGGGAAAAAGAGAAAGCCTTGACACTGCCCAAGCGATAGCTGGAACATTGGTCTGTTATCAGACTTGTTTGGCTACATACAAAATCAAAACATGGCATCTTACTGGCTGTTGTGAAAAAAGTTCAATCCATCCCAGCCAGACCCAGTACAAATACAAGTTTCAAAATAATGATAAACAGTGAACTGAGTTAAGTCCAACTATGATAGCTAAATAGCTGGTTAACCTGGCTAAGGAAGTATCAGATGCCTAGAAATAGTTATATGCCAAGCAAGTACCTGGTTGGTCTGTGTGTTGATGTGATCTGTACACTAAATGAGGCTTTTTTCACCCTATGTAGCATCAGATTCTGCTGGGTTTTTAATTTAGTTTGACTTCCAGCTTCTAGTCTTTGACATTAGTAGCAAGGTGACCTTTTAGTGCTATGTATTTCTATGTATGACTTAGCTGGAAATCTGCTTTGCTATACAGCTTCATTTCCTAGTGAAGTTATTTGCCACCAATCCATGTAAATACACACGTTTGAAAAGTTAATTGTTGCTCATTTCATTTCTTTACAGATTCAGAAAATAGAAGGAGTCATATCCTACAGAGATCCTCACTTTTGGTGTCACTCTGCAAGTGTTGTGGCGGGTACAATACACGTGCAAGTGATATCAGATGTGACAGAACAGCGAATTGTACAGCAGGTAAGGTGCAGGGGTTTTAGACCTTTATGCCTTAATTTCCTGCTCTTTTTCCCTTTCTCAGTCATGGACTGAAGTTTGAAGAGGCTGTTTGTGATTATTTTTATAATCACTAGTTGGTGTCTAAGAACTGGTCTGTAATCCTGTATTTCTTCTTCCCTGCCAGCTTGGAATTAGTTGCATGAAGTTGTTTGCTAAAACATCTGCCAAAACAACGACAAAAAGTCTGGGTGTTTCTCAGTGTTGAAAGTGGCATTACATCTGCTCTGAGAATGGGAGTATGGGGTGGATTTCATGCTGCAAAACAGTCTGGCTTCTAATCATGTGTTTATAAGTGGCTTACTAGTATCTGTCTGCCTTGGGTTTTTCTTTTCCTTAAAAACATACTTGCTTCCTTATGCAAGACACTGAGAATTGCCCATTGTGCAGAAGCTGCAAAAGCCATACCTTCTGAAGCTAGTCTTCACTTTCCAGAAAATTGAATTATTTATGATGATATTTTTTAATCTACAATATTTCAAAATAAAAAAATTGCAAGTCGCTATAAGAGGTACCTAAGTCTAATTGAATGTTAACCATACTGGTTTCTTCAGGTTACAGCAATTCTGAAAGATGCTGGTGTAAACAACCTAACTGTCCAAGTGGAGAAGGAAGCTTATTTTCAACATATGTCCGGACTCAGTACAGGGTTTCAAGATGTCCTTGCAATGACTCAGCAACTGGAATCCATGAAATACTACAAAGATGGTACTTATATCATGTGATACAAAGTTGTGTTCACCAAAGAAGGTGTAAGTGGTGAAGCTGTAGGATTCCATATTCGTATTACCTTTTGTCAGGGGATATTGCACATACATGTACAGAAGCAAATGTATTATATATTTGGGTTTTTTTAAGCATACTATCTTTATTAAAATTGGATCAATGTGCTTTTATAAAGGAAAAAAGATGGACTTGATTATTTGCTGCATATGTGAAGATAATGGAAATCTCAAATTCTGTGCTTGATGATTATTAAACAGAACTCTTGCAGCTTTTGGATGAGCACGGATATATTGCATACTTTCTCTTAAGTATAGAACATCATTATAATTTAATGTTAGCAATGGGAAATTAAATAGTTCATATTGGCATGCAAACATAATCAACTGAAAAGTATTTTTCTTTCCAACACAGCTTAGGAGACTCTTTGAATTAAAAAAATGTACCCGTTTATTATGGAAAGTAAAATGCAATGTGAAGTCATGTTTTTTGCATACTTTATTAGATAATAGAAGTATACAGGGTTTATATTATGTCTCGGCATTCAAATCTGATTTCTAAACTTAATTTTAATATATCACAGCAAATAGATGCTATCATTATAGATTTATATCAAATTATTTTTTTAAGGACAGAAATCCACAGGTTAACAGTGAGAAACAGAGGGGAAAAACTTGGAGACACTTTTCTGTTTCCTGGGAAGATTCGGAATAAAAAAATCACTCTGTGTAATTTTTTATTTTTTTTTTTTTACTTTTAGTATGAATAACTGCAAATGCCTGAAGTAATTAATCAGTGAGCCATCCTAGCACTAAGCTGAACTTTACTTCTTCAAGATATGTTACTCTGTCATTTACGTGATTTTCTTTTTAATACCATAAAACAGCTGCAGGTGTACTATAGCCAGAGGTACCTTTGTGTCTTACCCAGGGAAGCAGACCAGCTTTAGAAATCAAAACTGCCCAGTTGTCAGGAACCTGGCAGGTTGCTGAAACAAACTGTAAATTGAGACTTGTTGACTGGAAGGAGAAATAGTGTGTTTTGGAAAGAATTTTGCATGTTGAGGTCTGAATACAGCAAAGAAAACAAATCTCTATCTTTAGTGAAAACCTGCCAGCAGGGTAATAATGTATGTTGTGAGAATCTTTACAGTCTTCCTGTGCACCCTTTTCATCTTGTCTGAAGCCCTTAAATATTTTCCTTGGAATTCAGCAAATCAGTTCGGTGGTTAGCAAGCATGAGTATATCTTTTAATCACTCCATGTATCACGGCAGTCTTATTTTGTTATACTTGTTTTGGTACTTAGCATCAGTACCTGAGTGTCATTATAAAGGCTGCACTTGCTGGAATCTGAGGACAGTCCTGTGGGAATTACATTATCAGGACAAACTCACCAGCGACGTGGTTTGAAATGTCCTTGAGCAAGTCTGCTTCTCTTGCGACGGGACTGTTTATACAAACTACACCGTTTCTTTTGTAGCTGTTAAACAAGTTTACATTCCTTTCTATTCCTCCCATCCTGTGTTAAAACACTATCTGCAGTACAGGACTGACTTGAAAAACTGTGGTCAGAAAAGCTGTGAAAGTCATACTGCTTTTACATAGAGTGGTGAGGCTTGACTGCACAAATCACTGTCCCTCATTTCTGAGGACAGCACTGCAGAACCAGCTGAGTTCTCAAAGCTTGAGCCTGTTTTCTTTTGATTTATTTATGCCTTTGGCAGTGGTTGCCTCCTCCTGAAGCCTCAGGTCAGTTGTATATGTGCTGCTCATATTTGAGGTGATTGTACTGGAGCTGACAGCATTTCACCAAACTGAGCATTGGCCCCATAGTGATGGGCAGGTGAAAAGGAGGATGACTGTTTCCAAATCATTAGCTTCCTGCTTGCCACAGCTCTCTCTGAGCAAATGCTGATTTCCTACTTCAGCTGCTAGCGACAGGACCCGGAACAAACTAAGGTGGCTGGGACTGTATGAGATGATCATGACAGTGAAGATCAGCTCATACCTGGGTACTTCACAGCAAGTTCACACCTGCACCATAACACATGTGACAGCTTTTTGTGTGTTGCTCAACGTGCACACACTTTCTCCTGGCTACCTTCACAGGAAGACAATGCCAATAAACCTCTATCATAAATTCATTTAACAAGAGCCCATATGTGGCACTAATCCTCCAAAGAAGGGTTTGGACTTCCCCCTGCAAGATCAATTGAAACTGTTATGTGAGAGTAGGTTTTCAAATCACTGATATAGGCAGATTTATTTATATTTTAATAAATACTGTGGTGGGGGAACTTTTAGTCTAGTCACTTGGTTGTATGCAGACTTGTACTTGGAAGTGAACTCTTTCAAAGGTGGAGCAAAGTTTTAAGACAAACTGCAGCTATGTATTGTACATCTGGCAGCAAGCAAAATCAGTGTTTATAATGAGGGAAAAATAAATGTGTTTTTCGATAACATTATGCAGTGCATCTTGACTTGTCTGTTTAAAAAAATCAATTAGGGTGGAAACAGGAAAGTATGTGAATAACAAGCCGGTATAAATGGAGGGCTCCGGTTGTGTCTCCAGCTGCTTGCAGGGAGCTTATTTGAGGTAGGCAGCTTGAGAACACGTGTCAACACAGACCTCTCTTGTCGCAGCGCCCTCGGCCCCGCATGCCGGTGGGCGGCAGCCCGCTGCGGTGCCGGTGCTGGAAGCGTGAGCGGAAACTCGCCGACAGACCCGCTCGTACCGCACTTTGCCCGTCGCGTCTGTGGGCCTCCCGCGCCGCCCGGCTCTCCCTGCCGATCCCCGGAGGGACCGCGGCGGGGGCGGGAGGGCCGGGACCCTGCGGGTAACGAGCCCGCGGTGGGTTGCGGGGCGGGCCCGGCGGGGCAGCCCCTCCCGGCGCAGCCCCCCAGGGCCGCTCACGGCCGGTGGCACCGTAAGGCACGGGGCGGGGCCGCCTCGGCCCACCGGGAGGCAGCGGCCGTCGGATGAGGGGCGGAGATGGGCGGATTTAAACGCGCCGCGGGCAGCAGAGCTCGGCGCTTCTCTGCCTGGCTGGACATGACCTTACATGTTACCAAGGTAGATGCTGGACGGGCATGGCTGCTGTGGAGGGGACGGGGTGCGGAGCGGGTAGGGATGCTCACCTCACCCCGGGTCGGGGAAGGCGGCTGTGCGCCCCTTCTGTCTCCGTTTTCCTTCTTTCCCCCTGCCCAGAAACTCTCCGGCTTCGCGGGCAGAGGGGTGCAGCAGGGCAGCCCTCCTCAGTTTCTCCACGCATCCCAGCTCCTTCGTGCCGGGGACGGGGCGGGGGGGTTGGGGTTTGTGTCCGCGCATCCCCGTGGTTTTTCCCCGGCTCCCCTTCAGTCCGCAGGTTTGGGAGGAGCAGCCGGGCAGCCTCCAGGTCGGCATCTCTAGTGGTCCAACTTCGGTGTCTGCGGCCCCGTCCCCGCTCCTCTCCTCCAGCCCACCGGCTGCGGGCGGGGGGTGGGCGATGCGTGCAGCCCCCCGTGGTTCCCCTCCTCCAGCTTTCGCGTTCGGGGGTGCAGCTGTGCAATCTCCCTTTCCCCCCTCTCCCCCCCTAAGCCTTCTCCCTTGTGGGGCGTAACGGGCAGGGCCGGTGTCCCCTATCGCGGAGCCCCGACCGACCCTCCCTCTTCCCGCAGCACCCCCGCAGAGGAGCCGCCGCGGCGGCCAAGAGCAGCCTGCTGCATGCCGTCAAGCGCACGGCGGCGGCCTCCCGCCTGAGGCTATGTCCCCGCACCGTCCTAAGTGACATGGGCAACCGCGTCGCTGAGCCGAAGGCCCGGGCTGCTGTCATCAAGGCGATGGTGAAGGGGCGCTGCAGACAGGAGCCCAGCACCAGGCTCACCCCCTGTCCGGAGCAGACGGCTCCCAAGAAGGTGCGGAGAGCCGACGACGACGAGGAGATGCCGCCACCGGCCCCGGAGCCCCAGCCGGAGCCGGAGACCTCCCAGGTACTGCCCGCCCGCGGCTTCCCTGGCGCCGTGTGCCTCAGCCCTGGGCTGGGTGGATGCACGGCCTTCCTCGGTGCCCTGGGAGAGAGGAGTCGTGGGGGCCCACGGTGCGCCCTGTGGGAGCCTTTGCTTGGCTCACACTGGGCTGCAAAGGGAGGTGCTACCCATGCTGATCCCAAATTTCCTTGTAGTTGGAGCCTCACTCTTCAAACTCCATGGAGTTTTCTGGATGCTCCCAGTCAGAGAACACACTGTGTCAGGCTTTTTCTTGTGTCTTGCTTGATGTGGAAAAGACAGATGGGGAAGACATAGATGTGGAAGATGTTGCTGACCCAAACCTCTACAGTGACTATGTGAAGGACATCTACAAGTACCTGAGACACCTTGAGGTTGGTAAGAGTAGGTCAAAACTGTGAGGGTTATCTGCTGACACTTAAGAGACAACCTGTTATTGGACATGGCTTGGAGCTGGTACTCACTTTCTCCTATAGATTTTCCTGAGGCTAAGTGATGCCTCAACTTCAAATGCAAAGTTAAACGGAGCAAATAACGTAAACAGGTGCTGGTTGTTAGACCAATCAACTAGCAGTACTAGTACCATGGTCTTCTTAGCCCATCTCTAGTAAACAAAGCAATCTTGTACCCTATGAGCTGTGCTTTTACGGAACTCCTCAATAAGCCTTAAGATGCAACAGAGCATCTTAACCATTGCAAATGCCTCAGGTAAGTGACTAGATCTATTAATGCTATTCCTTCCACACAGGAAAATCAGTCTGTCAGACCCAAATATCTGACCAGCCAGGAAATTGATGAGAACATGCGTGCTATGATGGTAGACTGGCTTGTGCAAGTGCATCTGAAATTCAGACTCCAGGAGGAGACCTTGTACATGGCAGTTGCCATCCTCGATCGCTACCTGCAGGTATGTGTCTTTTGCCCACTGTCAGGCAAAGCTTTTCCCCTAAGCTGAAGCACAAGCACTTATCAGGAACACCATACATGGTAAGACATGTTACCCTTATAAGAAGGACAGCTGACCAACAAAAGGCATTTGCTGTTGAATTGCATGTACCACATAACCCTCTCAGGTAAAAGCAGTGACTTGATACATCAAACCTGCTTACTTCTCTCCCTGATTTGATCTCAAAGCCTTTTAATACCCGTGCAGATGCCAACAAAGGTAATGGATGATGTACAGTTATTCTGTATGTGTCAGTATAAACATCCTGCCAAAGCCAATGTAAGTTTTATTCTATCTTGGGAAGCTGTGTTCTGAGCCCAGTCACTCACATAAATCTCTTCTGCTTCTTACTGCAGGACAATTCTGTTTCCAAAAATACATTGCAGCTGGTTGCTGTCACAGCTATGTTTGTTGCCAGCAAATATGAAGAGGTGCTTCCCCCCAGTACTAGAGACTTTGCCTATATAACTGATAATACTTACACAAAGCTCCAAATTTGCCAGATGGAGACAAAGATCTTGCAAGCCCTGGACTTTGGTCTGGGTTGCCCACTCCCTCCACACTTCCTAAGGAGGGCTTCAAAGATTGCAAAGGTAATGCTGAGAACAGGTAACTGCAACCAGTAAGCATCATAGGGAAAATGCAATACTCTACTGTGGCAGATTAAAATGGTTCAAAACTCTTGGGTACTGCGACAGTTCACCAGCTGAGCCTGGCTGAGACCTGGCTCCTATGTAGAAATAGGTCTTGTTCAATTGTTTTCAAGTCAGGTGAGCCTAGCCCACTCCTGCCTGGTACTACAGGTGGCTTCTAGACTGCCATCAAGAGGAGCAGTCCCAGACTATGAGTAGCCTAGTGCAGCTCAGAACTGCTCTACAATTAACCCATTTGAATTTCAAGCCTGTGGCTCTGAAAATGTTCCCTACAGAAGTGTTTCTTCCTGCCTCACTAAACAAAGGCTTCACAGGATACTCTTGCGTTAGAAATAACCAATACTCAACTCTGACTTGCTGCAGGTGAACTTCAAACAGCACATTCTGGCCAACTACCTGATGGAGTTGTCCATTGTGGACTACGATATGGTGCATTTCCCTCCATCCAAGACTGCAGCTGCTGCTTTCTGTTTGGCTCTGAAACTCCTCAATGGATGCAAGTGGGTAAGTCATGTTTTTCAGATCACCTCCTAGTTTGGGTCTCAGTGTGCCTGTGCACCAGTTCTGAGCCGAGGGATTGCCTTCAGCTTCCCTTGTGGCATCTCTGTCTGTGCTTGTCTCCCCATGGTGAATTACAAGGGGACAGCAGTAGGGCAGTAACTGTTAATCTTCTCCTGTGAGACAGGAGACAGCAGTTGCCCAAGCCCAGCAGAACACAAAGAACCCAGTGTATTTGGATTGTTCTATCGGGCTTGTCTAATGACCTCCCATCCTTTCAGACACCAGTTCTGCAGCACTGCACGTCTTATACCGAGAGTGACCTTCTCCCAGTCATGCAGCACATAGCGAAGAACGTAATTCTTGTGAATGAGGGCAAAGTCAAGGAGATGGTAAGAATCCTGCTGTACAGATGGGGTGCACGTGTGGTTAAGTGCCAGTACCAGGTACTCTGAAGCTAGCTTAGTCAGGCTGTCAGGCTTGGGTCAGACCTGTTCACTTCAGCTGAAGATCTCTGTCTTGCTAAAGTAGCATGAGCCAGCAATGAACTCATCTTCGCACTAGGATGGGCTTGGCTTGACCAAGCCTCAGGCCACCTAGTGTTAAGTTTACGAACAGGATCCACTTAACCTTCTCTCTGCAGGCCATCAAGATGAAATATGCCAGCAGCGAAAACATGAAGATAAGCACCATTAAGCAGCTGAACTGCTCTATCATATGGAATCTAGGCCAACCTCTGATTAGCAAGCTGTGAACTCAACCAGATTGTTGGCATAACGTGCCCCTGTGTATATCACGTATCTCATGACTTCTGATCCTTTTAATAAAATAGTGCTTCTGTCCTTCCAAATCTATTCATTGTGGTGGTACATCTGACTTCCTCCTACATCTGAGGCACCCGTGGAGACTGTGATTGGTGCTTTGTGAGCTCCAGGCACAGCCGGGCGGGGCTGCTGATCTTCCGGGCAGGTGTAGAAGCACCGGCTCTGCTAACCCGGCAGCATCTACCACATCACTGAAAACAGACCCACTGGCGCAGCGTTTACTTAATTTAGTCTAGTTTTGTTTATAACTCATGCAGTAACTGTCAGGAGCTGGATCGGCCTTCACATAGCAGTGACAACTGTTCTCTAGCTACCGCTCTCATCTATTGTGGCTTTCTTCCTTGTTACAAATATTTAACTGTACTCCCGCTTCCCTCCTGCTCCTTGTCCGAAAAACACCCGGGAGCAGAGGCTGCCTTGCTACCCGCTTGGGTCCTTTGAGATGAAGGGTTTCTTCGCTGGGAGGTCCGGAGCGGGGAACAAGCCCAGCGCCGCGCAGACGCCCTTGCGGTAACCGGGGGCACCAGGCGTGTCCGAGGCCGGGCGGCGGCTCAGCCCGGGCGCCCAGCACCCCCGCCCGGCCCCGGGAGCCGCGCGGCCGAGCGCCGAGACACCGATGCGGCGGGGGCGGGAGCGGGGCCGGGCTCTGGGGGGCTCTGGGTAACCCCGCCCCGCCAGGCGGGAGGAATCGAATCGTCGGCCGCCGTGCGCGGGAAGTTTGAAAGGGGCGGCCATGGAGCCGCTGCCGCTGCAGGAGAAGGGCGAGGGGGTGTCGAAGGTGGACGTTGACTTGCTACTTCGGTCAGTGCCGGGGGGTCCGGGGAGCCGCTGGGGCGGGGCCGGCTCCCACCAGGCCGGGGTGGGCGTGAGGGCGGTGGCAGCGACAGGCCCCGCTCAGCACTGCTCACCCCCCGGGGCCGCCCCCCGGGGCCGCCCTGCTCCCGCGCAGCGCCCGCACCCCCCGGGGCCGCCCCGCTGCCCCGCAGCGCCCGCACCCCCCGGGGCCGCCCCGCTGCCCCGCAGCGCCCGCACCCCCCCAGCGCCGGTCTCTCCCCGCTCCCGCGCTCCCGGGCCGCGCGGGGCGGACTAAGCCTTGTCGCTTTGCTTTCTCCCCAGGCTGAGGGACCAGATGAAGCAGCAGTTCAAGGAGTGCAGCGCTGCCGTCGGTGCCACCAGTAAGCCTGAGCCTGCTCCTGCTCTAACTCCCTCCCGCTGTGCTTCCTCTTCACGTCGTGCTGCAGTGAAGAAGAGCAGGATCTGTTTACTATAGATGTTGTAAAAGTTATTTCACAAAAGTCCTATTTATAATAATGGGATGTTTTTTTCTTGGCTGGGCGTTTTACTGCCTTTCCTAGTCAGATCTTGGAGATGTGTTTGAATGCTTAGAAAACTGCCATATTGTTATTTGCCCACTGCCCTTTCTCTCCTGGGTTTTCACTTTAGGCCCCTGCAACACTCTGATATATGATGGTAGTTTTAAGGAATCTGATTGCTGGGGCTGAAGTCTTAACCAGAAGTCTGCCAGACTGTTTGGTGCTGCTTCTTGTTTCCATTACCCACATCCTGTTCCGCCGAACCAGTGGGCTGCCCACACAGAGCAACGCTGTGCGCCCCCTCGGGCGTGTCTGGGGCGCTAAATGGGAATCTTTCGAAGCTAATTATTCCTCTGATACAGCTGAATGGTACTGTAGTCTCACAGTGGAAGAGATCACAAGGCGTAGAGATAAGAAATACCTTTTTATTGTAGCCATCAAACTGCTTATCCTTGTACTCTGTAGGTTGTATTAAAAATATTCTGTTGCATTTTCTTTAGTGATGTTCTTTTTTTGCAGGTCAAGAAACTGACCTTTTTCACATCACTGAGGAAGGCAGGTTTGTGAAGAAATAGGTCACTGGATGGTTTCAAACTTTTGATGTATGTTGAAATGAGAAGTGTTGAGAACGGCACTTGGAGGCTCTCTTCTGGTTACTCCTTCTTAGTGACTCACTGGACTAATGATCAGTACTTTGCAGGAGTCTGGTGAAAATAAAATTTAGAGAAAGTACGGGGAAGAAAGATTTTAGTCAGTCTGTTAATGTAGCTCTGAATCTGATGTGGCTTCTAGGTTTGCAGTCCTTGTGATGGCTAGAATTTGCTAATACAGTTCCAATGCAGCCTGGCCTTATTAATTTGTGGTTTACAGGAGAAATTGTTACTTTAGACACGCAGAGAGAAAGTTTAAAGTGTGATACTGTTTTAAATTTGATGTTATCTTCACACCATTTGTTTGCATTTTTTCCCTTCAGTGCTACACAAGGTCTGGCAAGATTTTGGCAAGATTTTCCTTCACAGAAGATTTTGGGAAAGGATGTCGAGGCAAAAAGAATCTCTTTCCAGAACAAGACATTAGCATTGCAAAGGTAGAATTTTCTTCCTGTTTATTTGGAAGTTTTCCATTTGTTTATGTGTGCACGTATACATGCACTTACACATAATTTTGATCAAAATAGGATTTCAAAGTCGTATGGTGTGTGTTACAAACATAAGAGATTTCAGTACTGTTGAACTAGTAGGAATAGAGATAAAGATACAGTAGAGAACAAAACCAAAAAGTGTCACTTTCAAATATGTAAAACCAAAGGTTCCTGCAAAATTGTGCAAGTCTGACTGTTTAGATCAGTAAATGTTTTTCTTGGCACTGTTTTGCAAATGCCTATGAAAATGTGGAAGTGAGCAGGTGTGACATGTCTTCTCTGTTACGCAGTTGTTCATTTTAATTCCCACATTTGCTCAGCTTCTCTTCTGCAGAGTCTGTAATTGTATGGTGTCCTGAGTGTGTTTGGCAAGAGAGAAAGGAGTTGTCACTCTCAGAGATAATCACCGGTACACTTTTCTTGTCCTGAGAGTTAAGCCCCATTATTTAAGAAGTGTGATATTTAAAAGTTGCTGAGTATGTTAGATATATATAATTCCAATGTGAAAGTGGACATAAATGGAACCTTGAAAATATCTCTTCTGTTACTTACCTAAATCTACTTCTGTCTGCTTTGCATCAGTTCTCATCAGTTACATGTTTCTTCCCCACACTGTGCAGGATCCAAGTTGCACTTGCCCTGAAAAACAAATTGAAGGAAAATGATAATGACTCACGGTAAGGTGTTCTTGAGGAAAGTATAGCTACAAAGAAATGCACTTTACACAGTTTAATGTGACACATTTCTACATTACTTCATTGTACCTTTTTTAAAAGCAAGCTTCCTTCTTCTAGTTTTGACTGACTTACAGACAGTCCACCTCCTAGCTACAATCAGCACAATCAGACCTCTTACACCCAAGGTGGATTTACATTTGGGCTCTGAATGTAGCCAGCCTTTGATTATTGATATTGTAATTTTTGATTGACAAGTGAGAACTGTTTGTAGTTTAGAGGTCTTTTTGTCTTTAATGCATGAGTTACCTGCATTTATAATAGCTAAGGACATATTACAAGCTTGTAAGAGAGCCTTGCCTCTGCTTTGGTGCCTTCATTAAGTAATTGCGTAGGAGCTTGAAACAGAACTGAAAGTTTCAAATATGTTTAAAATTAGCTTTTAATTTCATGCCCAATATTAACAGGTACATGCATATGAAGTGTAATACAAGAATTTTAATTTCTGTCAGAATACAGCTGAAAATATTGCACCTCCATGGTGTCCATGCCATGCACCAGAATTCAGGAGCTCCAATTGGAAGGCTAGGCTTCCTTGGTGCCTTCCAAGCTCTGATTTGAAACTTTTAATGGACTTAACTGAAACATTAGGGAAGCAGAAGGAAATGTGGAGACTATTTGGCCCCAACAACAATACTTAGTATAATAACTATAAAAAAGGAAGGATGCAGAGTTTGTAAAACAAACCAAAACCAAAACCAAACCAAACAAACAAAAAAACAAACACCAAAAAAACCCAACTTTATTAGGTGTGGGGAAATGGGAATTTTTTCTTTAATCCAAATAACCTTGATGAAAGCATTTATGTTGTTGACTCATATTAATGGTCTGAAGGTACATAACTTTGTTTCCTTCCTTAGACTGATCATGAAAATGATGGAAGACACAGTAAGGCTCAGCAAGGCAGTGGCTGAATGTCAGCAGGTAAGTGGCAGTTGCAGCTTCTCTTGCAGTTTTGTGGGTCTACTGAAGTGGGCAGAAGCACAATATGAAAGTAACAGGATTGCACAACTCATATGAAGCTAAATATGTGGCCCAAAGGGTAAGATGTCTATTCTATGGTTGTTACAATTACTGAAATGATTACTTGAAGTCTGCTTCTACAGCGGCACATAACTGCTTTTGTGGGTTGAATTGGCATTTTCCAATATTTTTTGGAGCCAGGAGTCTAGGAAACACTTTTTTTTTTTTCTTTCAGCAAGTACGTGAGAAGGAACAGAAATTGAATGACATTAAAAGGAAAAGACTCTGTGAGTATGTTAGTTATGTAGACTTTGTTTTATATTTGAATATACAGTTCATATTTTAAAGTTCTTCTTGTAGCAATATAAATTTACATCTGAAGTAACTGAAACTTGCAACAACACACTTCTAAAACTTCGGAAAAGACTAGGAAGAACTGTAAAAATGAACTGGTCTGTTGTCTGCTTGAGCACAAGACTGACATGTTAGTATGAGAGATGCAAGCTGCTCAAAAAGAACGTAGTGGTGTTTTATTATTTACTGTAAGATGCCCAGAAAACTAATCAGGAAGTAGTAATTTAAATCAGCCCTACAACGCCTATGAAATGCTTGCAGAATAGAGGAGGGGATTTACTTACAAAGAACTCTCGTAATATGTTGGTTTTCAATTGGCTTATTAGAGTGCATCAAATTTAGATGTGAAGTCAGTCTTCAGAACCTAATAAGGTTTTCTGAGTGCTTCTAGTGTTATATGACCAGGTTTGTAAAACATTTTAACAACTATTTTTTGTTTCATGCATCCAAAGTGGTGTCAACTGTACTGAGCAAACACCATTAAATATCTGTCTCCATAGGAAAAATGAGAATCCCTAATATCTTCAGAAATAAGGGAAGGAATGCTGTGTCATTCTTCTGGTGTATGAACTGTCCCTAGATGGTTTCATTCAGTCTAGTGTTTAGCCTGGTTCTCTACAAAAAAAAACTAATAATATTCACTGATGTTGTCCATATTTCCCTTGTATGACTTCAGAATTTGGTTTCTGATCAAATCTGAAGATGAAGAAAAGGTTTTAAACCCCTTTGACTATAACAGTTGTAACAACTGCAGACAGGGTGTAGGACAGCAGTTCAAGTGATGGTTCATGTCTGATGAAGATGCAGATGGCATACAAAGTATTTCCTGTACTGCTAGCAGCCAAGGAGCCAGCTGACATATTTTGTCAGCAGGTAGCCACAGCATAAGTTGCCTGTGGTGAGAAAGGAATCTCTTGAGATATGCTGGAGGGAAGGTATGGATTGTGAAGTTAGGGTTATTAGAGTAGAAATGCCTGAGATGTCCAAGGAAAAAATCTTACCTGTGGTTCTACTGCTCACCTAACTACTTCCTAACACTTTGTTTTCCTAATAATGGAACAGCACTAAAAAAAGTGGAAGGGAAGAAGCTACAGCAGATCCGTACCATGATGGAAGAACAAAAGGAGAAACAAGCAAATATGAAAGTCAGCAAAAAACTGGAGGAGAAACGTAAACGCTTACAAAAGGAGATACAGTTGACTACAGTAATTCAAAACATATTCCAGGTGATGTGTTGTAGCTTTTACAAGCAAGTTTGAGGCTTTACATTACAGTCAAGATAACACAGTGTATGGTAAATGTAACTTCAAACAAAACTGTTTTCTAAAAACTTTTAAGTAACAATAGTAATGGAAAAACTGCTGTCTGAAAGGAAAATGTTGTTGCTTTAAAGGCTAAAAGCATGACATTGTCACAAACTTCCTTGGAATTACTATTTACAGAGTTTAGAAGTAGTCCATCAATCTATCTTTTTATTCCTTTTTTCCTTCAAAAGTACAAAACCAATGCATTATCTCAGAGAATACCTGTCACAGCAGCAGCTGTGTTTCCTTTACTCTGAGAGTTGCCCCTACACACCGCAAATCAATTTCCCCAGCTTGTGAGTTGAAAAGATAAGTAGGATACAATCCCATGGGTAGCAGTGAGCCAGACTGCTGCTCCTCAGTCTGCTCCTCCTGACCACGTGTTTCTCTGTGTTGCCCACTGCTGCCTAGTGAAAAGCCTTGGCCTGCAGCCATGCTTGGTCTCCAAATACTTCCAGTGGTGCAGCCCGCAACCTGTCGGTTACCCGCAAGTCAGATGCTGCTGACTAGTCCGTGCAGCTGGCTGGCAGGTCATTTGGAGTGTGGAGTCAGGCAAAGCAAGGAGGAAAACCTCATGATTTGGGATAGGGTGGAAGGGCTTCCTGAGCTCAGAAGGGCTCCAGTAAAGGTCATGTATGCTGTGCTGCGGGTGGGTACTCGGCCTCTCACTGTGTGACTTGTCCTGGCTTCTTTCCCCAGCCTCACAGATCAGTGGCTCAAGTACAAAGATGAAAGGCACAGTAAACAGTAAATTGCAATGGCATTGCTCTGGAATTTTTCTGCAAACAGGTTATGAAATCCCCGTTAAGCTCGTACAAAGTTTATTTAAAACATTTAGACTGGGAAAACAGATAACATTTTGAAGGACTTCAGGAGGAAGACAGGATATAACCACGCTGTGAATTTGGATGATCATAAGAATTTCAAGGACAGAAAGAGAACAAGATGTTTTTGTATTTGTGTGCTTTGTCTACTACTATTTTGCATTGATGACAATGTTATGTCTCAAATTGAGAATAAGAAATTAGACATTTCAGTTGGTTTTAGATTAGATTCCAAGCATTATCTTTTGCTTTGTATTCCTGAAATCTTTTGAGCTGTAAGCAAATCTTTGGTTAAATTAAATAATTTCCATTTGTAGTCCAGAATGGCAGCGTGAGAATGTACTGTATTATCTTGACTTTGAGGCAAACTTTATTTCACATGACTTAAAAAAAAAAAAAAGCTTTAAATTCCTATGTTTAAAATGCTGTGAAGGCACCTCTAAAAGATTCAAAGCACTGGGGGTTTTTATGCCTATGTATTGACAGTAGGATCTAAACTGATAGTTCCCTTTCTCATCTTTTCTCCCTTCCCACCTACTTCAAACACTGCTGTGAATTTCAAGGGTTTCCAAATTAAAAAACACATAGCTTTAGAGAGACTTATTAGGAGTAATCCTGTTTAAAGGCTTGTTTTTAACCAATATTTTTTCTTTCTTACAGAGTATCATATTTGGAAGCGGAGTTAACTGGGCAGAAGATCCATCTTTAAAGGAAGTTGTTCTAAAGCTTGAAAAAAATGTCTGTTTTCTGTGAGTCGGGAGAAACGGTGTTTAATTTTATACATAACTAAACTTAATAGCCACATAACTCTTTGAAGTGAGATCTAATTCCTGGTACACAGCAAGTGTTTGGGCAGGCAATGTAGCTGATGAAACAACCTAGCTTGAGCTCTCATTTCATTCTGGAAGGCAGCAATAACACAAGAAATAAGAATACTTTTTTTATATTTCAAGTTTTTGTGTAAAAGTGGGCTTATGCCACAGCTGTGCCGTTCCTGCCCTGTTCCCCTGGGCACCAGCAGGCTGCAGAGCTCTGACCAGCGGGATGCGTGACCCTGCCCTGCCGCTGTGGAAAGCCCAAACTTAAAAACTTAGTTGAGTCAGTCTTGGGTTTTTACGTTGTTTGTTTGGGGTTTTTTTGGGGGGGTGTTTCCCAATTTTAACATTATGTATGACGTTAAGCACCAAAAAGTTCATCCTTTTAATTGTAAGAGTCATTTGTGGCTGTGCTATGTGCTGATGCATTAAGGAGGGAGCTCCCAGCAGTGGGGTGCGGCCTGCAGAGGGCATCCCACCTAGCAAAGTAGCAGCCTGAGGGAAAACGCAGGTGAGGTGACTTCATGCTAGCGACACCCTTCAGCCGAAGCAGCGCTTTAAATGTGTTTTTTAACGGACCATCATCGCACGTTTGGTTCGTATGTTAAGAATATGGTAACTTTTAACCCTGCTAAGCGAACAGCAGCTTTTAGCGTGTTGGTTGTGTTTGCTTGTTTGTTTGTTTTAATCCAATAAAAATCGACTGCCGGCTTTGGTGTGGGGGTCGGTCTGTCGTCGTGCTTGGCTGTTTGGTTTGTCGTTTCACCTCTAGTAAAAGAGTTTCACTCGCCCGTGTTTTGGCGCGGCGCTCGCGCCGGGCCCCGCCCACAGCGGCCGACGCCCCGCCCACGGAGGGCGTGGCCACCCCCGCTGTGGGCGGGGCCCGGCGCTCCCCGGCGGCGCGGGGGGTCACCATGGGCAGCAAGATGGCGGCGGCCGCCAGGGTCGTGCAGGTAGCGGCGTTTGGGCCGCGGCCAGGGGCGGGGGGCGGGCTGGGGGCGGGGGGTCCGGCTGGGGCGGGGCGGGGGGGGGTCTCGCCTCGCCTGTGGCCGCCCGGGCCTGCAGCGCCGCCGCGGAGGCCGCTGTCCTTGGCCCCGGGGGGGAGAGGCGTGCGGCGGGGCCCGCCCGGTGCCGTCGCGGGTTGGGTGGGGGTGCGTGGTTCTGCGGTGCCGAGGGAGGCTGCGGGGCGGCCCGCGGTTCTGCGGTGCCGAGGGAGGCTGCGGGGCGGTTCTGCGGTGCCGAGGGAGGCTGCGGGGCGGCCCGCCGGCCTCTCTGCGCTGCTGCGGAGGGGCGGGCGCCAGGCAGCGTCGCCTTTCTAAGCTGCCCCTCCTCAAGGGGAAGGTGAGGGAGTCTTCTGCGAAAGACGTGTTTAAAAAACAAGCTGTGGGGCTTCCACTGCCGGGATTTATAACTTACGGTTTTTTCTTAACGGAACTCGTCAGTCCTGTCCAGCCAACTGAACAAATACGTAGAGGCAGAGCTCAGCGAGCAATGCCACGAGCTGAAACTTTAAAATTGGGTTTATGGGAGCGTGGTAGCTGTTTTCTGCACACAGACACACAGACACACAGACAGACACACTGTTTGCTGTGGGAGAAGGAGGAGAACACTGGTACCTGCTCGGGCCATTGGGGTGGAGGAATGCCTTTAAAAGTGAATTTCTCCGTGGGTGGACAAAGAACGTTTGTAAGTTGATCAGAGTGGTGGGGCAGAAGGCAGTGGTGTAGAAGTGGTTGTTTAATGTGGTATATATACCATTTTATTACTGTGAATGCAATGTGTGTCTAGAAATATTTTTATTCTCCCTATGTCTCCTACTGCCTTGCCTTGTTCTAGGTAGTCAAGCCACATACTCCGTTAATTAAGTTCCCGGACAGGAAAAGTAGTCCCAAACCTAAAAGTAAGTTATTTAATCTCCAGATTCAACTTGCACCACCTGTCTTTGCATTAACAGTTTTATATAAGAACCAGCACACACTTTTTCTGCATCAACTACGTGACTCAACTAATTTTGAGCAGCTTTTCTGAAACATGGTTGTTCTAGTTCAAAGGTATCGCACTGACTCTTACTTTTCAGTCTCAGTGTAACTGTGGGCACACACATAGCACATATATGTCTTTATTTCATAGTCAGGGGAGATTCACTGAGGTGTCCAGTGTTGTTTCTTGATGTGAATTTTTCCAAATTACTATTTTTCCAAATACTAATACTTGCCGGAAGTGTGCCCAAGTCAGTTGGAAGCAGCTTTAGGTATCAGTGATATTTGCAGAAGTTATGTTGCGTTTTCCTCATCTCTTCTTAGTTGGAGTGTGTGATGTTTGTGGTACTTGTAACTCTGATTATAACTGGGAGAGACATCCTGCTGTGCATTTCAAGAAAGATTTCCTTGTGTTACTAATTAATTCTGAGAAAAAAATAATTTCATTGCAATGTTTGACATTACATTTTATACCAATAGCTATGCTGATATTTATAGCATTTCTGGTACTGTCAAGTTTAGACATCAAGCTTGTTTTGATTGGAAAAGACCTTTAAAATCATCAAGTCCAACCTTTAACCTAGCACCCTGCCAAGTCTACCATTAAACCATGTTTCTAAGCACCACATCTACACTTCTTTTAAACACCTCCAGGGATGGTGACTCCTCCACTTCCCTGGGCAGTTTCTTCCAGTGCCTGACAACCCTTTCAGTAAAGAATTTTTTCTTAATATCCAATCTAAACCTCCCCTGGCATAACTGGAGGCCATTTTCACTTGTTCTATCACTTGTTACCTGGGAATAGAGACGTTAACATCCCCCTCCTTACAGACTCCTTTCCAGGTAATTGGAGAGAGTGATAATGTCTCCCCTCAGCCTCCTTTTCTCCCAACTGAACACGCCCAGTTTCCTCACATGCTTCTCATAAAGCTTGTGTTCCAGACCCTTCACCAGCTTTGTTGCCCTTCTCTGGACACGCTTCAGCACCTCAGTGTCCTTCTTGTAGAGAGGGGCCCAAGAGTGAACACAGCACTTGAAGTGCAGCCTCACCAGTGCCAAGCACAGGGGAACAATCACTTCCCTTCTCTTGCTGGCCGTGCTATTCCTGACACAAGCCAGGATGCTGTTAAGTGATATGTTGTTTTAATATTCCTGTTGAGTCAACAAAACATTTGAAAGTAAAGTAACAAATGTGTTAAGAAGCTCTGATATGTTATTCTCACATGTTAAGAAATTACACAGTACCACACTCTTTGCCACAGTGCTACCACATTTGTGATTTAGCTTCATGTCTATTCTTTAACATTACAAAGTATCTACAGTGAACCAGTGCCACTTCTGACTCACCTGCAAACTCTTCAGGGACTATTTTCTGCAATTACATCCTCTCAGAATTCTCTATGTTGTGCACAGTTTAACCAAATGCACCACCCCTCATGCCAGTGAACTTCTTTCTAATACATTGTTTATCTCTGCATCAGAAGATTTTTGTCGCAGCTTCTGATGGGCTCTCTTTTTCCTCCTTCTGTTTGGGACATTCCATTTTTCTTAAACCACCTGATCAACTTGTGACTTCCAGATACAGTCTTCTGACTGAGAATTTCTGACTGTGCCTCTCAGTGGTGGCCTTTCTTTCTTTCTTCCTTCCTTTTCTTTCTTTCTTTCTTTCTTTCTTTCCTTTCTTTCTTTCTTTTCTTTCTTTCTTTCTTTCTTTCTTTCTTTCTTTCTTTCTTTCTTTCTTTCTTTCTTTCTTTCTTTCTTTCTTTCTTTCTTTCTTTCTTTCTTTCTTTCTTTCTTTCTTTCTTTCTTTCTTTCTTTCTTTCTTTCTTTCTTTCTTTCTTTCTTTCTTTCTTTCTCTCTCTCTCTCTCTCTCTCTCTCTCTCTCTCTTCCTTCCTTCCTTCCTTCCTTCCTTCCTTCCTTCCTTCCTTCCTTCCTTCCTTCCTTCCTTCCTTCCTTCCTTCCTTCCTTCCTTCCTTCCTTCCTTCCTTTTTTCCTTTTCCTTTTTCTGTCAATGTTGGTTTGATCACATTGCTGCAGGTGTTTGATGTCCCAGTCCTGCCATTGGCACAGACTCAATATGGCTAAAACTGTCTTTTCTCCTTTGTCCTCATTGATCTTGTTGGAGGCAGGAGGGAGAGAGCGCAGCTTCACAGTGAAAAAGCCTCTGTTAGGATATATGCTGATACATCTTCTGTTTCCACATCACTGTTTCTGCCACTCAAACATGATTTCTCTTACTGGGCTCTTGATATATTTAACAACCATAACAAAAGGTTATGAGAAGCAGAGTGTCTTAATGCTTTTAAATATTAGTTATAATGACGAAAATTGTCAGTAACCGGTAACTTGGGTTGGCTGCTCATTAATTAATTTTACAGTCGCATTACATTTGTGACATAGTTTACAATTTTGTAAATGGTTTTGCAATCTGGGTTTCAGTACAGGAATCTCTAGGAGCAAGCGTGACATCTCTCCATGCTTCAAAAGCACAGGAGCCAGCAGGAGGCGGCTCGCCAGGCTTTCCAAGTATTTCACCTGTTAGTAGAGTACAAGGCACACCAGATACTTCTGAACTAGCAAGAATCTTACCTCAAAAATACAGAAGGAGACTTGTGTCAGATGAAGAGATTGAATATATTCAAGTAAGTTTAAATTAGTGGTGTGTATTTGCTGTGTTTATATTCATATTGCTCACTGTGTTTACCTAGCATTTACCTTATTTCTATATCTTCTTCAAAGTTTCACATCTGATACTGCATTGTAATTCTTGGTAAGGATGTGCTCCCAGCTGTCATAGCTTTGATGCACAATACCCAGCTGCAAATTCTTAATAGAGAAGGTATCTGGCTTTCACTGATCAGTAGGATGTGGTATTGCTCACTGCAGAGATACAGACTTCAGACAGACATGCAGATAGCCAACCAGAGTCATTGCCTTAGCATAATCACCGGCACTACTTGCTTTTGTAACCATTGTTAATGTGTAATTTGAAAGTGCTGGGCAGGAGCACAGGAGTCTGCTCTTAGACCAGTGAAGGCTGTCACCAGGTGATTGAAGTCTGAAGTTTTTCTCAAGCTGTTTTTTATAAATTATTAGGAAGTTAACTAGTGTATTTCTAGTTGTGGAAACATTTTATTAAACATGATATAAATACTTTTTGCCGTATATGCAAATATGGCATTTTACGTGAAAGGCAAGAAAAAGCTGCTTTTGTTGTGTAACAATTCTCAGCTGTAAGAACTGATGCTTGAAAAGGGAAAATGCGCAGAATTTGCAGAACTTGTGAGATGGGTGTGAGTTTGAAATGAAAAGACAGTTGCATAGCTTTGTTAGATGATATGGGCACCTACGATGTCATTGTGTTGGCAGAGGAAAACAGTTTTCCTGCATGTGTGTGGGTAGGGTATTGTGATTAGAAATAAACTGAGTTATTTCCTGTAGTGATACGCTTCTTGACCTCATATATTTTCTAATGGTGGCGTAAGTTGTAAAAGGACTTTGTTGGGAAAATAAATAATTTAATACCTTTCTGATTTCCCATAAAAACTGCAGTGGCTCTCCTTGGCCTTGTTTTTACTTTGGAAATCAGTCAGTGAAAATAATTCTAGAACTTGGGCTCCCTACTGCTCTGTTTGTCAGTCCTTTATAAAAGGAGCAGGAGTCGGGTTTCTTCAGCCTGGGAAACGTGCACACAGCCACACTTCTGGCTTGTGTGTGTTGGATCTTTGTGTGTTCTCCCCTGAACAACATGGAGCTATCACTGGCAGGTGCTGGTGTTGGACACCCTGTGCATGTTCTTACGTACAGTAAAAATCAGTGTTTAAGTCAGAAATTGAAACTAGAACTCTTAGTCTGTTAGTCCGTGACAGTGCCAACGACTGGATCTCCATTTCCCGTGCTTTTAGGGGAAAATACTTAACGTCTGCTTTTCTTTTTACAGCGTGGAGGTCCAGAGTAAGCATGGACAATATTTTGCTGGCCACTGTTGAAGCATGGAGTGTTGCATTCGCAATAAATGCGTTTCCTTAACATTATCAACGATTGTACGCTAGCATCTTTAATAAAGCCCCACACGGAGGGCGCGAAGGTTGACCCAGCGCACGGCGTGTTAGTCACCGGGAGGGATTTTCTGTTGGCGGCCACCCCCCCATCGCGTCCAGTTTTCCCATCAGCCGTTGGCCGAGCTGCCGGCCGTGCGGAGTCGCTCCGCTTTCCCGCTTCAGCGTCCCAGCCGGGTGTTCGGTTACGGCTGGTGCGGGGGGCGGCGGGGCCGGGGGGGGCGGCGGGGCCGGGTGGGGTCGGGGGCGGCGGGGCCGGCGGCGGCTCTCGCGAGGCGCGCGCAGGGGCGGGGCGCGGTGACGTCAGCCGTTGCCAGGGGCGGGGCGGAAGCGCCGGGGCGGCCCGGCGGTGGGTGCGGAAGCCGGGGGGTCTCGCTGCTGCCGCCGCCGCCGCCGCCGCTTCGCCGGGCCCCGCGCCCTGTTTCTCCCCGGACGGCGGCGATGGACGCGCGGGCGCGCGCGAAGCGCTACGAGAAGCTGGACTTCTTGGGAGAGGGGCAGGTGAGCGGCCGGCGGGAGGCGCGGAGGGGGGGCTGGGGGGCTGGGGTCGTTTCCCTCGCCCTGGGCAGCCGCTGCGAAGCCCCGGGCAGGGCTGCCTCTGTGGGGGGCGGTCCCGGTGAAGCGGCCTCGTGTGGCTGCCGGGGCTGCGGCCTTCCTCAGGCGGCGGCGGCGGGGCCCGCGGCTGGAGGGCGAGCGGGGAGGCTGCTGCAGAGGCGGGTTGTCGCCCACCAGCGGGTGACAGGAGGGTTTCACACACACACCCACCCGCTGCGAGGGAGGGCCCGGCGCGGCAGCTGTCCAGGCTCCGGGAGCTGGGCCCTGCGGCTGCTCTGCCCTGTGCTCACGGGAGCCTCTCTCTGTCTCCTCAGTTCGCCACTGTCTATAAAGCGAGGGATAAGAACACCAACCAAATCGTGGCCATTAAAAAGGTGAGAGTATTTTCCGGCTGTGTGATTCAACGTCTGGTTGCTTTTCCCCTGCTGGGTGGTTTGTTTTGACCCGCTTAGCGGGCGATGGGAGAACATACATGTTATTCCTGGAGTGTTTTGTTAAAATGATCTAGTTCAGGTGTCTTTAAGGCCTCCCACCACCATCCCCCACCACCCCAAAGAACTTCAGTCTTACTACGTGTCTGAGTTTCTGAAGGATTACCTGGTCTGTAAGTTGAAATTTCTGTTCTTTGCTAAGTTTATTATTTTAAAGCCCTACAAATTAGTTCTTGGTAGTGGTGGGTTCTTTAATCTTTGCTTCTGCTGTGCCCAGTTTCCGCAGTCGAGGAATGTTACTCCTGATTAGGTTGTTTCAAATTGATATTAGTTTTTTTGCCAGAAATTCACAAGTGCTCTTAGATCTGCAGCTTACTTGTTCAAATGCAAACATTGAAAACAAGGGGAGTTTTTGTGTTAAAAGAGGTGATGATCTCCTCTCCCTGAGCAATGAAAAATGCACATTACAGTATTTTGGCTGGTTAAAGAGCCTACTTTATTAGGAAAGTTGAACCATAGATAAATGAATTAATTTTGTTTGATACACTAATCCTTGCAGCATTATAATACGTTTCCTGTATCGTTGCGACTAATAGCAGTTGTTGTGAAAAGCATTCTTGTTTTTCATTATAATACTTTCTTGTGTTAATGGTGGGATTGAAAATCTCAGGGCAGTAGATGATTGAAGTGGAAGGAGTTTATGCCGGCCCAGGTTACAGAGAGTGCTGATTTTATTACAACCTTTTTACAACGACTGTCGATTACTTTGCTCTTATTTCTCTCACAAGAGAAGCTTGTTGGTAGCATAATAGATCTTCATGGCTACAAAGTATTTTATGTTGCCAGTTTGAATTTATGTCTGTTTTCGGTGCCATCATTTTTAACTTTTTATGAAAACTTAGCTCTAGAGACAATTATTTTTTTAAGGAAAAAAGCCAGTGGATCTCTAGGTCACCATGCTTTTTTTTTAATCTTCCTTATGCATTATTTTTGGCTTACTTGTAGTCATTGTTCTGATTTTTCTTAATGTCTATCATGCAATAATGTCAAAAGGCCAGGCTCTTCATGTTGATATACCACTTGTTCCACAAAGCTAAAATTGCTTCATAGTACTGCTCAATTTTGGTATCAACAGCAACCTGAAATCAGCCTTAGCTGGTAAAGTGCTTCCTGGTACTGAAACTCATTCTGTCTCAGAAGAATGATGCTAAAGAATTGTGTACCTTACTGGTGGGGCTGATGGCTTAACCTTACATAAACATACAAAATCTTTCTTTTCAGATTAAACTGGGACATAGATCAGAAGCTAAAGATGGTGAGTTTTAAAACAAATTCATGCTGCAGAAGCTGTGTGTGCTTTATTTTTGTAAACTGACATTTTAGTTTCCCACACTGTGTCTTGGCTGACAAAAATAAGCTCAGCTCTGAGTGTAAGGCACAGCAGAGGATTGCTTCCCAAACTGCAGGGACAGAAAAAAGGAAGAGATGTCTGTATGCGTGGTGTATCTCTAAATACAAGTATTTAACCACTTAGCTTCTCAGTTAAGTGGAATACAAACACGTATATAGTACAGAATAATAAATAGTCTCTATAGCACTGAGTTCAGAATACCCTTTTTGTATTGATGCATCTTGGTGCCTTAAATATTTAAGCCGGGTGAGAGTATTTATCTCTGTTTTCAGATGCCTCCTCTATTCTATTTTTGTGATTTGTGCTGAGGTAAAAGTTGATAAAAACTATACCTTAAAAACCTCTTGTCTCTGTGTGGGTTTGTTTTATTTTGAGAAATCAGCTCTCTAGAGCGGTGTCTTTTGATCCTGTGTTCTGACATGAATATTGCAAATAAAAACCCAATAATCCTGATCTGCTATTCCAGCTTTTGTGGTGCAGTAGAATTTTTATATATATCGTAGGCTGCCATCCTTCAGGGATCTTGCATCAGGTTACCAGCTTTCTAGTGCAGAGTCTTTGCTCTCAGCTCTCCAGTTGTGTACTAAGGGAAGAATTTTAAAGAGAAACTGAGCACTCTTTCCAAAGTTTCACAATTGTGATGACTGCTGGAGCATCGTGATCCACCTGGCCTTCAGTGGGCTAATGTCTTTTAAGGACAGTCATTACTTTTGCCCTATTCAATGTCTAGCTGTAGGCCAAAGACGTAATTAAAAAATAATGATCATGTCTGCTTTCCCTGTGTTACCTGATAACCTTGGTGTACTTTTTTTGAATCTAAGGCTTTGTGCAGCTGAAAGCAACCATTGTGAACTTGATTCAAGAATAGGTAATTCAAATAAGCAAAGCAGGAGTGTAAAGAAATCAATGTAGCTTTGCCCAGACTCTGCTAGACTCTTACCTGTTGAATCATATCCTAGGTTTTGGGAGAATACTGTTCTTCAGCTCATGTGCAGCTGAAACTTCCTACATGATATCAGTCAAAGTTTGATGCATCGCAGTCAGTGTGACTCACAAAGTGCACTTTCCCCTACCCCTGTACCACTCTTTTTTTCATCTGTAAAATCTGGCTATTAAAGGATTCATGTAAGGATGAACAGATTTTGGCCACTGTACCTTTTATGCCACAGCATATAGAAAAACCTAAGTGCCTTGTAGTAAATAATGCTTTTTTCAAAGAGAAAAGAGATATATTAATGAGGTTTGTCAGTGTGCCTCCCTCTGGAAGTGAGATACTTTAAAGAAGTGGTATTTTAAACACGTAGCTTTTTGTTAAAATAAAACTAAAGCTTACAATACCCTGAAAAAAGTAGTTTTTTAAATATATTTTTTTTCCCTAAGCTTTTGCTAGAACTTCCCCTTTTTGCCAAAATGTTGGCTGCATAATTTAAATCATAATTTAAAGTTACAGTGATGTAGAATTTATTTGCTGTGGAGGAAAGTGTAGGTCCACTTTTATTCTGCAGCAATGTACTTACCTGTGGAAATGTATTTGTTATTTAAGAAACTGCTGAGTGGTAAGAAAGTATTTTGTAGTAGTAAATCATCATTGAGTAACAAAGTGAGAGGCTAGTTTGAGGCTCAATCCAAAGTTTAATTTTCTTTTGTCTCTCACATACTTTTTTCAATGTAGGAATCAACAGAACGGCCCTCAGGGAGATAAAATTGTTACAGGAGCTAAGCCATCCAAATATTATTGGTGTAAGTAAAATTAATGCTGCTTCTAGAATAAGTTCTGAAATACTTTTGATACAGTGCTACAAAGATTAATCCATGCCTAAGAATGTATTTTAAAGGAAGTTAGTAAGCCTAATACTTAGCATGTCTAAATACTGTGTGCTTGTGTGAAGCAGAGCTGAATCCATGTGGAGATTTTGTCTGGTCTCAAGAAGGGGTAGAAGTTTTGTGGAACAGCAAAGTTTGGGGAGAGGACAAGGTGTCCATTTGATTATTTGTTGTACCCAACATGGTAAAGTTAATTCTTTCTCCTTTTTTATTTCCTAAGTCCAGGAAGGAGGGGAAAAATGTGTAAAATATTATTACTGTACTTAATGTGAACTTTTTTTTTGAGACTGAGTTAAGAAGCTAAACTGAGTAAGAAATTTTGTATTGCAATTCATAACTTAAACCAGTTCAGCAAGCTGAACATCCAGATGCTGACTACAATGGTGCAGAATTTTAGAAAACTGAAAATACCAAAGTGTGCTTCAGCATAATTAATTTTATTTTACAGCTTCTAGATGCATTTGGACACAAGTCAAATATTAGTTTGGTGTTTGATTTTATGGAAACCGATCTAGAGGTAAGATTTTTAAAAAGATGGTTTTATTTCACTCCTAAAGCAGTATTTTCAAAAACCATTTGAACACCCTTACATTTGCCTGTGTTAGAAAGGTGAGTTTCATTATGTCAGTTATTTAAGATCATGTCTTAGAAGTAGTTGAAATAATTTGACAATTTTTGTGAGTTCTCAGCTGATAATGCCTCTGCTTTTAAGTACTTGTCAGCATGATCTTCAAGAAACAGATTATAGTTAATGTATTAGTTTTCTGGGGCTCCAGTCAGAACGTAGGACCTCAGTCACAGATCAACATTTCAGCGCAATTGCTAAGCATAATAATCATCATCAAACTTGTTCAAGAAAGTGTGATACTCAAGTATACCAGGTGATGAGCTGATACTAGAAAATAAAACCACATGCACCTGAACCATTCTTTTAAGTGTAACAGTGCTAGGTGTCAGCATCTGACAGTTGTTTCATTCTTCAAGGCACTAAGTTAATTTGTTGTTCTGAAAGCCTTTGTGTGGCGTTTTTCAACAAGATCCTTCATTTTTTAAATGGCAATTCATGTCAGATCTGTATATGCACACATTATCCCTACTCTAGACAGAAATTAGTGTAGTTGTTAAGCTAACCCATTACACATATGTTGTGAAGAACTGGAGTTAGCATTTAAAATTTTAACAGTGGCAGGCTTGCTGAAACCGTGATGAAGGCAAGACTGAAAATGTTAGATCAGTTTTTTGCTAATAGAACTTAACGTAATGGGTAGTCTTTCTAGAGGTTTCATCCTGTTTACTTGGTAAGTGTGCAACCTTTAGAGCTGAAGAAGGTACAGTGTACAAAGAGGAATTAAATACTTGTGTACTATGTAATTCTGTGGTATGCAGAGCATTTAACTGCCCATCTGGGACAAGCAGCCTGTTGTGATTGAGAATGTGCTGCATATGTAACATTTTGTGTAGTCTTAGACAGCTATTTTGTAAGTCTCAAATTACTTAAAGCTTAGGAAAAGCTATTGCTGAACTGGACAGAAGTATTAACAAGCAGATTTTGGGGAGCAGCATAGCAAATACATTTGAACAGGATGTTTACATAGAATTTTAGAATTAAAATCAAATACTATGGGAAACTTAAGTAGATTTGTTAAAATGTACTAACATGACCATACCTCCTGGTCTTCTTTGAAACAAGTGGAAACCATTGCATTTACAAGGATTAGATGCTTAAATTGCATGGAGAGAAAGAAGGGGTAAGTGGAAACACAATGTGAGGTTTACTGATACATTTAGCATTTCCGTGTGGACATCACTGTCTTTGGGTATCCACCTGGAACTGAGATAAAATAATAAACTCTTATTTCCAACCCATTTTCTCATTCTTTGGTTATACAAAGGCCATGTAGGCTATCTGGACTCACTGTTTCAATTTCTGATCTCCAGAATAGACCTGTTTTCTGGAAAAAGGGTGAGAATAGTAGAGAATATGTGACTGCCAGTTTTAACTTTGTCTTAAAGTGTTGAGCCAAACAAATAGAAGTTAATCATGCATTTTAAGCTTTACTATCAATCTAACACTTTACAGGTGATTATAAAAGATACTAGTATTGTGTTGACACAATCTCACATCAAGGCATATATGCTGATGACACTTCAAGGATTAGAATATTTACACCAGCACTGGATTCTACACAGGGTAAGCATGTACTAAATTGACAGCCTTTATGCTGTAACAAGTCACATTTGATATAATCTGAGTTTAAAGTCTAATGCAGATAGTTTTGAAGTTCAGATGTTCTTAGTCCATAACATTCATGCTAGTTGTTTTGGAGAGGCAATAGCAGTACCAGAAGTGTTAAGAATTACTGATGTGGTTATCATTTAGGTATTTATAAAAAAGTGTCTCAAGTTACACATGATTTTGATTAGCGCTCTAAACTGGGTCTGTCTGGAGTGGATTAAACTGTCTTCAAAACAATACATATGGTGCCATGTTTTGTAGTCAAACAAGTTTGATAACAGACCAATGCTCCAGCCATTGCTTGGGCACTGTCAAGGCTTTCTCTTTTTCCCACTCTGCCCTCACCCTGGTGAGCAGGCTGGGCGTGGGCAAGAAGCAGGGCAGGGAGACAGCTGGGAGAGCTGACCCACACTGGCCAGAGAAATACTGCATGCCATGTAACCTCATGCTCAGCAATAAAATCGGGTAGAGGCTGGGGGCTTTTCTGTCTTCCAAGGTGGCTGTTGCTTAGAGGCTGTCTAGGTGTGGGTCTGCCTGTGGAAGGTGGTGAATTATTTATATTGCATTTTTTTTTCCTGTCTTCTTTACTCTTCAGCTGTTCAAACAGCCTTCAAACCTGTTCAGAAAAACTCAGATTTATTTGGTCTTGCTGCTGTTCTCTCCCTTGTCCTGCTGAGGGTGTAGTGGTGGGATGAGAAGGGGGTGAGCAAATGGCTTTGTGGATGCCTGGCTGCTGGCCAGAGGTCAACCCACAACACGCTGTTACTGTGTTAAACTCTACCACTTCCATGATTTCTACAGTTATTGAAACACTTGCAAACACTTTATTATTCACTTGGCAGCTATGCAGTGAAGACCAAACTACTGTTCCTGCATCAAAGCTAAAAGCTATCAAGAGGCAAGGAGTTTTTTAAACTGCCACTTAAATATGATAGTATTCAAATGGGTATTTTTCACTGTGGTTTTCATGTATGATTAAATACTTTATTTCCTGTTTTTTTTTCACTACTTTTCCTTACAACAAAGACTTAGGATAGAATCAAAAGCCTGCATTTTAGAATACTGATACAGCAAACTTGTCAGGAGGTTCAATATAGGTCTGTGTTTATCAACACTGACAAAAATTAATTCTTTGCTTTCTGTACTGGCAGGATCTTAAACCAAATAATTTGTTGTTAGATGAAAATGGGGTTTTAAAACTGGCTGACTTTGGCTTGGCAAAATCTTTTGGAAGCCCAAACAGAGTTTATACCCACCAAGTAGTAACAAGGTAAGACATGTTTAGTTTCTTACATAGTGATTGTGTAGCTGTTTTGCCATGTCTTTTTAAATATGTCGTGTCAAATCAACATATTCAAAGTTTGACATCTAACTCATGTGATAAGGCTGTAAGAGCCTCATGAAGAAAACACAAGAAAGCATTGTTTAGCAAAGGTGCCATAAGAACTGCTAGAATATGCATGTCTGGGGGTTGTTCTGGGGCAGAATTCACATGGAAATGATATGTATCTAACCTACAAGCCTGCCTTTCAGAGCAAGACAGCTGTTAATTTCTGTTAATATGATTCTAGAAAATTGTTTGTTGCTAGTCACATTACCTGTTATGAGACAAAACCTTGAACCAATTAAAACATCCATATTATTTACAGCATGCTTATTAAAGGTATGCTTGAAAAAGCAGGACTGCAAAATACACAAGGTAATTTCCTTTTTCAGCTGTAATGCTAAAACTGTTCAGCCAAAGGTAGTTTTCTGCCTTTTGAGAAAAGGTGTTAATGCTGCAGTAGTTTCAAATGCAGCATGTATCAGATCATTACATTAAAGTTAACTGTTCTTAGGCAGTGGAAGTAGCTGTTCTAAACAACTGCTGTCAAGGGTAATTTTGTATAGAACTGGTCTCTATACTTAGACCTGGTGGTATGGAGCTTTTTGGAAGCTGGGAGGAATTCTGTCATTTCTTCAACACAAAGTGTAAAGGAAACTTCTGTTTATAACTTGCAAACCTGCCTGTTAAATACTTCTCTCTTTGCACTTCTGCAGTTTTTTTGCTTGTTGATCAGCACAGTTGAAACTGTAGTTAATTTGTGGTTATATATGATCCAGTGGAGAGGAATGCGGTTTTATTAAGTCTTTCTTAAACAAAAGACTTTGCAGGGTAGAGTACAGCTCTTTAGTGTCTGAAAAGTGTAAAGGCAAGAGCAGTATTCTCTCTGTAGTTCCTCCATTGATGAGGTATACAGCATTTGGTATGAGCAAAGCCAGGTGGTTTTCCTGAAGTGTGTTTCTCTTTTCAGGTGGTACCGGGCCCCAGAATTATTGTTTGGTGCCAGAATGTATGGTGTTGGTGTCGATATGTGGGCTGTTGGTTGTATTTTAGCTGAATTGCTCCTCAGGGTAAGTCTTCAAGGAAAAGCATTTTGTATTTGCTCTTAGTTACATTACAGTTCAGTATTTGTGCTTCCTCTCTCCTGCTAATAGCACCAGGCAAAGGCAGTTGGGCTGTTTAGGAAAGGAAGAGGAGGGGAGGGAAGAGCTTCTGAAAGCTTGCTAACTGTAAGGAAAGCGAAGTTTTGGAACAGGCTTAGATACCATAAGCATCACAAACATTGAAGTCTGTAAAAACAGCTGGGTAAAACAATTGCAACAAACTGTCACAGTCTTGCCTTGTGGAAGGTCAAGTAGATAGCTCTTCCAGTCCTCTGATTGTTATATTTTCACACAGAAGACTGATGTTTTTCTAAGTCTGAAAAAACCTTGAAAGAAAACTTTAGTCTTTGTTTGTCACACAAACAGGTGTGCTGGTACATAGTTGGCAGTTCAGAAGTGGAGCAGCACTAGTGATACGTACATACGTATGCATTAGACCTGCTAAAGTTGGGTAAACTTGAGGAAAGTCAGGAAGTAAAGAAGAAGTTGTTCAATTCTGTTAATTCTTGGGTTTCTCGCTAAGCAGAAAGTGTGTTATGGTTCATTTTAACCCCTGTGATAGTGTATCTGTCCTTTTTCTTCCTAAACATACTGGGTGGAGAGACAATGCGGCTTCTCAGAGCTTTACAAAAGCAGCTTATGTTCAAGGTTTTATGACCCTAAAATTTAGTTTGATCACTGTCTAGCCAGGATCTTCACTGCAGTCTTTCTATCCTACTTAGTTAAATACTCTAATTCAGATCATTCCGAGTGCCATCAAGCGGCATGTAGAAGACAACTAGGGGATCAGGTCCAGCCAACATGGGTTTAGGAAAGGAAAGTCCTGCCTGAACAATCTGATCTTCTTCTATGACTGGGTGACCCGTGTAGTGGATGAAGGGAAGGCTGTGGATGTGGTCTGCCTCAACTTCAGCAAGGCCTTTGACACAGCTTCCCACAGCATCCTCCTGGAGAAGCCAGCAATCCATGGCTTGGGCAGGTGCACCCTTTGCTGGGTTGGATGACCAGGCCTAGGGAGTGATGGTGAATGGAACTGCATCCAGCTGGTGTCTGGTGACCAGCAGTGTCCCCCAGGGATCAGTGCTGGGCCCACTCCTATTCAACATCTTTATTGAAGACCTGGGTGTTGGGTTCGAGTCCACCCTCAGTAAGTTTGCAGATGACACCAAGTTGGGGGGGATTGTCAATCTGCTGGAGGGTAGGAAGAAGCTGCAGAGGGACCTGGACAGGCTGGGTCGATGGACCAAGGCCAGTGGCTTGAAATTCCACAAGACCAAGTGCAGGGTCCTGCACTTTGGCCACAATAACCCCAGGCAGCGCTACACACTGGGGGAAGAGTAGCTGGAGAGCAGCCCAGCAGAGAGGGACCTGGGAGTACTGGTTGACAACCAGTTGAACATCAGCCAGCAGTGTGCCCAGGTGGCCTGGAAGGCCAATGGCATCCTGGCTTGTGTCAGGAATAGTGTGGCCAGCAGGGCTAGGGATGTGATTCTCCCTCTGTACTCAGCACTGGTGAGACCTCACCTTGAGTACTGTGTGCAGTTCTGGGCCCCTCACTTCAAGAAGAATATTGAACTGCTGGAGCAGGTCCGGAGGAGAGCAACAAGGCTGGTGAAAGGACTAGAGGGAACGTCTTACAGGTACAGGCTGAGGGAACTGGGGCTGTTTAGCCTGGAGAAGAGGGAACTCAGGGGGAATCTTATCACTTGTTTCAACTACCTGAAGGGAGGTTGTAGTCACGTGGGGGCTGGGCTCTTTTTCCATACAACTAGCAGCAAGACAAGAGGGCCTGGCCTGAGGCTACTCCAGGGGAGGCTTAGGTTGGATATTAGGAAGCACTTCCTCAGGGAGAAGGTGATTAGACACTGGAATGGACTTCCCAGGGAAGTGGTGGAGGCACTGTCCCTGTATGTGTTCAAGGAAAGGCTGATGTGGCACTTAGTGCCATGGTCTAGCCAATGTGGTGGTGTTAGGGCGTAGGCTGGACTTGATGATCTTAAAGATCTTTTCCAGCCTTGGTAATTCTGTGTAATTCTTCATCATTTTGCTTTGCTTACAAAGGCTTTTTTTTCCTTGTGTGTATGTTGCGTAAGCTACAGGTTAAACTGCGTATATCCGATGTGGGTCACTGCTTTCCCTCGTGCTGTCCATCAGTCTAACTGCTGCTTTTGTAATACAGTTCCAGTTCACTTCAGATGTTTTGAATGTATATAAAACCTAACTTCAAGGAGCAGATGGTGGGAAGATCACTCTGACCAACTGACTTTACACTTTAAACCATCTCCTGTGTTTAGTTACTTTACATTAATGTGGTATAATTTTATGTTTAGCTCTCTGCTATAAAGTCAGTGATATCAAGAGGGGATTGCAAGAAATCTTTGGAATCTATTTGGACATCACTAGAAAGCCTGAAATACTCAGTGTACCTCTTTGTGGGCAGCTGGTATACAGAGGTGTTTTGTTGTGCAATTGTGAGGACTGAGCTCAAAACTCCTCTCTAAAACTGAAGTTCAGAAGTTAATTCAATCAAATGTTGTTGCCTTTTTCCAGGTTCCTTTTTTGCCTGGAGACTCTGATCTTGACCAGCTGACAAGGATATTTGAAACACTGGGCACTCCAACAGAAGAACAATGGCCTGTGAGTCCGTTTGATTAACAGAGTGATACCAGGTTTACTTGATACTCTCTCTTTTAACTTTTGAAACTAAATTAAAGGGTATACAAGAATATTTGAGTAGAGTTTCAGATGGCAAGCTGCCTAATCTCACAAAGCAGCAGATAAGCAGCTGAGTTAAATTATTTCTCTTGGCAAATCTCTGGTCAGTTTAGCAGTTATTGGCATTAAGCAACTGTAATGGAACTTCTTGTTATCCTTTCTGGATGTATTCTGGGTGTATTCGCAATTTCCAGTGGCTATCAATGTGAAATGATTGTTATTGCTTAATGTTTTGACATTCTAAAGCAGATTAGTCTACTTCAATCTGAAAGGTTTTAATTACTTTCAGAACAGGAAAAATGCATAGGGACTTAAGTTACCCTGAATAAGATAGGGTTTTGAGATACAGTAAGATACACCAGACCAACAGCTTTAGATATAAACAGTTTATCTAAGAGTAATAGTACTGTAACAGATGTAAATTAGTTATCACTGAAGCAACAGTAAATTCAGTAACACCAGGCCAAACTTTGTTTCAGGTTACACAGTGACCTACCTAACCATGGTTTTCAGGCAGACTGACAGGAAGCTGGGTATAACTTCTGATGGCTGACTTGGACCAGCTGATGGCCATGGGAATTCCTGAGTTCCCAGATCAGACTGTCTTGTTTGTCTTGCTGGGTTTTTCTTGTAATTGAGTTGTGGAAGCACTCTCTGGAGTGTCCCTTGACTGTTATTGTAGGAAGAGCTGTCAGTGGTCCTGTAAACCCACAAACTACTGCAGGATTAGGGAAGTGGTCATCTCCAGTATGTGATCAATTGATGACAGAAATTTGAGCACCTGTATCAGTGAGGCAACACTAAACACAGTTTATCATTGGAAGTGATATCTAGCACTAGATTGGAAGTCCGTACAAGCTACACCCTCCATAGCACCTCTGAGGTACTCATGCCTTCTGACCCTGTGGTGCTAATTGGACCACTAATATGTTTGGGTAATGCAAGGCTGGGATTTCCAGGCTCCAACTGTTGAACTGGCAGGAAGGGCACTTGGGCCTTTACCTCAGATGGAACAGTGTGTGACACAATTCAGGATGCTGGGAAAAGCCAGTAACACTGATGCTGGGACTTTGTGTATTGCCTGTTCAGGAATGCCCAGGACAAAACAGACTTTCCATGTTTGAAGTTCCTTTGGGTTGGGGCCCTTTCACAGAGATGTAGGGGTTTATTTAACTTACGGCGCCACAACAGGGTTTGACTGTAACTGTAGCTGCAGTTGGAGATGGAGAGATAACAGAATGGGCACAGCAGAAGCTACCTTTTGTACTGGCAGGGATGGTGTGGGGCTGCTTACTGCACCTGTGAGGCTAGTGCCTATTGACACGAAATGCCCTGTGAGTGGACCCTTTTGGATTAGTAAGCACCACCACATCTCAGTGGAGTTATGATAGGTCTTCATCTGCCACAGGGCCTAAATCCAAAGCGTGATTGATAATCAGCCTAGCTACACTTAGTTCTAAATCTATGGGATTGTATGGGGAACAGCCATGGTCTTCAGTCATCTCAGGGTACTTCTCTTTGAACATAAGCTGTTCATGCCCAGAAGAGTCTGTATTTTCTGGTAAAATTTGTACTCTGATTCCAGACCCTAAAGTGAGGGTCTGGGCTTCTGTTTCTGAAATTTGTATGCTATCCCCCTTTGTATTTGTGAGCTAAGTAATCCACAGTAACAGATTTATGATACACCTCTCCAAATTAAGCAAGTGCTATGTGAAAGGGTGTGTAGGGATACATTCAATGCCTCCATTAGCATCATACTTGGTTTTAGTAATTGATGGGTTTCAGAAGTATGTCTGGACTTCAAGAGTTTTATGTATCGTTATTTTAATCAATACATAAAGCTTTATGTTGGGTTTTTTTGTGGGTTTTTGTGTGTGTAGTTGTTGGGGGTTTTTTTGGTTTCGTGGTTGGTTTATTTTTTTGCAGAAGCTCCCCTTTCATTAGCTTCCAGTTGCCAGCGTAGTTTTTCTCGGGCAGATGCTGCCACCAGGAGGTACATGAGGCGTTCTAATTTCTCCACACAAGCCTGCACGCTTTTAACAGCGGCCGAGGCAGGAGTCTAGTCTTCAAACACAGGCTGAGTATCGTGCTGGGCTTCAGCTGATTCTTTTTGTAGGGAGTCAGCTCAGCTTTGTGTGTATTCAGGTGGTCCTCGGTATTTGAGACAGTGAGCAAAGAGGGATAAGCAGAGTAACTTCCATTTCATGTTTTCATCTTTCTGAGTTTCTCTAGTTCAAGTAGCTAGGGAAAAGCAAACAGGTACTTCCCTCTGTCAGAGAATGTGGTATCTCTGAGTGGGGCACAGCAGGAAATTAGGGCACCCACTACAAGGCTGGGGCTGGTGACGTTGATGTACTGTATTCCACTGCTGACAGTAGAGGTGGCCCAGCCCAGTTACAGGTTGAGGATATGGTAACAGACACCAGATCAACAGCTGTAGGGATAAATGGTGCAGTAACAAGTACAAATCAGTACTGTAATTATCTGGGTTGAGATAACAGTAAATGCAGTAATTCAATAATACTGTGCTACCCTTAATGGCAGGGCACACAATGACCTCCCTAGCCATGGTTATCAGGCAGGCTGACAGGAAGCAGTGTGTGGTGTCTTTGGATGAGCTACTTGGATGAGGGGTTTGGAATTCCCTGATCAGACTGTCCTCTTTTGTACCTGAGAGCTGAGTTGTGGAAGCACTCTCTGGACTTGTTAACCAGTCAGTGTATCCCACCTCTGCTCTCTTTCCATGCTGCTTTTCCATTGTGTGAGTGGTGCTCAAATGCTGTGGTGTGTGATCACCAGATGGACCTCCAGCCACATGGGGAAAGGCTGTTTAAGGCATTACTAGCCCCACAGAATTCCGTTGCTGTTCCGGAGTTCTAAATAGAACATGAAATTTTTTGCAGTGACATTTCTGCTTTCTTTGGAGAGGAAGGGTGAAGATACAGGTGGGGAAAGGTGAGAACAGGAGATTTGCTAGCACAACAGAGATTATGCATTCCCAAATTAATTTTGCATTTCAAGAATTGAAACCTTTACTGTCAATGTTATATCTGAGCACGTTGTTCACAACAGTGTTAGTATTTTATTTTGTTTGAATAAACTTACTGAAGTGATGAGTAGAGGTTTAAAATCATTAAAATACTGTCAACATACCATGTTTGGAGAATTATGTGATAGAATTTGAATACAGTGGGATTGTTTTGATACCTACAGGAGGAAACAAATAGGCAACTAATCTGTTTAACTGCTTGGCCTTCCCCCCCCCACTCCCCAGATAAAAAGTTTATCAGCTCTGCATTTCAAGATTAGCTCAGAATGCTGATGTTCAGCTAGCTTTGAGGAGGATGACATGTATTATTAACTTGGAGAAAATGCAGACCGTCTCTTTTGTGAATATTGCCTCTTCCACCATGTCAGTTCTCGAAAGAAAAAGATGAAGCTAGTTTCACTTCATTTGTCTGCACCCACTCTGAAGTTCTTTCATACTTCCCTTCTTTGTTAGCATTTTGTCTTTTAGACTGGTTACCATTAAAGCAAGGGAAGGACAGATGACTTGGAAAGTGGGAAACAACTGTAGCAGTTAATTAAAAAAAGGTCTTTATGACCTACTATTCCTACATTTATTTCAGTGTTCTAGTATTAGCAAAGTGTTTTGAAAGGTAATTTGCTTCTGCTGAAAGACAGCCTTATGATTTTCACTTTCTGTGAAAAGCTGAACTCCTAACTTGAAAAAATTACATTCCATTTTTGTCTTTGTAGGGAATGACGAGTCTTCCAGATTATATTACATTTAAGTCCTTCCCTGGAATGCCACTTCAACATATCTTCAGTGCAGCTGGCGATGATTTGCTCAGTCTTCTGCAAGGCTTATTCACATTTAATCCTTGTACGAGGGTTACAGCTACTCAGGTATAGTACACTTATGTCCTAATGTTCATTAACTTACTGTTAATATCAGATAAATGTGCTTTGAGGCCAGTAAGCCAAGCTTGAAATGAAATGTCATCTAGCACTGTCTATGAAATACTAGAATGCTTCTTATGTTTTATGGAGAGAACTCTGCAAGGCATGAATAATGCTGACTGATCCTCTCAATTCCCAGTGCAGAGCAAAGGCAGTACAGTGTACAAGGTGTACAAGTCATGGCCTTCGAACAGTCATTATATTTGACATTCAAAATTCAGTTACCTAAAGCTCGAAACTTAAGTCTTAACATAGCATGTCTTATTCCCTGGTTTTGAAAGCTTTTTATCCTTAATTCGTCCATTCTCTTATTGAATTTCATTTAAACTTCTTTGATTCCTTTTTAACATTAAATTCTGTGGTGATTTATGCCAGTATTCTGACCTCAGTGTCCTTTTACATATATACTTGAGTGAAACTGATCTCAATTTCACTACTTCTTGATATGGAGAAATGAAGGACTTGGAATTAAAATGTTCCAGTTCAGAGTGTTGAATTCTGCTATGAAGAAGTTTCAAAACTGTATTTCTGTCATCTCTCAGGGGAGCACTCAAGAAGGTAGAGCTGAGCCCTTAAGGCCACTACTCCTCACTGCTTGTTAGACAAGGCAGATCCTAATCCAGAGAATGAGTGCATCTGTGACATGTCTTTTTACTAGAAGACTTTTTCAGAGTACATTCAGGTTATTTGGTCACCGTCTTCATGATCTTTCAACATTAGTTGTGCTGTGCGTAGGACACCTCTGTACTATTTGGTTTGTTTGTAGTAATTTTACAGGTCATATTGTAGGATTAGTGATATCGTCGGTTTGCAACAGATGGTGGCTTGAATATTGAATATACATTATTTTTTTCTAGTCTAGCCTTTTAATTGATAATGCCACAGTTTAAGGCAGGAAACAACATGTGCTAACTGTATTGGCTTGACTTGAAGCTGCCACTGAATAACATGTAACTGACATAAGGAGGAGTAATGATTATGTAAGAGGTAGCTTAGCCTCTCTTCCTTAACCACAGTTTATGGAAGCTGTAGAATTCGTAAAATTTAAAATAAGGTATGTCATTCCACTGCATGAAATGAACCCTGTTCAATTATGGTTTTCTCCTGCTCTAATTCAAACTACATTCTTCTCACAGTTTACGGTGTAGAAACAGTACAGTTAAGGAAATTTTTGGAAAACATGGTGTTCAGGTCCTTGGTCTAATCAAGACTTTGGGTGTACTCTTTTTTTATTTTTCTTAATTCCTGCTTCTTACTTACCCTCGTCTCATCTGTCTGTTGAGAATGTAACCTCTTCGGAGCTAGAAGACCTCCTCCGATGTAGTCTAGAGCTTCGTTAGGATGTCTGAGCACTACTTAAAAATAACAGTACACAGTTATCTCCTGGCTCACAAACTAAAGTGCTGTGGGTAGTCATTGCGAACACAAGATCTTGATTGGGCCCAAGGTCATCTTCTAGTATAAATGTGCCCAAGTAGTTTTGAAGACTCAACTGCAAGTGCTTTATTTCACCATAGCCACTTTATAGATAGTGTTCTGACCATCTGGTGTTTATACTAATCAGTTATTTTTCTTCCATTATCATTAAGGCATTGAAACAGAAGTATTTCAGTAACCGACCAGGACCCACTCCAGGAAATCAGCTGCCGAGACCCAACTGTCCCGCTGAAGCTGTGAAAGAGCAACAAAGTGCACTTTTAAATTTAAAAAGGAAGAGACCAGAAGGAATAGATCAAGGTAACGTCTTGCTGTTTTACCTGTTTTAAAATACGAGCTACATGCTCAGAGAGAACATGATACTTCCCAGTGTTTCAAAATAAAAACTCTCTAAATGGACTACATCCCTGGGCACCTGCACCAGCTGAAGCCCTTTAATTTATGTTCTAGGGTACATGCTTTAGAGTGGAAATGACTTAGTTCTGTGTTTTAACACAGTTGGTACAAAAAAAGTTCCTTTATGATGCTTAGGAGTCTATTTGTTAGAAGAAATACCTAATTCCATAGATTTCTATAATTGTGTTTTACTACCCAGTAAATTGTAGCTATTATGATGCTCTTTATTTCTGAGACATCTTACTGAGGTGGAAATAACTTTACATGACAGAGAGAGAGAAACATGGCATGTAATTCTGTTGAATAACAGACTGGAGAATGTAATTGGGGTTCAGAAGAGAGATTTCTGCTTTCTGTCCCTTAGACTAAATATGTTAACAGTTAAGACCATTCTGGGTAAGGAACTTAAGCACATACTTGTCACTCTCTTAAAAGGTAAGCAGCTGTCATGCTAGCATCAGATTTTCTCCATTATGAGACTGTTTTGATAAAAGAGTGGTATCTTTTTGTAATGGTGATGCTGCCATGAAAGTGCATTTCCTCTTGAATTCAGACAGACGGCAGTATTATTAGAGTTTAAATTACTTCTTAGGCACCTTCACTTGTTTCTTAGTCTGTGTCAAATTAAAAGTAAAATGTATTAGCTCACTCTCTTAAGATTGTAATTTCAAAGAAAAAAAATAATCAATTGACTATTTGAATGTTCTTTGCTGACTGCAGTTCCATGGGTCAGCTGACATGGGAATTTATCAAGTTTCCATAGCTTAGATAATTAATTCAAGCTTTTAACTCCTCTTGCAGAGACCACTTGAGGGTCTGTGATTAGTATTTTGGAGTACAAAAATACACCTGTTAACTAAAGGACAGGAAAGAAGAAGAAGTGCTTCCTGGCGTTCTATAACTTAAATATTTGAAGTCTTGCCTTTGACAATGAGCAGAGTTTCTAAAGCTGTATCAAGTAGAATACTAACTGCTTTTACATCTTTCTGAGAGTCTCATCTTCAGCAAGAGGAAATCAGACTTCTATGTTAAATGCCAGGAGTTTTGAGATTGGCTATAAGTAAGGCACTTAAGAAGTTAACATTACTTTTTGAGACATTTGGGTATCAGCATAAAAAGTAGTATCATTCCATTTAAACAAAATGGATTCCATGGAAACAAAATGGGTTTTCTGATGTGGATTTTCCATTATGTTACTGTCTTAGATGGGCTGGGAGAACCAGAGGGTCTCAAAAGGTAGATTCTTTAGTGCAAACAAACACTAAAGGAGAGAGACAATATTAGAGCTAGCAAATCTACTACCTGGGCTTCATTTGACATAGGAAGAAATGAGAGGACAAGATCTTGAATAGAACCAGAAAAGTACTGCTGCCTTCATCATCTCTACAGCTGATACTAAACAAAGACATGGTTAAAGAATGAGGCAGGTACTAAAAGGGCTCTTAACTCCCTGCACACAGTGTCATCCTGAATAGTGACAGCACATAAGAAAGATCATAAAGAGTGTATGTGTGGTGGGTCAGGGTTAAGCCTTAGAATAATATCTTGCCTTTCTTAGGTTTAAAAGTAGAATTAACGGGCTAGCATTTTTTACCAATGAAGAGAAATATTTAAATGTATCCCAAATACAATTAACACTTAATTACAGAATCTGGGACTCATTTGGTGTCATGTACTGATTGAAGCAAGATTTGGTTCTAGCGGTCTTTCATAGATTCATTGGAAGAAGTGATTATGCACTGCCTCTGCAGCAAACGGCATGAAGCAGCTCAGAGTAGATGTATCTCAAGAAAAGTATTGAATGAATACTAACACCTTGAGGAGGGGGCTGGATCCCTTCACTTTGGTAACAATGTGATTTACACTTTTCAGGTTTACCAAAAAAACTGGTTTTTTGATTGCTGTGGATGGTGGATGAAAATGAACAAAAATGGCCGGAGTCTCAACCATTGAAAAAACGATGTAATAGTCACTGGGTGGTTATTTTGTAATATCTTAATATGTATAATGTGAATTTAATATTTCCTTACTGAAACAGGTTTCATTAGCCCTATGTTTTTTGTTTTTGTTTTTGTTTTTTTTAATAAAAGCATTTTTGAGCAAAAGAAGATTCCTTTCTCTGGTTTGCTGTGTTGTTACTTTGACTCGTGCTTTGAGGTAGAAAATGTAAAAAATGCTTGCTGGCTACAGATTTACACAGGCTAATTTTTTTGAATCATTATGATAAATCATGTTATCCTGTACAGATGTGTCTAGATGTGGCGCTTGGGAATATGGCTTACCCTACTTGGTGGAGTAGGGTTAATGGTTGGACTAGATGATCTTAAAGGTTTTCCAACCAAAGTGATTCAGTGACCCTAAGGAAAAAAACTACAACTAACACCCTTCTCACCTGGAGCTCAGATGTACAAATTGTCTGCCAGCCCTATAATATGTGTTGGAAAATAATCTGTCATCATAAGAGAAGGGCAGGATGCTCTTTTGTTCCAGTTATTATACCAGTGTATTAACACGTGCTCTTTCAGCAGTCCTGCACTAAGACTTTCCAAGGACGTGTCCACTGTACTGAAAGCAATGATGCAGAGATAGAATGTGAAGTGTTGGGGTTTCTTTGCAGACTCCAGTCTTCCAAGATAAATTAGCTGAGAGTGTATCAATATGTTTCCTTAACAGCCTCACAATAACAATGAGAGATGGAAGGAGATCCAGCTGGGAAAACTATACCAGCCCTCCTGTCACCCTGTGGCTGTTGAACAATTCATGGTGCAGATACTTGGTTAAGGTCTTTTGCACCATCTCCAGTATAGCTGTGTTGCAAAGTGGCTGCTAGGTAACCAGACTGGTTCAATGGAAAGAAACAAGTGAGCAGGTGCTGTTGTTGCAGCATAACTGCATACCCAGCCTTGTTGTGCAGTGGATCTCAGGGGTACCTGGTGAGCCATGGTCATTTTCCCACCTGTGAACTACTTTCAGCATTCTGATTTCCAATGTGTGTGGCAAGTGTATTGGCAGAAGACTTTGAGACTTGCAGAGGAAGAGCAACCATCTCATTGCCTCTGTTTTACTTCCATTTTACTCCTGCCTTGAGTCAATGTGAGGGATGCTGGCCTTGTAAGGGAGAAGAGTTATTATTCTTATACTCTGATCTGTGTTGGTGGTTAGTTGAAAACTTACGTTTCCTACTAAGATCTTACTGACAGTGTAGAGAAAATGTTTATTAAGTAACATTAGTTACAGCAGGTTTTGCTGTCTAATTAAACATCACCTTGAATGCAGGCTGGGGGATTAAAAGAACTGCAGTTGTACTACTCACAGGCATATGTACAAAGATGTTAATCTGAATAGGGAAGAGAGAATTAGGAGTACTGTAAGTTTTCCTGCACTGAACTTACGTAGGACAGCATTCTAACTGGACGTCAAAGCCTGGAAAACTTCAGTCACTAAAACAGATCCTGAATCCTTACTGTTGAGTATAGCAAACAGAGTTTGCATGGCAGTGACAGTTTTAAGTATTCTGTTGTCTTTGCTTTGAGATTAACCCCACCCCCTTCATGTCCAGTGTTGTGTGTGCCTAGACTTCCCTGAAGGAAACCTTTTCCAGTAGAAGAAGCATAAATCATCTAAGCCCCTACTGGCAAAAGTTGTAGAGAAGGTGCTGAGTTAGATGGGTAGTCTGTATTTGAATGTATAGAGAACAGTTCCTGTACTCAGTAGGAGTGGGGTTGAAGAGGGAGGATATTCTGTGGCCAAGGCCGCTGTATTCTGTTCTTCAAGTAATGTGTGTACCACAGCAGATGCTCACAAATAGCAATGCTTCTATATCAAGAAGCTGCTTCCCTTCCAGCTCCCACACTGCCATTCATTTGGCACACTCTGCACTGCATATATGGCTGGGGCCTGCTCTGTACCATGGGGGTACACAGTGAGTCGTGGTTTGGGTTGAGTTCATGGATGAAGCTGCCCATGTCAGGGACTAAAATTGCCTTGCTCTTAATGGAGGTGTGAAGTGTATGTACATCACAGAGTAAGATAAGATCAGAAAAATGACCAGCACAATATTTATTCTTAATCTTAGGCTTTTGGATAGATTTAACTTTTGTGACTCAGATCAGAACTCTGGAAGGAATATACAGCTGCTTCCATCTACTTGGCTTCTGTTCAGAACTGCAACAATCAGGTCTTGAACCTGCAGTGTGCACGCTTGTGCAAAGGTCTCAGTTGTGCACTTGTGCAAACTGGAACATAATGTAATGTCTTTTTTCTTGGATTGAGATAGTTCTTTTGCCCTTACCACCTTTTTATCATGATGTCCTGCTGCTGTTACTTCCTGAAAGGCTAGTACTTCTCTTTGCAGATTTGATGGCTCTTACATTTAGATTTAATGGCACGTGAGTAATTTATCTGCGTTGTACTGATACTGCTTATATTACCAAATTAAAATTTTGTTTACTTCCTTTCACTTGATTGCCACAATAAATGTAGCAAAACTCATTGTATAGGCACAGAATACAGAAGGGGAAGGTGCTCTCTGTTTCAGACAAAGCTGATTTCATTTTCTTATAGATACCAGGATTACTTGAGGTGGCATGGAGAACAAGGACTGCTAGCTATCACATCCTTATCCTGTCTCATTTGTTTTTGATTGGTGCCAAGGCTGTGTGACCCCTGCAGCCTTATTGACAAGAGCTTAGAGCCAGATTGAGTTGTAACATACAATGAGTTGTTGCTTTGCATTTGTGGTATGCTCTTACCATTATGTGGCCTTGATGCTATCAGCACCTCAGGCAGCACTTCCAGCTCTTTGTTTTGATCTGTTCTTGGCTTTTGTGTCTGTTCATTTAACTCCTACTCAGCCATTTCTTCAAGTGCACAAATGTTTATGCTCCGTGTGCTCCAATGTAATGATTCCTTTACAGAGCAGTTTCACCTGTAACTTTTAAATACTTCCTGCTCCTCTGAGAGAAGGGAAGAATAATTACAAAAAAGACTATTGTTTGGTCTGCTTTTCTTTTTTCTCTGTTCCCCCTTGCCTTTCATAACTGACTATGTCAGCTTTGTCTCTGAGGTAAGGTATTCCCTCCACATGGCTGTAATAAAATCACAGAATAAAAACATGGATAGGTCTTGGATTAAGCTTGTTGGTTTGAGATAGAGAAGCCTCGTAGAGCTAAACTGAGTGCTTTGAGCATTTTTGGTGAGCTGTGTTTTGATACACACCTTGCTAATACCCAATAGTGCAAGAGACTGCAGTCACTTTTTGGCTGCAAAATACATCACTGCCTAGGAAAACCTTCTGCTGAATCTTATCTTCCTGAAGACCTGCTGGGAATTAGATTTGTTCCTCCTGTAGCCTACCACCACTACCAGGAAGGCTTAAGAAGCAGCTCTGTGTTCACTAACTTGAGAAATCCACTTGGCCAAACTCTGTTCATCATATATGGCCAATTTCTCATTTTAACACTTCCCCAAATAGAGCTGAAATAAAATCTTGGTTTTAGTGCTATTAAACTAGCCTTGTATCTCTGTGTTCAGTTCTAGTCTTGTCTTTTTTTTTTTTTTCCCTCTTTATGAGTAACTTATTCAGAAAATTTCTATTTGTTCTCTTTTAGAAACTCTTCCAAATAAAAAGGGGGTTTAGGGGAGAGGGTTCTCTCTCTTCCTTCTAAAGAACCAAATCCACAGGCAGGCAACAAGTCCTGCACAAGAATTATCTGAGAGCCTTGCTTTGTGGTCAGCACAGAGGCCATCAGTGTTGTTACTGGTTCAACTAGTGCTGTCAGCTTAAATTGTGCCCAGAAACCTGGACTAACAGCATTCATTACTGTGGTAAGAACAAAATGGTATGTAGAGAAGGGAGGAGGAAAGGGGACTTTTCACTCTTAATTAGAAACCATTAGTGGAGTTTGGTTTATTGTCTACTACAAGTGATTTGTACCACCCCAGTAGGGACACAGTTACTCTGCTGAATTTGACAGCAGGTTGCAAGCTATGTGCTTTGATTTTAGGAAGCCTCCAGTGTGGGCCAGGCTGGTAGGCAGGTTTCCTCAAAGTATTTATGCTGTCCTGCATGGATTTACCATCTGTGAATGGATCTCACTTTTTTTTTTTTTTTAAGAACAAAATGAAAAGGTTATTAATGATTAACAAAGTATTGCAGTCTGGCAATTCTGAAGAAGTCTACTACTAGGTTCACAAATGGAAAACTTTTTCTTGCTACTTGAAACTTTTCCAAATGTTCAGGAGCTTCCTCTGGTTTTCTTCTGTCAGCATCCTGAGGAACTCAACAGTGCAGAAGGAAAGTGCCACCATGGTTTTTATCTTATGTGTATGATGGTAGAAACCAATTTTCATCTATCAGTTTCAGGATCTGAAATGTTGATTTATAAGCGGATCAGTTTTCCCTGCAGTGTCTGAGAGCGAAATAAGGCAGATGATCAGATGTGGTAGCAACTGTCTGATCTTAACCTAACACTTGTCTCTCTGAGGTCATCACTCTGCCAGCTTGAAGCTCATTGTCAGGACAGAGAACTGCACTGCCTCTCAGCATGCAGCCTGAGCCTGTTTAATTTCATATTATTGTAGAACTTTTTTAGTGAGACCCTTTATAATGACCTTATCTAGTAGCTTGGGGACAGGCAGGCTTCCTCTCTTGCATTTGTCACTCATTAATTCAGGTAAGACTTAGTGCCTCAAGCCAGCAGTAGATTCCCTGCTGCTCGCTGGTTACCTGAGGGTCAGAAATGTGTAAATGTGCTGGGAAATGCTGTTGGCTTCTTTTCTCCTTGCAGAAGGTTTAAGTATTATCACCTGAGTTACATGTCTGTCAGTTGTTTGTAAGGTAATGGTAATTGCTGTGACTAAGAAACCTGAGACACCAAATAATAAAGTACTGATTTAGGAATGAGGAGCTGTACTGCATACAGTTGCTGAAAGGTCAGAAAGAATTACAATACGTATTTCATGGTATTGTGCTAAAAAGGGTCAAAAAAGAGTGTCAAAATGCAGCACCTGGAGAGTTCCATGCAAAACTGTGTAATACTGCTCTTCTGTATATTGGTTTCAAAAATTAATCTACTGAGAAGTGCTTAGTTGGTCCATCTTCTTAATAGACAATATGGATTGTAATACACTTTGAATTAACACTGGAGTGAAAAAAAACAAAAAACCAGTTTCTTAAACTATCATTCTCAAAAGTGGGGTTTTTTATAGCACATTTACGTGGAAATACCAGGTAAACCCCAGCCTTGTGGGTTTGTTGATACTAACATCTTCAAATGCTATGAAATGCCTTATTTCAAGTCCAATAAGTGGTTTAAAACATTTAATTTTATCAGAATCTAACCAAATTTGACTACTTACGTGCATGGAGGTTGGTTTTTTTGAGGGTTTTTTTGTTTGTTAAATACCTACTACCAGCTAGAAAAGATTAGTGTGAATTACAGAATACTAGGAAAGATATAGTGGAAGATACCACAATTTAGCATTATGACCAAGCTGATACTCTGGAAGGGCCAGTTACCTGTGCATTTCTGGCCCCACATACACTGACAGACTCTGTTGTTGCTGCCAGTAGCCCAGTCTTGGAGATTTATAGTTGCAGGTTGCTCTTGTCTTGCACTGGCAGATCATTCAGTGCCCTCTTTGCTCTTACAGTTGCTCTGTGTGCTTCCCTGCACCTCCACACAGTCCTGAAGGTGATCATCCAGTTACAGTGATGCCTGCGAGCTGAGGCCTGTGACAAAGGCTGTTCAGAGAAGTATTCCATTATGCCTTATATGGTTATACTGATGTGCTTGGTTCTTGCTTGTTTCAACTTCGCAATCTCAAGGATGAGCAAATAGACACAGTGGCCAAGACTAGATAATGACAGGGAGAAAAAAACCTCCAAGTAGGTCAGTCCATACCTTGCATGCTCAAAAAGAGAGTTCAATAAAAGGACACACCAGAGTGACCCCTGGAGACTCCAGAAAGACCCCCACAGAGGACCCTCAGAGCCTCAAAGAGCGTACATAATTAGGATGCAAATATTACAGTTAGTTCCAGGAAATAGAATGAATATGTATAGTTATTCCGGGAAATCTGATGCATATGTACGCTATTGAACAATATCAGCTTTGCTTGTTGTGACTTATGACATGCACGTTAGGAGGAACTATCCCCCATGCATCCAGTGCTGCAATAAAGAATGCCTGCCTTCTAACACTTAAAGAAAGGTCCTGGAGGGTTCTTTCCATGACCAGATTTTATGGTATCAGTAACAGTAACAAACACTGGGACATTCCCAGTGGCTTTTTGTCAGGTCTACAGCTGGGGCTGTACTGTGCTGTGGCAGCTGGTCCTAGCATGATTTCTTGATACACTGGCTTTTGGGAGATGTCCAAAAGCCATGGCTTCTGGAAGTCCTTGGCTACCCAGGATGATATGGGGAGAAGTGGTCCATAACCTAGCTGCTGGTGCATACTTAGAAAAATGTTGCATAAGTCAATACTTTATTATGGCCTGGAGCTGCCTAGCTGGTGAGACAAAGATGGTCTTGCAGTCATACACAAGTAAAACTTACAGCTGGCAAATAAATTACTTCTACGGTCTGATCACACCTTTACATGGTGCACACCTTTATTGGAATACCTTTTCTGCAGACAACTGTTCCAGCAAACATCACAGCAGCTAGGTCATTAACTGTGTAAGAGATCCAGTCAGAATGTGGGTGGTGGTTTCCAGAACATGCGGCTGCACATGTGCATGCGTTTCCCTTCCTTCCCATAACCACATTTTTGACTGGTGTCTTAATTGCTGGGCTGACTTATGTTGCGATGAGTCCAACAGGAGCAGGGCCGAGTAACAACACGACAACCAATATGGTCTTACATATCGTTCCACTTTATTGCCAGTTCGTCTGCTACTTATATACTCCAAGTTGCTGTCCACGCGGCTGCTCATGCGGACAGACACCTCATTTAATTGGCTAAGCATAACTGTTCACGCGGCAGGCTCCGTTTTGCTATTGGTTATGACTACATGTGTTACAAGCGCTATTTGTTACATTCTGCAGTTTTCTCATCCGTCTTCGCATCCATCCTCGGGCGCCTAGCCAAGATATGCTTCTTCATTCTCCCAAGGCTAAAGATAATCTTGTTGCAAACAAGATCAATTGTTCATTTCAATCCTTGCTGTTACAGCAAGGATTGTCAAGCCCTCCCAGGCTCCTGAAATCATGACCCTGCTGTATAAAAAATTCCTCCACAATTCCCCCTTTTTCTTTTTGCAAAAGCCAAGCATGGTTTACCACTGGCTGCAGGCTATGTTGAATACATCGTAAGCAACATGCAAATAACATAAGGGCTACGATCACTATTACTAATATTAAAGCTCCACCCCTAACTAGGTCTAACAGCCAACCCGTTAAACCCCAAATTTGAAACAAATTATCTAAAAGGGTTATATGCTGAAAATTATCCCAAAGTTGCTTATGGATGGACACAGAAAGGTTACCTAATTGAACGCGAGGCACACTTGCCATCAAGTCAACTTCCTGTAATGGATTTGGACTGCTTACGTTTAGGCCTTGAATAAATGCTTTCTGCCATTCAGACTGGTTATAAGCAGGCCATGTATAATAGCCCTGCTTTAAACATTCCCCTGTAGATCGTGTCGTAAAATTAGGTGCCTTTTCCGACCACCAACTCCCAGATCCATTGATCATTTCTTCAACATCATCCAACGGTATGCCAATTAAACATGTACGAAAAGGACTGTCTGCTGTCTGCATGCTTAGACACAGGTCTGTTACTCCTGAGGCATTAGCCCAAGTAAGCCAAATATTTGGCCTAGGAGATATTTGTGAAATCAAGCTACGGGCAAACCCCCACAGGCACAAGATGCACATTCCCAACCTAAACATTTTGTACGCAGGGTGAATGAGGCGGCACGTACCGCAGTCTGCTAATCCAACAGAGAAAAGCTAATTCTCTTTGGTGAATGCTCTCCAGCATCCACACTTCCGGAAAAGGTGTGCCTTCTTCTATTCCTATAAATTGAGCACAATCTCTGATGAACTGCTGAACTTCAAACTGCGCCAAACATTCTCTACACACCAAATGTGTCAAATAAAGCAAAGAAGAATGTCTACTAAATATACTATTACAGCCTGCACATTGAAATATTAATAAACAAGCAGAAAAACAAAAGCGACAAACAAAATGAGTGTGACGCTGCACACGCTGATCAACACTACAACGTCCAAAATTACTGCCTTCTAGAATGATGGTGGCGAGTTCCTCCGACAAAAACAGCTGCAGATTCAAGAGTCGTAATTGTCGAACATATGGCTCCCAGAAATACTGTCGTCTCCACTGTCTCCGCTCTCTTTCTGAGTCTCTTGGCATGCAGGCCGGGTGAAATGGTTAGGAACCCACAGCGGGCTGGAGTCTTCTCTCCAGTGTACACTGGCCCATTATCAGTCTTGATTGATCGGGGCACTCCCATGACAGCAAAGCATTGCGTTAGATGTCGAATGACGTGCAGCGCCTTCTCTCCAACCTGAGGCATGGCCCAGATCATCTTTGAATATGTATCCACAGAAACATGAACATATTTAAGTTGCCCAAACTCTGCTATATGAGTAACATCCATTTGCCAAAGTTCTAGACTTGTAAGGCCTTTAGGGTTTACCCCTAAACCTAATTGTGGCCCATGGTGGCTACATTGAGAACAGGCTCGAACAATGCCTTTTGCATCATTCCATGTCAACTGGAACTGGCGCTTCAATGCCTTAGCATTTTGATGAAATGTATTGTGACTGATCTGTGCTTGCTCAAAGGTGTTAGATGGTGGCAAGTGTATTGCTGGACTGACGAGCTTATCAGCTTTTTCATTTCCTTCTCCAAGGACTTGCGCCCACATGTGACTCTTAACATGCATAATACAATAGGGGTGTTGGCGCGTCTGTAACTGACCTCGCAGCCAAGGGAATAACTCTCCCAGCCGACAGTTATTTGTGTCTCTTATTAACGCATCTTCTAGACGCTGAACGACCCCTACCACATATAAAGAATCGGAGACAACACTGAGCGGCTCCCTCGCCCATGAGGCAAAGGCCCAACATACTGCCTGTAGTTCTAAAGTCTGCAAGCTATCAGTGGTGGTGCCTTGGATCACATGTCGCTGCCAGCAGTCATCAAAACGCCATACACGTGCTGCTCTTTTGAGTCTTTCTGCCAGCATCAGTAAAGACCGTTAGCCCATCAACTCGTTGCTCAGATAACAGCGGACGACGAATCCATTCATAACGCTTCAGCATTCCCCAAATTGGACCCTTAGATAGCATGTTGTGAATGTTACCAGAAAAGTTTAACAATGCATCCTGTAATGGAGTGGCATGATGATAATACCATTCAAAGTTCTCCATCTTGAAGGGGACACTGATGTCTACTGGATCTTCCCCAAGCAGCTCCCTCGCCCGCAGGCGTCCTTTGCGAATCAAAAGGGCAGCTGCTTCTAATCGTGTCTGCAATCGATGTTTTGGTTGGGCCGGTAAGAGCAGCCGTTCTATACACAACGCAGTTGCGACCTGCTCCTTTTCCCCCTTTTTCTTTTGCCATTGCAAAAGTGCTGCAAAAGGGGAGTCAGCTATGTTAAGGACTGCTAAAGAGAGAGGTTGGCCAGGCAGGCGTCAAGAGGTGGCACCTTTGCGATCTTTTCGCTTATCCGTGCCAATGCAGCCTGTTGTTCCATGTTGCAAGACCGCGGTGATGCAGCATCTGTACTACATAACCACAGTAGCAGTGGGCGGAGATCTTCATTAGAAATTCCCACGACTGGCTGTACCCACTGTAAGTCACCAAGCAAACGCTGAGCATCGTGCAAGGTTTGCATGTTGACATTCAATGTTCCCTTCAGTGGATGAACTTGAGCATCAGACACTTGCCAGCCAAGATATTTCCAGGGTGCTGACCTTTGCACTTTTTCTGGGGCTACGATCAAACCCTTGCCCTTTAAGCTGTCAATAATAAAGGCAAGGTGACCCTCAGTAAGAGGGGTTGAAAAGGCAAAAAGAATATCATCCATATAGTGATAAATCAGCGCAGAAGAAAAATGCTGCTGAATGGGTTGCAGCGCCCAAGCGACATATGTCTGACACATGGTAGGTGAGTTCTTAATTCCTTGTGGTAAAACCACCCACTCATAGCGCAATGCAGGTTCCTGTTTATTTGTGGATGGTAAGGAAAAGGCAAACCGTTTGGTGTCATCAGGATGCAGTGGGATGGTAAAAAAGCAGTCTTTCAAATCAACTATTAAAATGTGCCAGCCCTGAGGTATCATGGTGGGTGCCGGCAGGCCAGGTTGTAATGCCCCCATGGTAAGCATCTGTGCATTTACTTTTTGCAGGTCGTGTAGCAAACGCCATTTTCCAGATTTATTCGGAATTACAAAAATAGGGGTGTTCCAAGGACTCGTGGAGAGCTGTATATGTCCAGCTGTTAATTGCTCTTGGACAAGTTGATGAGCCATGGTCAGCCTTTCTCTGGGCAACGGCCACTGATCTACCCATACTGGCTAATCTTGTAGCCATGTCAGCTTAAGTATGGGAGGCTTTGTGTCAGTGACCGCACTCAAAAAAGCTCATTTGTAAGGACCATTTCCATTTGCCCTAACAAATCACGGCCCACGAGCTCGTGGAGCTCCTTAGGCAAGGGAACAACGTAGGGCTGGACCAGCACCCTTTGACCGTCTTCGAACTGGAACTGAATAGGTTTAGCACTGATCCATGGAGCCTGCAATCCACCCACCCCTATCACTTGCGCCACTGGTAGAGTCAACGGCCAAGATGAAGGCCAATGTTTTTCATTTATTAGCGTAATATCAGCCCCTGTGTCCAAAATCAAAAGAAGTCGGACTTGCACAGGTCCTGCAGATAAGGTGACCTGGTGTTTTGGCTGATCTTCTAAGCCTATTGTCAAAAACGTTTGGTATCCTGTAGAGCCAAATCCACCGTCCTGGCGACAAGGCTGTGCCGATCGTTGCTGAGGAATCTGCTGAATTAAAGCCTCGAACGCCACAATTTGCGCTATTTTGCTACCCTTTGGGATATAGACAGCTGCTTGGAGGGCATAAGCCATAATCTTGATCTGTCCTGTGTAGTCTGCATCGATGACTCCCAGAAGCACTATGACTCCTTGTTTCCCTGATGATGATTGCCCAATTATTAGTCCTCCAACAGTTGAATCAACTGAAAACAAAGGGCCAAAAGCAGTTGTAGGGATCAATGTAACCTGCTTATCCTGTAGTGTAACATCTATTGCTGTTTCCACATCGAACCTGAGACTGCCCCTTGTGGCAGGGTTATGGCAGCGGAAGAAGCTGATTTCTGAGCGTGGGGGTGACCGACTTTTGTCATCACGCAGGTCCCCTGCGCATTCTTCCATCCGTTTCCCGATTTTTGTCAGGCCACAGCGGCACGTGTACCATTTTGGCATGCATCGCACCAGATGGGCTTAGTACATGATCGTCTTATGTGACCGCCTTCTCCGCATTGAAAACATGCACCAGAAAGACCAGCTCGTCGTGGTGTTCCCTTATGCTTGCTGGGCGCTTTATGTGATATAGCAGCTGCCATCATGATCCCTTCTTTTACTGCTTCTTTCATGACAGCAGTAAATGCCGCAATTTGGCTCAAACGTTCTGCTCGCACCGCTCGTTCCACCATCTCGTCAACTCCAGCTCCTAGAGGGAGAGTTGCCAATATAGCTTTAATCTTTTCATTGGCATTTTCAAAGGCCAACGTGCAATGCAATTGATCAGCTATTGGATTAGGCAACTCTGGGGCGTCCTTTATTGCCGTTGCTAAGCGATCAATAAAGTGTATATAGGGCTCTGTGGCCCCTTGCTTGATTGATACATAAGAGGGCACCTTCTTTTCTCCAGGTACCATAAGTAGAGCCTTATGAGCCAATTGTTGGGATAACCGATGACATTCTCGACATAGCTGCAACTGTGTGTCAGCGGCCGTATAAGCTCCTGAACCCAAAAGCATGTCGGCCTCCAGGCCGAGCAAGGGGTCCGGTAGATTAGGATTTTGGTGGCATGCGGCTTCCTCCACAGCCAGCTTCTTCCAGTTGTGCTCAAATAACAGCAGTTGTGATGGCGTTAACAATAATGATGCAATGATATATGTATCACTGGGGAGCAGCACGTTAGCAGTAAAAATAACCTGCAAGATAGGCCGGGCAGCCTCCGGCTGTATACCATGAGTGATGACAGTTTGCTTTGCTTGTTGTAGTATCTTCCAATCATGGGGCTCCCATTGTCCCTGGTCTCCTTGGTAAATCACAGGACAAACTATTTTCTCAGCCAACTCAAAGTCTCCTTGTAAAATGGCATCACAGATTACTCCAGACCACCGTCGCAGCCCCAGATGCTGGTGCGGTGGCAGACTCGAGATGGCAAAGGTGGAGCGGAAGGTCTCAGTGCCTTGACTCTTTGCACTGAACTCATAGACTGCAGGGGGTCGGATTCCTGCACTGTTGTTACGGAGGGCCCCAGTTTTTCTAACTTCTTCCTTAGCTCCATAAGTTCATCAGATACACACAATGTTTTGCACTCTCGATCCTGGGACGAGCAAGTACCATTCTTTTCCTCGCCTTCTTTTTCCTCATCCTCCTGGTCATTAACCCATGCTTGCACTTCTTCGTCTGATTCTTCAGCATCCTTACCCTCATCCTTTGAACCTGGTTGCACAGACACATGCGGTGGTTTCGGGGCATCCTTATCTGGGGTGCCCTCAGACGATTCCATCATGCTCCCTGAAATAGCTCCTGCCTGCCTGGGGTCAACCTTAGCTTTCAATTCTTGAAGGTTGGATACTACCGTAGCCATCATTCCTTTTATTGGTCATCATTGAACTAGGCTTTCTATTCTTTCTTCCTTTACTTTTTCCCCTCTCTCAGAGAGAATACTAGCTAACAAATGGACCACCTCAGCTTGTTCCATCGTGGTCTTATCTGTGGGCTGGGACAGAGTGATCAGCTCCGTTCTGGGTTCCGCTGTACCTTATGGACCGCTCCAGCCCTCCCTACTCCTGTCTCCCGATATCCCGCAGTGACAGCGCCACAGGATATTGTGGAGGTGCTTCTTCCCTTTCTTCATCTTCACGCTGCCCGGTGGCTTTAGCAGTGAATCCAAGGGTCCCTGTTCGGGCGCCAACTGTTGCGATGAGTCCAACAGGAGCAGGGCCGAGTAACAACACGACAACCAATATGGTCTTACATATCATTCCACTTTATTGCCAGTTCATCTGCTACTTATATACTCCAAGTTGCTGTCCACGCGGCTGCTCATGCGGACAGACACCTCATTTAATTGGCTAAGCATAACTGTTCACGCGGCAGGCTCCGTTTTGCTATTGGTTATGACTACATGTGTTACAAGCGCTATTTGTTACATTCTGCAGTTTTCTCATCCGTCTTCGCATCCGTCCTCGGGCGCCTAGCCAAGATATGCTTCTTCATTCTCCCAAGGCTAAAGATAATCTTGTTGCAAACAAGATCAATTGTTCATTTCAATCCTTGCTGTTACAGCAAGGATTGTCAAGCCCTCCCAGGCTCCTGAAATCATGACCCTACTGTATCAAAAATTCCTCCACAGATGTAAAAATACGTATTTACCTAAAAATAAATTTTACATATTTTGTGTTTTAACAGGCACAAAAAGTCTTATGTTTATACTATAAAAATTAACTGATTTTATGTAAGTGGTGACCATAATGTGTAACAGAATCTGGTTTGGTTTTGTTTCTGATTGCATTTATGTTTGGAACTCTTTTCTATATTTTATTTCACCTGAAAAACAACTAAGTGGTAGATGTCTCCTTGGATGCAGACTATTTGTGCTCTTCTCTTTGCCAGTTGGCAGAAATAAAAAGCCTTTAATCACTGAAAAATCTTGAAATTGCAGAACATTGAAAGCATCATTCCAAGTTGCAGCTTCATTTCAGAAAGTGTGATCAAAACAGCACAATTCCTAATATTCTTACCTTAAGATATAGTGAGCTGATTCATACTATGTGAGTACTGAGGAAGCAGAGAATCCTTAAATGTTCCTGGTAAGTTATGGTTTCCCTGTGCTATGCCAAGATGCTTTTTGCTTCACCACTTACATCTTGTGAGTTGTCTGTAGAGGCAGTAATACTGCATTCTTCTTACAGTGAACGGGGACAGTGAGAACCTCTGCTTCTGTTACAATAATCCATGTTAAAATCAGCTGGGAATGAGTAAAGCAGATGCACGTAAAGGTGCAACATCCACCAGCGAAACTGCAGTTGAGATCTAGGGGTAATGCTGGTCCTGATGACCTCAGCAGAGCTGAGGTGCTGCAGAAGGTGGCTGGTGTGTATGAAACTGGGCTAGATATCCTGCAGGCAGAGTTTTGTAAGCTGCCTGAAGGTAACTGGCTCAAAGTGACATGCTTCTGGGGCTTCAGGTTCTGCTACTCTGCTCTGCTTGCATACACACTGAGTGGGGAAAGTGGCTTGCTCCCAGGGCACAACTGGCATCTTACCAGGGATTTTTCTGGGAGGTGCCACATGGTTACAACTTCTAACTGAATGCTTTCCTTCATTCCTTGCTCCTCAGCACCTAAACCAAGGCCAGAGTTTTAACTCCATTCCAGGGTATTCCTCGGCTGTCTTACTTCCTACAGGACCAATTCCTGCCCCCATTCTCCCTGACTCATTAAATCTCTGTAAATCTGTGTTCATAAAATTCCTTATAGAAAGCAAAGCCAAAGCATCTCCTGTTTCTCTACTGATATGATGGATTTCCCATCACTTGAAATCCCTAAATCTAAATCAGAATCTCTTCAAAGACACATGTTTTGACCCTGCCAAAAAGAACAGTCTGAAACAAGAATTACTGGTTGAAGGTTTCTGGCCGGTAAATCAGATTAGGGGAAAAAACCAGCCTTTTCTCATTCCAGAATATGTGTTTGATGGGTAAACCTTCTCCTAAAGGCATGGGTAGTTTCAGAGTTACAATTCCTTTCATGCAGTAACATCTGCTTGTTGCTTTGCTAGTAGCCTGCTTAATGCTTGCCAGCAACACAGCGGGGAAAGTTCAAGCCTTTCTGGTGATTAATTTTGCACTTAAAAAGCCAAGTCAGAACACCCCAGGGCTCTCACTAACTGATTAGAAAGTCCGTTTCAGAGCTCTGCAGTTTCCTTCAGTGCAGAGGCTGGATTTATTTGTGTCAGTGATAACAGTGCTGGAATTAACAGCCATGCCTGGAGCAGTGAATTAATGGTGGTCCCCACCCACCCTTATGCTTGTTGCTATCGTGGACATGCTGATGGTACAGCCACTTGTAGTCTTTCACCATACCTGTGTATCACCTTCACCAGTCTCTCTTGGCAAGACTGCAAAAAATTAAACCTCAGATTAGATTCTCCTTAATGTTTTGAGCTGATTTTGCAGATGTGGAAATGAGTAAAAGCCTGGTAAGTCAGCTTCTCGTGATGGTATAAGAAGTCTGGAACAGAAATAGAAGATGAACACACTTACGCTGAGTTCTTAGTATGCTGTGATGCTCATGTTCCTGTGTCTTAACCACATGCTTCAAGAACCTGACTGAACAACAGTGGTTTTCCATTGCCTGTTTGCTGGCCACACTGCCTTCCTGTCTGTTGCTCAGTTCTTTATTGTTTCTCTTCAGCCTTGCCTCTGGACAGAGGAACTGTAAATTAGAGGTGCCCTAAGACTGCAACCTGCAGTCCTGACTTGAGGAGTCCTCACCTGAAGATGAGACTTTTCTTGCTCCCACACAACAGGAACATCAGCTGCTTCAGTGCCTGAACTGTGGTGGGGTCCTCTGTGATGCCTGCAAGCTGGTGTCTTTTGCAGCTAATTAACCATCTGATTAACAGAATTAATCTTACAAAAGTGGTAAATACCCCATCTCTAACTAAGTATGTGCAGATGATAGGTACCATTAAAAACATAGCACGTCTGCTTCTTATAAACTCTGCCTTTATTGTAACTACAGTCTCTTTTCTTCTCCCTGTAACACCAAATTACGTGTCCCTGATTCCATCCTGTGATCTGCTTCCTAAAGCATTGCTCTGTTTGCACACAGGAGGAAAAAGGAAGGGGTTTTTATGCAATACATCCTGTGATATGTACCAGTTTCCTTTTCAGCGGGTGCAGCTCTGTTATCTACATCTATGTACCTGCACACACTTTAATAGCTTTTAGTTGCACTGGATCCCTGACACGCAGGCAGTTGAAGGCTAAAGCTCCAAATAGTTATTTTAAATATTATAGCATGCATACGCACAGAGAGGCAACAAAGTGGACCAGGCGAGGAAGTGTTTCTACTGACACCTTCAGTAAAGTTGGTCATCAGCTAGGAAGCCGAGAAATCCTCAGCTACGATCAGTTCCTAGCAAGTGCTGCTGAAGAAAGCATTTTGTAAACACTGGGGAAGATCTCGGATCCTTTTAGCACAGCCTTCAAGTCACCCTTTGAACTCACACACCCTCCGCATGAGGTGCAGGCAGTGGAATGGAATGGCCACGGGACGCAGCAAAGCAGTTTGAACCCGAGGTTGTGGCACTGCATTCAATTTCATGCCTGGCTTTTAAGATCCGCATGTTTATATGCTTTATTCGGTGAATTAATTAAATTTCATCTGCTAAAAACCAAAGCGTTTTTCGGGGGTCTGTGAGCAGACAAGTGACCTTAGCAGTGTTCTGGCGAGCAGGACAGCCTGCGGAGGATCGCCCTGCACGGATCCACCCGAAATGCGGCAGCTGTCGGTGGAACTGCCGCTTCTCTGGGCTCGGGCAAGCGAAACCAAGCTCAAACACGCTGCACCGGCCGCCGTGCAGCACAAACGCGCTGGCGCCTGCACCGAGGTGGGGTCCCCGGAGGCCGAGCAGGGAGGGCGGGTGCTCTCCCCACCGGCAGACGCCGGGCTCCGGGCTCGGGGGGTGCGCCCTGCCCGGGCACGGCGGCCCCGCGGCGGCAGGGGGCCGGGGCGGCACGGGGCTGGGGCGGCACGGGGCTGGGGCGGCACGGGGCTGGGGAGGCACGGGGCTGGGGCGGCACGGAGCCGGGGCGGCAGGGGGCCGGGGCGGCACGGAGCCGGGGAGGCACGGAGCCCCGGCGCCGCCACCCGCGGCCCTTCCGCGGCGACTCCGGGCGCGGCCCCCCCGGCGCGCCGGCTGACGACAACGGAAGCCGGTCGGCGGGGCCGGGCCGAGGGCTCCGCGGCCGGGCCGAGGCGGTGCCGCTCCGCCCGCGGCGGGGGCGCCTGGCGCGCTGCCCGCCCAGCCCAGCCCAGCCCTGCCCTGCCCTGCCCTGCCCAGCCCGCTCCGCATGAGGCGGTGAGGGAGCCAGGTCGGGAGGCAGGTCTCGCCGCGCCGCCGGCATGTCCGCGCCCTGCTGCGCCGGCCAGGTAAGGGCTGGGGCCGCGGGGAGGCCGGCAGGTGTGCGCGGCGGGCGGCGCGGGCTCTGCGGGCCTGACACGCAGCGGGCGCGGGGGCTGCCCCGGGGACGGCCCTGGGCGCCTGCCGAGGGCTCCGACGGTTGTCGCGGGCAGCGGGTTCCCGGGGTCGCGCCTGCCGGGCCGGGGCGGTGACAGCCCTGCCACGGGGCACGGAGAGCCCGGGCCGGGGCAGGGCCGGGGCCGCATCTCTCCGCTGCCCCTCGGGCGCAGCTTCGCGCTCTTCCCGGTCAGCCCGCGGGCAGCCGGCCTCCCCAGGGCCGTGGGGCGTGGAGAGAGCAGCAGCGCTGGCTGAGGGGGAGCCGAGTGCCGCGGAGTGCCTGCCTGTAAAGCCTGGGCGGTCGGCGGTGTTTTTGCGGAGTGTCCTGGACGAATTCCTGCCGCGTTTCGGGAGGGCGGGCGGGCGGGCGGAGGCTGCGGGGCTGCGGGGTGTGCGCGGGGGGCCCTGCTCGGCGGGGTGCGGGGACGGGCGGGCACGGAGAGGAGCCTGCCCGGAGACTTGCGCTGCCCGGAGCCGTTCCCGAAGGGATGGCAGGTCACTTCGAGAGGCTGTTAGGTCACTGGTGCCTGGTGGTGGGAAGATGAGAGCCGGTGATGTAAGCAGTGGAAGAGCCTTAACATCTCTCCTTTGTGCTGGCTGCCTGGCACTCCTCAGGCCCTGTCGCAAACTCCTTTCTATTGGGCTCGTGGGAAGATTCAGCAAGGGCAGGTGCGGGCAGAGGAAATGAGAGGTGAGAACGACTGGTGATGGAGGGTGGTGCGGGACCCGTGCCCTTCAGCATCCATGGGGTGATGAATCAGTGCTCTGCATCTTGCTGCGCTGCACCTGTTTGTTGGATGGAATCTCTTCTGATGGGTGAAGAACGATGGAATTGGAGGGGAAGGGTAGTCATGAGGCCCTGTCCAGATTTCCTCCTTGGTTGCACTCAAGGGAAGGACTTCTCTTCCTAACAGTTGTTTCTGTAGCCTGGTGTTAGACCACATCTCCCCCAGGCACTTCTTTGTTGCTTCATTTTCCCAAATCTCCACTTCTGCCACAGCAACCTATTACTACTTGATTTGTCTGCAACAGACTAGCCAGTGGAATTATTCCTGTTGTTTTACATACTTAAACACCTTATGGTCCTAATCTTACTGGTATTTCTTCAGTGGTGTCACTCTGCCTACCCTCAGCATCTGATTATTCTCTTGCTTTTGTGCAAACCACCTGGAAAAAAACCTCAGATCTTTCCTGAAGGTTGAAGTTCCCATGCTAGACTTGTCCCTCCAGCTGCAGTTCTTTCAGCCTTCAGTGGGCTGGGAGGATTACTAAACATGCCTCCAAGCACCCATCCTCAGGAGCTCCCCAGCACCTTGCTAAACAGCCCTGGGTGGTCACAGGGGCAGCAGTGACTGTGTTTGATAGTATTCCTTTTAAAGCAGGGGATCTCCTTGACTGCTGCTTCATCTGCATTTTGGCAGTGTGTGAAACAAGTTTTGGAGCAGCTCAAAAAGGTGCTGCTAGGTGCTGTTACTGCAGTGGTGCACTGCTCTTTGCATTGTCATTTCTTTTTTTGGTGTAGCTTCTGGAGAAGAGAGGATGAAATGTTTCTGAGACTTATAGGGCAAATGGCATGGCTTTAGTGTGACCAGACTTTGAGACTTTCTTAAAGCTACTGTTCTTACCCCATGCAGTAATATCTGATAGTAATGTGTTTTACTGACACTGATGTGTCATTTTGGAGTCTGTAAATAAACTTAACTCCTTAGTAATGCTGGAGCCAAAGCAAAAGCCCTAAAGTGGATGCTGTCATAGTGCCAAAATTATGCAATGCCCTGGAGAAATGTATTCTGCTGGTTTAAGCACTATTTTTGATGTAGGACTTATCTGTGCTAAATATGGCATACTACTGAAGTTATACCAGCAAAGTTAGTGTGGATAGCCTTTTTATAGGCTAACATGATAAATAGCATAAACCATGTTTCCATAGCGATTAGTATAATTTTTTTTAAAGGAAATACTATTTTACCTTCGTGGATTGATTTATTCCAATCTTGATGAGGGGATGTGTGTTTAATATAATTAATGCAAAAGAAAAACAAAAGGGATAGAAGTTCATCTTTCTGTCTTAACCCAGCTTCCTCCAGTTTGTGGATACTGTTAATCAAGCTGGAAAATCAAGGAATTTGGCATCTGCTTAAAATGTTCTCCCAAAGATGAAGTTAACCCTGTCTCCAAAACCAGAGATAATGTGTTCGAGGAAAGATGGAGCTTAGTATGAGTCCTAAAAAACACCACAAATATTGGGTCCTTCCTTTTTCACTAGAACATCCTAGTTTAATGCGTTCAATATTCCATAGTTCAGGGGTTTTTTTGGTATGAAGTATTTCTTCTCTGCATGTATCTAATACCTGCCTCTCTCTTTCTGTGGATCTGCTTCCTGGAAATGACTGAGATCTCTTGATACTGTCCTTCTGAGCTGTAAAAGTAAAGTTATCATGCCTGTCTGTCTGTAGCTGATATCAAAGTTTTGTTGTGAGTTAACATCGCTATCCATTTTTTCTCCATTCGTAATGCCAGCAAATTTTCCTGGTGCGAAGCAGATGGTGAGTGATCTGTATTTTGTTCTTGGGTCAAACTGCACTAAACATCTAGTTGATGGTTTCTGCCAGAATAAATGCATTTGGGTTTTGCAGCCCAGATTCCTTTTGGTAAAGGATGCAGCGGCAAGCTGCCAAACTTCAGTGTACTTAGGTTATGCTGATTTTGCACTAAAAAATTATTTTAAATAATCCTAATTAGCATTACTGTGTGACTTGTATCCTTGCCAAGTAGACCCTGGGAACTTGCTTTCAAGGAACTTGGCCATTTATAAACTTTGATTTCTGCAACTGGTTTTTATTGGGCAATGTACAACCTTCTCTTGAAGAGAACTGTGAATTTTAGATTTCTGAGCTGTAATAAGTTTGCTAAATGTTTCTTCTTTTGCTAGTGTTTTGGTGGTAGACCTATTTTGAGAGTGCAGTGAGAATACAGTTTGGCTTGGGCCTCCACAATGCTTTTGATTACATAAAAACATCTGCCTAAATTGACAGGAAACAGGATTTTACATTTGGCTTTTCTTTAGTGTTATTCTCAAGAGAATAAAGTTGAGATCATGGTTAAGAAAAGCAGCTGTTGCAGAAAATCTTTATTACAATGAATATGTTTTTTCCAGAGTTAAAGAACTGTAATTTAGATAGTTAGCATTAATTTTTTGGGAACAGTATGCTGTAGCTGGGTTGTTCAAGAAGACAGATTTTTCAGCTTGAACTGGTACTTATTAAACCTTTTTTTTTGTTGGTCTGTTAAATCTTGAATGCTTTCTTTAATACTTCTGCAGTTAGAAATCATATCAGATCAAATTTTAATTTTATACCCAGACCTCTAATTCTGAGGAGTTAAACAAATAATAAAGTGTTTATTTGTAAGATTGGCCTTGACCAATACTGTGACTGCTGGATCTCCTGGATGTTGGGGCAAGGGAAGGAAGCCCCTGTGTGATCTGGGGGTTCTTGCCTCTCTGGTACTGCCTGTTTGCATCTTCAGGTTGAAAAGCGGGCTTGCAGTCCTGTACTTGTGATCTCCTCTTTTCACGACTTGGTGGAAAGGGTGGCTCTGTCATCCTTATCCAGGTTTGAATCCTCTGAGGATGCCAGGGACTTGCTGGGGCACGTGCATGGTGTGATGTGCTGCAGTGCTGTGGAATGGTGCTGGTGGCATTCCACTCCATGTGGTGCTCCCCAAAACATGTCTCTCCTTCTGCATATGGTCTTTGTGGTATGAGAAGGGTTTAGTTTATTTTATTTAACCTAAGCTAGTCAGGTAAAAAGAGAGAAGTCTAGCAGTGGTTCCTACCCCTTCTCACAGCTGCCTTTCCACATCCCTGCCACCCCTTTTAATGGTGATTGAAATGAAACTACCTGTCTGAGGCCTGCTGTGAAGTGTTGTAGTGTACTGCACCTAAATACAGTTAGGTAAGACAGGGTAGGGAAGAACTTTATTCCATGTTTGCAGAAACATGGAGGTTTTGTTTTAAACAAGTGGTTGCCCGAACAACTGAATCGGCAAATCCTGTTTTTTTGCACCTTTTTCAGTTGAGGTTGGGATCTAACTAATAAATACTGAACTTGTGCTGCAGCCTTTTCCTTGCTCAGGGTTGAGAGATCATTTTCTCTGCTAAACCTTTTGCCTATTTTCAAGGAAAATATAACCAATAGCATCTTTGAGGGCCAAAGTTATATAGTCTGCTGCCATAACTGGATAAAACTTGCTGCTGGATTCAAAAGTGATTAGGAAGGGAGGGAAAAGCATTCAAAAGACATTGAGATCCTCTAAGTGTTGTATCATTGGACACTCGCGTTGCTGGTTTGGAATCTTTCCCCTGGCACTGCATAAGAGGCAGAAGATACTCTTTCTTGTTACAGACAGAAGGTCATCTTTATAATTTCTGCTTTGTTTTCTATTGCTGCCTCATTTATTTATTTTTTTAACCATTTCCTCTCATGTCCTCCAAGTTCCTCACATTGTGGATTTAAAGAGCAGCCTAAATATTCATGGCTTTACAGCTGTCACAAGTATAGAGGCCTTAACTTTTAGGGGCAAGGGGATATTTTCTGCAGAAGGATATAGGTCCCACTGCTACTTTTACATTAATTTTTGCAAATTATGTTATTAATGTGTTAAATTTTTGCAAGTATAGGTATTATAAGGTGTTTTTTCTGTTACTGACACTTGCATTACAATGGGGGCGCTTGCAGTTGCGGGTGCAATATGTACTTGTTTCAGAAGAGTGATTTGACTGAAAGCCTGAGCTATGACTGCAGTAAAAGCTGAAGGTTTCTTCTGGAGCAGACAACTGCTCTCATCCCAAACACATGTTAAGGCTGGATGGTGTTCTCAAGGTAGCTATGTGAAAGTGCTTGGACCTTAGATTGCTTACAAGAACACTCCTATACCTGAGTTAATGGCACTTTAATTTCTTTCTGAACTGTGCAGGGATCATTTAGCATGTTTTGACATGCTAAATGCCTGGCCTCCTAGATTTTTAGGTTGTGATTGGCCATTCTGATGGCTGAATTTGACCTGTGCATTGTTCATGTCACTCAAGAGATATTCTTTAGCATGTGCTACAGCATGAGGCAGTGAAGGACTGAGCCAACCAGAGCTGTAGGGACTGTAGCAATTACCCATGAGAGCAGCTGTGGGAAGGTGGCTGTTTGTTTTGAAGGGAGTCCTGACACACCTACTAATCTCATCATAGGTCACTTTAATTAGTGATAACTATGCTGAGACTGATGTTTGCAGTTTAGTGATTGAAACTTCCAGCAATTAGAGATAGAGTATGCTCAAGTATTTAAACATATAAATGGTCACAGTCTGAAAATGGAAAGTTTTTCATTTCTTTCTGTCCAGTAGGATTGATTTAAAATGTGTTGACTTGTCATCTCTCGCACTGAGTTTTAACAGGAACCATTCTTAACATTTTCTGAAGACTATTCTCTCATTGTTTTTCTCCTTGGCTTTTTATGTCACAGTCACTGGCAAAATGAGTGTTTCAGGAATACCATTCAGGATATTTCTTGGGTAGTTGTTGTACCTAAAAATGCTTGTCAAGAATTAAGCAACAGGAAGATGTGAGCAGGCTTCGTTTTAAACCTGCCAATCTGGAAATGTGTGTGAAGTTGGCTGTTGTGACAATTATATCAACTGGAATACCTGCAGCAATGCTTTGGGCAGGTAGAATTTTTAAAAATGTGATACAGTGAGAAATGGTTAATGATTTGAACTGGTTGATTAGCTTTTGTCACTTCCTACAAAGTGTTAATGATTTCTTTTTCCCCCTGCCTTAAAGTCCTCTTGCACTCAGTGCTGAAAGCACCTTTTAAAGACATACCATCTTCGTGGAACAGCTCAGAGTTGTCAGTTTATTTGAAGGTGAAGCAGCTGTTCCAGCTACATGTTTTTGAGTCATTGCTTACAGATGTTTTACTTTAACTGCTTCTTCACTCGAGTGGAATGGAATTAAGCAGTTTCTGCCCTGCACTTGGTTCTTTGTCCCTGGCCATATACCATGTTTCATCTGTTTGTGCCATTCTTCCTTAAGAGTCCTGATCTTGAACATCAGAGCTAACCTGGAGAAAATGTGCTTGCTGTGCAAAGTGATGGCCTCAGATTGGCAGACTTTGGCATTGCTGACTTGTTCTTCATCTTCCAGTTGCTCTCTTAGGAGTTTCTCTGCTGTGAAAGGCAGAAAAGTCGCTGCAGCATTAGCTGGAATGACCTGCAGATGAAAAAATATGAAATATGTGAAATAGAAAATGACAGGAAAGGATCACTGAACTGTCCCCCAGTGGACATTGCTATCAGTGAAGACCATCAAAAGATTAATGCAAAAAAACTTCAGGATCAGGCCCTGAGGCCCTTTAAAACTGCTCCCAAAAGCAGACAGGAATGATGGAAGGACTGTTACACTATTGAAGGCGGTATAACCCAGAGGGTATGACCCCAGTGCAAATAAAACACACCTTTTAAGTACAGCCAGCTGGCTGATTGCCTGTGCAAGGTGTGTGTGGAGGGCAGGGTGCCCCCGCAGTGTGGGGTGTTGCAGGGCAGTCTCACCCCCTCTTCATCTCCCTGCAGGGAAGAGAGAGGAGCAGGGTGACTTGCTGGGCTGATATTGGTGCCACGATTTTTGTAGAAGGGGCTGAGGAAATTTGAGGGGATGCAGGGAAAAAAACTCCAAACAGGTTAGGTCACTGGGATAAAAAGCCTTAAAGTCTTCAAATGAGGCTCAGGGTAAACAGTTTGAGTTCCTTTTTTGATGAGCAGGGATAAAAGACCAGGTAATTAAAAGGCTTTCAAAGCTAGTGAAGAAAGCCTCGCCAAGAACCAGGGCCTGGGAACTGTAGCATACAAGCTGCAAGAACGGGTGGAGGATTGCTGGTTTTAGTGATAAATACAAGTAACCAGAGAGACAGACAGCCCACTTCATATTGCTGTCAAATCCAGATGGTCTGTGCTAATGGAAAATAGCTAGACCACTAGGTGATGTGGTACACTGGGAGGCTCAGGTCAGACTAAACAATTGTCTTGATTTTTCCAAAATCATCAGGAAAAGAGCAGTTGGGCAGTCTTTAATGTAGATTTTTTGCACTGACATTATTTTCTCATGCTGAGCTGAGTCACCACATAGTAACATTTGAGCTTAGAGACAGAAGGTAATCATTCTGAGTTCAGAGTAACTTCAGCCTTGCTGGTACCTGTTGGCAGTTCTCCTGTGTCTTAGCTCTTGGCGTAGCTGTCCTCGACACTGCTTTCTCACCTAGGTTTTGAGCTGCTTTGTGCTGCGTGGCAGTTCTGCCCCGTGCTTCAGGGCACAAGCCCTTCTTCGCTTTGGAAACTTGGCTCTGGGCAGGAAAGCCTCACTGGAAAGCAGTGTTCAGGCGGGGCCTACGCTGATGGTGGGACTTTCCTCTGAAGTCGGTTTTAATTTTGCACAGTTAGCAGTGTGAGGCATGCTCCCAAAAATAGGTCGTGAGTTGATTAAATGGTATGCTGGTCACAAAAAACTTCTGGCTTAAGTCACATGATGTGTCTGAATATTAAAAAAGACACGGTGAGAAGCCACTTAAATCAGACAAAGAGCAAAATAAAGTCTCTTCAGTGAATTTAGTTACTTTACAGGGACAAACCACAGTGTAATCGTGACCGGCTGAAGAAACCTTTGCAAAATGTGTATGCATGACAGTGGGGGTTTTCAATAACAGTCTGAGCTCAGCTCCTTAAGCTTGGGACCCCTAGCACCAGGTGTCTCTTGTTTTCATTAACTGATGCAGAAACAAATTGGTCGGCTTCCTAGAAGTTCTTTCTTTAAAATAAAAGTCGCAGGACAGGTGTGTTGCTGCCTCAGGATGTTATTCATGCAGGGCTGGCTGCTTTCCTCTTCCAGCCTGCTTGGATGCTGCCCGTAGCTGTGAGAGTAGATGTTTGGGTGGTTTTGGTAGGCGTTGCTATCAACAGCTCAGCGACCTCATTATCTGCAAATCTTCTGGCCCAGATTATGCTGATAGTTAAGTGATCAAGCAGTGCGCGGAAAACTAAGCTGCTGTAGGCCCCCATGAAAAGAAGCTTCAGCAAGGCACATTCCTGTGCTCCCTGGACAGGCCCGAAGGCATGCTGTCTCCCCAGCCACTCCCCAGCGGTCAGTCGGGCAGTTAGGAGGGAGCAGATGAAACACTTCATTTCATTTAGGTATGCTCCTTTTTTTTTTGTAAATTTGTGCTGCACTTCTGTTTGATTTTTACCATTTCTGCTGAAGTCTTCCAAAAGGAAGAGTGCTTTGTTATGATAAGCTTGAAACTTCCCTATAGCTTGTGTATTTTAAAAATACCGTAGGCTATTTTGGGCAGTGATCCTGAAACTCCTCACTTTGTTTTAATGGCTACGCAAAATATTTTCTAAGACCTTTGAGTTATTTTTTGAAACATCTGTGGAAAATACCTTCTAAAAACTGTCACTGTCTGTACGAAAGCAGTAGTCAGGACATGTTCACTTTCCGTCTCAATCTTGTTTGTTAATAGTTTGTGTGCTTGACAGTACCATCATATCTCATTCCACTGATTTATCAGATTGGATCCCAGCTTGTGAAAATCAGGACTTGTGTGTGTGGCAGATGTTAAGCGTTTATTGGTGGAATATTCATTGTCGGGCACAGTTTGGTAAGCCTGCCTTTCCCTCATTTTGTTAACCTGTCTAACTCCTATTAACCAACCATATGTGCTCCCCAGGCTGGCATAAAATGGGAGTGTGCAAGTAAGTACAGGCCTGCCTGTACTTGGAAAAGTGGTTTGCACGGACTAGGGCTGTTGTGCAGCGTGCTTGCTTCTGCTCCTCACTGTGTGAATGTAAAAAATATGGTTCCTCTGCATTGGCAGGAACCCATTGCACTCAAATTGAACAAGAAGGTAGGAAAACACTAATGAGATGTGTGCTTAAAGAGAGTCAAAGCAGCATGCAGGACAGCTGTGAGGCAGTCACACTCTCTCCCCTCCAGCCCCACACAGTGTGCCCTCACTTGAAGTGGTAAAACTGTTTCTGCCGTTGCATTAATGAATAATGAAGCTGAGAAGGACTGGTAAGTCATTTTTCTTCACACACAAACACACACACACCCCCCCCATCTCTTTTTTTTTTTTTTTTTTTTTTTTTTTGCCAGTAGGTTGCTTTGCTTGGTCACCCCCAGCATCAGAAACAACTGTCATGGCTCCTGAGGTGCTGGTGCCAGGGCAGCAGTTGGCGAGGGGCAGGCAGAGGAGAAGGGCAGGGGGGAGCCAGTGGCTGTTAGGCCAGCCTGGACACCAGGAAAAATGTCTGTGAAACTGCCCTTTGAATATTTTTTAACAGAAAAACTTCCCATGCAACTTTTTGCAGCTACTGTTGTGAAACCAGTCAAGTCAGCCACCATCCAGGCAGCTCAAATCATGGTGCAGTCTGTTTTCAAGTTTCAGGATCTCAGGCAAGCTGGCCCTGCACCCTCCTTTGGCTCCAAAGGAGCAGCACTTGAGCAGAGCAGGCAGCTGGTCTGTGTGGTGGAGGCCTGGTATTGTTAGAAATGAATGTAGTGTTGTTTTTGCATCCTAGTGTTAGAAACATAGTGTCAGGTTTGGGTTTTTTTTAATATATACCCTAGTGTTAGGAATATAATAGTTTATTTGAGAGAAGTGAGATATCTTCACATTCCAAGGACACTGGGAGTGGTTTACGCTCCAAGAAACTGAGGGACTTAATTGGGCTCCATCTGGGGGATCTGAACATGGAGAAAAATTTATGGCCCAAGATAAGACTGAACAAAGCCACTTTTATCTTGCTCCTAGGGGCAGGATGACACCAGTAGGTATAGATCATTTTGTTAATTGGGAAGAGAGCCAAGGGGGCAAGAAAGGTAAAAATTATACCTTAAAAGGTGAAAAGTAAACTGCTAGAATGGAATGTGTAAACAGGGGTGGGAAATTTATAGGATAATTAGAAGTGTCAGGTAGGCTGTAAACTCTGGACTATCCAGCCAATGGGGAAGTAGAGGAGGGAACTTTGTCTCGGGAATAGGGAATATAAACCGTTATTCACCTTCCTATGGGTGTGCCTACTTGTTTAGGTCACCCATTCTTGCAAGAGTGTAAATAAACTGCGCTTTGCTGAAGGATCTGTTTGGGCCTGTTCGTTGGCGCGACAAACATTTCTCACAGTATCACAGTGGGTTAGTGGGAGTGGGCTGGCTGAGGGAAGTATTTATGGAAAGCATTACTATTTGTGTAGCACTTTAATTATTGTCAGACTGTGGCGTTCACCTGGTGAGGGTGCTGCGGCAGCTGTACTTGCTTCGTGACTTGTTGGGAGCCTTTGGATGACAAAGACTTGAAGCCAGAACCAGCTGCAGCGTGACAAACTCCTACCAGAGCAGCCTGCCTTTTGGATGCCATTGCACTGAGCTCTTGGGATCCAGGACATGAAAGGGTCACAGGACTGTGAAGGAACTCTGTAGGTACAGAACAGGATTTTCAAGGCCTGTCAACTGGCAGTGATTGCAGACCTTGGGTTGTCTGTGTTGTCTCTGTCCTGAAAACCACACAGTGCCTTCCTTCTGCAGAGCCTGCCCTTTGGAAGAGCTTTTGTTTAATGAAAAGCCAAATCTGTAAAATATTTATGACATTAGTTGCTTTTTTCACACATAGTTTTTTAATATGGGAAGAATCTGTTACCAGCTTGCAGTTCTGCGGCAGTGCGTCCTGTGCCCCTAGGCAGACCCTCACTGTGGTTAAAAGTCAGAAGCAGGGCCAGGTAGGCCATGCCCATGGGTGAAGTATACGGTATCAGAGGGACTGCATAGTTTAGCTGCATGTTGACCACAGCTTTTTAACAGAGAACTCATTGTAGAGGTGGGCTTTGAAGTCTGTTACCCAAAGATTACATCTTTGAAACCTCTCAGGTCAGTAGGTTGTGGCCAGCATCTTAGTCTGTGAGACAGAGGCTGTTTTCATTTATTTTTAGATAATGCCTATTTCATTGTGGACCCCTCTGGAATGTAGTTAGTCATAACCAGAGTTTAAAAAAGAATACCCCCTCCTCCAAAAAAACCCACCCAAAACCCACTCCAAATTTGGGACTATGGCTGAATAACCTTGCCAACTTTCTGTGGTTTCCATGGCTATTCAGAGGGCTTACAGGAGTTCATCTGAAAAAAGGTGGAGACATTGGTATTTTTCACAAGTATTGCAAATTTATAGTGTATGTGCTCAGTATTAGAAACTATAATTAAAGACTCTCTAAGTAATGTGGAACAACACATAAATGAGCTGTATATTCTATTTAAGTATTTGTTGCTTTAAATAGCAGCTCCAGGGACCTAGGGCTGGAATAACAGACATGTTGCTGGACGTAGATGAAGTTTTGCTGGCAGGATTCTCTAGCACCTGGCTTAGGAAAATATTGTTTTCCTTATAAATTCCCCCCCGACAAATGCCAAAGCTGCATACCTTTTTATTTCTGTACTGTAGTTTTTACTACAGGTTTTTACTAGTTATGGTGAGTGTGGCCAGCAGTTGAAGTTCATCATGGATACTTTGGATCTGGCTATTACAGATTGAAGGACCTTTAGTATTTTTTTTTTTTCCTTTCCATAATTCTGAAGTGGATGGATTATACTGTTCTGGCATGTTTTTGTTTTGAAATGTTGTTATTACATTTGTTTGCTGGATCAGTACCTTGCTATGGCTCCCTTATTTCTTGGGCTTGTAGCTGATTCTGCAAAAGTTAACTTAATTTCACCACATACAAAAAATAGAATTGCCATTCAGCCACCACTGCCTTCTATTTTGAAAATGCGCTTGCATGATGTGCTTTTATGCACATAGTATTTTTAATTTCCAGCTTTGGTGCCAACATGAGCCCATTCTGTTTATTCCCCACAGTTGGAGCTTTGTGTGTGTGTGTTTTGGGGAGGATTTCTGTTTTGCAGAAGCAGCAATTTTAACAGCTGCATGCTTTGAGGCTGCTGTCTCCCCTGGTGTAAGATCCAACAGTGAACTGAGATGAGGGCAGGATGGGATCTGGGTTGGACTCTCCTCATTTTAACTCTTCTGCAAACTGAAGAGCCACCGTTGAGGAAGGCAAGGTCCTGTCTGCTACCCTTTTTCTGCAGGCCTGGAGGCAGGGAGCCTGAGCTTGGGTGTTGCAGCAGGTAGTCATGGCAATGAAACTATAATCTGGGATTCTTTTCAAAACACTTCTTCAAAATGATTTGGAGCTCTTGGATCTACCAGTCTGGTTGTGAGAGTCTGTGAAGTTGTATCATATATGCGTGTCTGCAAAAGCACGCATTAATGCCATTCGCCGAGCTGGACAGTCATTGGTGCTGGAATTGTCCTGGGAGGAAAATAGCACAAGGCATTTTAACCACAGAATCATGGAATAGCTTGGGTTGGAAGAGACCTTCAGGATCATCTAGTTCCAACCCCCCTGCATGGGCAGGGACACCTCCCACGAGACCAGGTTGCTCAGAGCCCCATCCAACCTGCCCTTGAACACTTCCAGGGATGGGGCTTCCACAGCTTCCCTGGATGACCTGTGCCAGTGCCTCACCACCCTCACACTAAAGAATTTCTTCCTCATGTCTCACTTAACTCTCCCCTCTTCCAGTTTTAATCCATTCCTCCTTGTCTTCTTGCTCCCTGCCCTTGTCCAGAGCCCCTCCCCAGCTTTCTTGTAGATCTTTCAGCCCCTCCAGGCTGAAGAAATTGAAGCCTCCTACTTTTGGACAACACTTTCAGTCCCTGCGCTTTCACACAGACAGTGGGCACACCACTGCCTTCAGCTTCTGGAGTCGTAAGTTCTCTTGGTTTCGTACCCATACAGAGTGCAGAGGATCCCAAGCAGGCAAAAGAGAGGGTTTAGACACAGCTAGGCCAAGTATTTCCTTTTAAATACTTGAGCTAGCTCAGACCATGCTTTCCATTCCCTGGCAGAGTGGTTGAAGCAGCCAAACTGGGCGTGTACACATAATTTTTGACCCACCAAGTGACCTAGCATCTGCAAGTTAGTAGAGGTAGGGCTGAAGACCCACCTTTGATTCTTTGCACCATAATGAAATAGCTGCTCCCAACAACAAGTTGCTGAGACCCAGCCCTGCCCAGCTGTGGTCACCTGCCTGGTACTCATTGGACCACAGAAAGAAGCTTGAAGGCATATACAAGTGAGTAAAGTTTGCCTAGAATACTCAAATGTGGCACTGGTGCATTTTGAATCCCATGGCAAGGGCTAAGAAAAGACATCCATTTTGAACAACTGTTTGCTGGAAAGCAGGGAGGTCTTCTGAAGGTCTCCATGGCCTCTTCAAGAGCTGAGGAAACATCAGGAAAAAGGGTCCTCGATCTGCCTGAGGCTCTGGCACTTCCAGTGCTCCAGGTCCCTGTTACACACCACGCTCAGAGAGCTTCTCAGAATGGCCATGCTGAGGGTGAGGTTTAACTGGGTTGGCAGCATGAGTCCTGGAAGAGAGGTTAGCTGCTCCTGGCCACCTGCTGATGTCCAGAAATCCCTCCTGTGGTCACAGCTGCTGGGATAAGCATGGAGCCATATGAAGCTGTTTCCTTGGTTATTTCAAGGAAGAGCCTGGTGAAGGACAGTGCTACCTTTATATAAAAATAAAGCATATATTTCTATATTATTCTTCTAGAAGTAGAAGGCAGGGAAAATTAATCCAACTTCTTTGAAAGCTAATGATACTGTTGACAACAAGGAAATACAGAGTATCAAGCTAGATACTTTTCAGTACGTTTTTCCTGGTTGAATATGGCAATTATGTGGTTTTTGTTATGCTTCTTGGTTTTTATCTTGTTGGAACCTTAGTTGTATGTAGAAAAGAACTAAAACACACAAAGAATTCTGTCTCTTGTAACTTTTAAACATTGGTGACAGTATCAGTTAAAGTGTGATTTGTTGGGGTTTTTTTTCCTTCCCATTTTGCACATGGAGTCACTGCTTTCACATTTGCATAGTGTGTCTAAATAACTGAAGTTGCATTTCTCTGGTTTTCTTCAGTACAAGATGTTGCCATTGTATTTTGTGTCCTTCAAACTCAGCTATCTTTTGCTTCATTTGCAGTAAGCCAAATATTTCCAGATTCTTTCCTGCACAAAATATTTAAAAATGTCCATATAGTTATTTTTGTTTGTTGGTTTTAGTTTGTTTAGGCTTTTTTGTAGCTGTTGTCTCTTTATAAAGCCGTCACTGCCACTATCCCAAAGTGTGTAAAGTTTTCCCTTCCCGCTCTCATTTGCCTAAAGTCTTTAGTAACATAAAAAGTTCGGGTGGGGGGGGAAAGAAAAATTTTAAAAAAAAGAAGAAGAAGAAAAAAAAAAGTTGTTTTGTGTGTGTGTACCAGAAAAGGCATCTTATAAAGGACAGTGTAGTTCTAGTGAAGAGAAAAGAAGCTGTACTTCTTGATTTGAAACAAAACCTCCAGCATGTCTTAGAAACATAATAGTTTTGTCTGTGTGTTGAAAGCAAACAGTTTTGGAGTCTGTGCTCCTCTTGTGCAGATTTGTTTTTTTCACTAGAGAGGGGATGGAGAGAGTGTACTGCAAGAAGTGTATTGCAGTGCCTGTTCTGCTGGGTGAAACATGCCAGGACAACAAGCTGCACAGAGTTAGCGAAGAACAGGATTAAGAAATGAGAAGTTCCTCCTCATCCTTTTCACTCTCATCCTTAGCATATGGGAAAGCTAGAAACTGATGTGCTTAAACCTAGACTCTTTTGATAAACAAGACAGTCTGCTTCCGCTTAAATGCTGCTCAGCTGGGACAAGAGGACTTAATCAATTCTGGAGTTTTACAGGAAGTGTCCTGTCTTATCCTGACTGACTGTTGCAATAGAAACCTAAAGGTGGTGATGGAATGACTTGTGTTTTTTTTCTTACTTTCCAGTTGGCCTGCTGCTGCGGCACTGCTGCTTGTACATTGTGCTGCAAATGCTGCCCCAAGATAAAACAGTCAACCAGCACCCGCTTCATGTATGCGCTTTACTTCATCCTGGTGACTATCATCTGTTGTATCATGATGTCAACAACAGTAGCTAATGAAATGAAAACGCACGTAAGTAGAAGAGATGAATCCATTGCTGTCCCTGGAAGGAAATGGAGCTTCTTCCACAGCTCTTCATGTATAGGGGCACTCCCTCAGAAGAGGTGGTTGATCCCCTTCACCCTCCCACTTCCTAACCCAGACAGGATTATTTTCCATTCTCAGCCTCTTCCTGTTAATTGCTCACCCATCGAGTGTGTTTCACAACAGGAAGAATCAAGAATCACAGGACTAGCAGCCTTCTTCCTCTTCTGTTGCACAGAAACCCTCTGCAGTGAGCTCATCCCAGGTTTGCTGCACGGGTAGTGTCACTAGAAGCCATTAGGGAATAGATTATCACAGAATCACAGAATTTTTTGGATTGGAAGAGACCTTAAAGATCATTGAGTTCCAACTCCCCTGCATAGGCAGGGACACCTTCCACTAGAACATATATATATGTAAAATGTAGAATTATAGCAGAACAAATCAGTTCAGTCTAACGTTGATATAATCTGGCAATTTGTTTAGTAGTAGAAGCAGCAAATTAGAAAAGAACTCTTAAACTCTTGCATTGATAATCTTAATACTGTATTTTTGGTATTGCATGACAGATTACTGCAATGCACAGTGCTTTGCGTCCTTTACAAAGGGTTTTCTTCAGTGTGCATTGAGTCCTCACATTCACATGGCCTTTAACCACAGCAGATATAGTTCATCTCTAATTGCCTTTTTAGTTAGAAAGCTTCAAATGCATGAAAGGAGCTGTGGCTAAAACTATATTTTAAAACTGAAGTTTCTTTCAGGGTCTTAATATAACTTTTCTAAGCTAAGTGCTCACCAGCCTGCTTGCAATCACATACTAGACCTGTTGTACCACATCTTTGGTTTGGTTTCCTAAGCCACCCAGGTTGCTCTTAGTAGCACAAATCCTCTCTCGCCCTTTCCAAGAAGGGAAGTCTGTTTTTAAGTAGAGGCAACAATTGCTGTATTGCTTAATTCTTAAAAATTAAGTTTCTGTACCAAACTTGGCATTGGGCCTTCTTCAGGGTTGTAAATGTCCTTGCCCTGGAAGTTCAGAAGGCTTCCCATGGTGTGACCATCTAGTTGCTTTGTGTTGCCCTCCCAAGAGAGAGTGCTGGTGGGTGCTCAGATAAGGTTGTGTCCCTGTTTAACCAGTTGCTGGCCAAGTTGATGCCCTTCTTACCTTCTGCACTTTACTTTTAGTTGTCTGTGGAACACTTCCCTCCACAGCAGCCCAGATCCAGAAGCTGGTGATTGCACCTGTGCCTATAACCAGGAGGCTTATGACAAGGGCTTAGTTTGAGGGCCTCTGTGCTTTGCTGACAGTGAACTTTCTTCCCTTTGTACGTTCTTTGTATGCTCTGTCCTAATTTTCTTTTATTCAGTAGCACTTTGCTTGAGTTATCCTAGTGCCACCTTCTTACCCCCAGCCACCAGCAGTTGCTCACAGCCTGATAAGACAACCCAGTTCAGACATAATGCTTATCTGTGATCTGTGACATAAAAGCTGTTCAACATGTGTGTGCTGAAATTGCTTGCCAGGAATTACTTTGACTTACTAGATGCTTAGCTTGGCAATAAAGTGAATAACCCAAAGAACTAAGTGTGGGAGACAAATTGCATGCTTATATTCAAATTTCATAAAGTCTGTTTTCTTCAGTAGTGTGGTTTTAATGCAGCTTGTATCTCTGACAAAAAATACTCGCTCTTTATCCAGCAGAAAAGTGATTCAAGAAGCCTTCAACAACATGCCTTTCAGTATTGCCAAATTTCTTTTCCAGTTCATAGTCTTGAAAGCTCAGTGTGGGAAGAAATGGCACAAAGAGTAGCTGTTAGTGTGAAGTGGAAAGACAATCACCCTCTTAATTTAGAGCATTTGATGTCTTTGAATGGGAAATGGATCATTTTAAAACAGACTTTCTTTATCTGCTCTGTAATTGTATAGTTATGTTTAGGGCTGTTAAAAAGTTCAAAGACTCCTGAAGGTAATTCAGCCTGGTTGTAATAGAGTGTACCTTCAAAATATTTATTCAGACTAACTAGTCTCCACTTGCCAATGATGAATTGTGTTTTGAAAGTGCTGGGCACTTACTGATTCCTTTGCTTTTTGCTGGGTCCTGAATCATCCTAGCTCTTGAAGCCAGACTGTAAGCAAACACTTTGTGTGATGCTCTTAGGACCTCACCTCCTCTTTCTTGAGAAGACAGAAATACTAGATTAAAAAAAAAAAAATTAAAACCCCCAAAATCATAATTTTAATGTAGTCCTTTATGGAGCCATCATCTTGGCGGGGAGTTCTGTGTCTGTTTTACCAGTTTAGAGATCAAATACTCATGCTGATGTTAAGTGAAAAGATTCTCTCACTTGTCAGTGAGAGTGGGGTTTTTTTATGTTGATTGGCTTCAAATTCCCAAGTCTAAAGTAGTTCTGAAAGTATTTGTTGTAGCACTTGATCCTTTGGCATAATTTTGAGAGGAAGCACCAGCAAATGGCAAATACACATCTTGTATGAACACTCCCAAGGTGCCAGACTCTGCATGTGCCAGCCCAAGGCTGAGGACCTGCTCTGTGCCCTGCACAGATTGGAGAAATAATGCACTGTGTCAGGGAGCTCTCTTCCACAACTCTCCAGAGTTGGCAGGTAGACAAAACCAGTGGGAGGACATGGTACCTGTGGAATATTTGGTTTGGTTTCAAAAGCTTGTTTCCTAATCTAACCAGCAGTTTTGTGTTGAACCTCAATAGTTACATATTGTCCTTCGGGGCGGAGTTTTTTGTGATTTTGTATGTTGTTTTCACTCTTCTTCCCTATTGCCCGAGCTGTTCTTGGCACATGCAAAACACCAAGGGAGAGAGACCCAAATGGTAAAATTCTGAAAAAATGTGCAAAGAAAACAAGGCATTTGTGTTTGATCTCTGGGGAAGAAGCAAGAGGCGGTGGGAGGTAATGAAGGAGTGGGTGTTCTTGACCAGGAAGATATTTTGAAAAGTAGCATATAGATTTAAGAGGACCAAGGCTGTGTATCAAGGCAAAAGATGGGGTAGAGCATTGATCCAGACATGAGAACTTCAGTGATGGGGACTGAAAGATTGGAAAGGGCAAACTGGCTGCCAGACACTTCAACACCACCAACTCCCCGCTAGGACAGCTGGCTGCCAGGTAGCAGATGGTGCTGGTTCAGCACCCTCAGGAAGCAAGGAGCTGCTGCTTCTTCCCTCTGGGCGGCACCGTGCTGCCACTTCTCCCTGCTGCAGATGAGTTCACTAGTGGTCCCCCCTCACCTGACGTGAGACACTGCTCCCTGTCAGGTGCCTAGGGCTTCCCGTGGCACAGTGCAGAGTCCCCACTGATGTTCAGGGGCTTTGCAGAGCTTAGTGGATGGGGGCAGGTGGTGGTACGGTGCCATGTGGCCGGGAGAAGTGATGGCATGATGCTGTCACGCTGGAGGGGGAAGTGGCAGCACGATGCTGTGCAGCAGGGAGAAGAGGAGGCAGCACAATGCTGTGCAGCAGAGAGAAGAGGATGCTTGGTGCTGTGTGGAGGGGAGAAGCAGCAGCATGGTGCCACCATGCAGTGCTGTGCAGAGGGGAGAAATGGCGGTGCTGAATGATCACCATCTGCCAAGCAGCTGCCAGTTGTGTCAGTGGGCAGTCAGCGTTGTTGAGGTGTTTAGTGGCCAGTTGACAGTGGCCAGTTGTCCTAGACCTAGGAAGACCAATATGCAGTTTCACAAAATGGTTTAGAGACTTGACTCTGTTGCAAAATGAAGCAAAGCAGGACCCAACTTGAAGTTCTTCTATGCCATAATCCATTGTTTTTTTCAGTTATTCTGATTGTTTGAGAAACAGGTACAGCTTTACTCACTCCATTAAAGCAAAACCTTGCATTTCAAAGGCTTTGAAATGATAATTAAGAGAAGAAAAGGGAGAGAATTGTCTGATTAAATAGTGGTTTGATTTATTTTTTAATTAAATTTTTAATGTTGGACCTGTTTCAAAACTAGTGGTTTCGCTATGAAAATAACCATGTCCTGTCTAAGTAATGAAAAGAAAAATAAGGAAGATTTTTTCAGGAAAACACCAGTAAAATCAGTTGTGTCAAAGCATTTCAGTACTAGGTGCTTACATGATCTGGCAAGGCATGCCTTCAGTTAGGTTCATATCTTAGTCCTTAACTGCATTAGAGTATGGTAAAGCCCAAATATGCTACCAAAAATTAGTTTTAAAGGGGAAATCTCCAGTGCTTATTTCTGATAGGAATTTAGTCATAAATGGAAGATGGCATGTGTTTTGGTCTGATTGCTTTTGGTTCTTCTATTCCATTTCTCAACTCATCAAGACAGGCAGTTTTACCTGTTTCCCCCCGCCTTGTCTCCTCACCTGCACAGATTCTATTTCATGCTTCCTCTGTTTCCATAACAAAGCTAGTCTGCCACATTCTCCCTCTGTTGGATGAGGGCATCCAGATGAAAGCAGTCTCCTTCGGGCTCTTCAAGCCCATTTCTGCACACTTCTTCCTTCCTCTTCCCCTCTGATGCTGTGTCCTTTGCTCCTGCATTTGTATGTTTGGGTGCAGACAGACCCAAGAGTGGCCAAGTGGCCATGTTGGCTTGCTTCTTGCACTGCCTGTATTTCAGAAATCAGCAGCTTGCATTGAGGGGAAAATAAGTTCAGGGCAATCTGTCCCTATTTTTGTAGAAGCTGCTGTTGTCTCAGAGGGTTTCACTGCACTCAGAAAAGTACTGACTTTGCTGTGATAATATCACTGGTTGCACAGGAACCAAGCCATTTATGTTACCTAAGCAGGTGCTGAGTTTCTGCAGCAAGAATGCTTTGTTCCCTACTCAGAGGCCAAATAAGTTGGTTTGTGTTGCTTTTAAAGATATGAAAGTAGGTATTTCACTGTATCGACCTTGGCAAATAACTAATCCATTACTTTAACAGCTGGCAAAACTACCCAGCAAATGGAAAGACTGGTAAATCATGTAGGCTGTGCAGGCTGTTCAGCAGATGAACAGAGATACAGAATTGGAAAAAATACAATAAAAAAAATTAAATCAGTCTTTTTACCTTTCAGAGAAGAAGTCGCGTAAGCCCTGATAAATTGTTCCCAGCAGTAGACCTCTTGTGAAACCATGCCCATTTAATTACATCAGTCCTTTTGTCCCCAGTATTGTGCTTGTGTTTATTTTCTGCTGGGGTCCCCAAGAGTTTGTTTTTATTCTGGTTTGTTCCTTCAGGATCACAGGTCTCCAAAAAGGACATTCAAGTCCACATTACTGTTCATGTGGCCATTACTTATTACTGCATAGTGTTGTGCATACTACATGAAGGCTGAGCTCTTTGTTGTTTGCGTAGATACAAACTGAACTATTGTTCTTGTGAATCCATACATTTTTCTCTCAGCCAGATCTGTAAGGAAGTTACTACTAAATGAAGAAAAGAACATGTAGGGTCAAAAATCCCATCAAGATCTCTGCAGAAACCTTTGCAATTAAAGAAGCTGCCCACTTATATTTATCTAGAGATCTGTTTTTTATTAGGTAGCCCATTAATCAAGTTCCATGGTATTTTTGTTGTTCTAGAAGTCTCATAAGCAAAATCCTGCTTGGTACCAAGTGCAGATCTTGAAGAAATCTGTCTTCTTGGTCAGTACTATCCTCTATATCAAACAAATATCTAACTTTTTCAGAAGTATTGTTAGATCAATATTACGCATCTCTTTAATCTCTGCTGACCGATGGTTATTATAAGCAAATAACTGGAAGGCATTAATTGGTAGACCAGTTGCTTTTTCTGACATTGCTGTGGCCCCTTGGCTTGCCCTATCATCACTGTGACTTAGATAGGTCTCTTTAATTATTGCAGTCAATCCATGTGCTTATTTTGAATGCTGGCATGTTTGCCCAGTCTGACGTTTCGTTGCCTGTCAGGACCTGGGAAGGGCATCGCTGATGCTCCAAACAATTTCTGACAGGCTTTCTAAAAACTCCTGGATGTGAATTAACTATAGCTACTTGTTTACTGTCCAGCTCTTTAAGCAGTTGCTGCTCATCTCTGAGTTACTTCTACAAGAGCATCTTAGTGTGACCCATTATTGTAACACTACGTAGCTGTGTTGAGACCTGCTTTTCGTATCCTCGGCTGGTTCTACTGATCAGGTCGGTAGCATAGTTAGGTTTGCTTCCCTTAGCACAGAAGCTCAGTGTTGCTAAATGGGTGACTGAAATATTTACTGTTTTGGGGAAACTGTTAGGATGATTGTTGAGCACCTTACTGGTTTGGGTTGCTGGCAGGGGCTGGAAAGTTGCAGTCTCTGCTGAGGGAAGCAAGCTTTCAGAGCCTGGTGGCTGCAAGCCAGCAGTTTATGTTTATCCTGTTTTTTCTGCATCTCAGATGCCTTTCTATCCAGCTAGGAACACTGCCTGATCACTTGCTTTTGGGACCTGTTTGTTCTTTTTCCCTGTCCGTATTTTGCGTGCTGTCCTGCTTCCTGGAGGAAGGAGAGACTCCTGTCTTTGCTAATTTCTTGGAAATGTTCAAGGATGGGGGTGCCCACAGTCTTTGTATTTTTGTGTAAGCAAAATCTGGTCTGGCTGAATGTTTTCTCAAGTCTGATTCATATTTCCTTTGTCCAGGTTGTTTATTTGCACATGTTGTGTCCCGGCACATGTTGTCTTCTCTTTCCTGCAGTTACCTGTGCAAGGTAGCAGCAATAAGCTCCTACCTTGAGGTGGTTGATGTGTTGCTTGACTGGTCTTACCAGCCTCAGCTGACAGCTGTGAGCATACAGAGAGGCCCTTCTTTCTTTGAAACAAATTGTGGTTTTCTAATTAAATGCTTGTATTTCTGTGCAGCTGAATGGCTCCCTGGCTGCAAGGGGGGCTGTCTGCACAGAGGCACCCCACAGGATTGGGTCCTGGCCACATAGACCTGCTTTTATGAAAGCCTAGCACCATGTCTGCCTGGTGAAACTGAAGCTAAAATGTGCAGCTGTTTACTTTTCCCTCGTGGTGAGAGCAAGGCCTCAAAGGCAAATATTTAATGAGTCAAGGGAAAGGTGGAATTTTCCTGCCTTTCTGTTAATTTAAAACCAGGGCAACTGGCACAAGTCCTTTTCTGAGGCCCTGATGGAGGGGAAGGGGCTTGTTGCCCTGTGCCACTTGGGCAGGCTTCAGTCTGTGTTTCCCCTGAGGGCAACATGAGCCAGAGCTTCCTGCCCTGTAGCCCCATTCATGCACCTTCAGTTGGTAAAATTGCCAGTGTGGCTCGTGTAAACTGGATTACTGTAGAGATAAAAGTCTTTTGCTGCACAGGGAAGAAGGGAGAGGTCCCCAGGGTGAGAGGATAAGCAGTAAGGGGCAGGGATAGTATAAACCAACAGAGCTGAAGAAAGGGTAGGTGGACTTGCACCCCAAAGCATCTGGAAGGAGTAGAAAGTTGAGCCTCTGGAAAACTCCAGTACCTTGCATTTTAAATTTCGTTAAGTCCCTTGAACCCTTAAATCCAAGCTGAGGGGCATCAAGAGCAAAAGGTGCTAAATGAAGCCAGTGAAAAGTTGGTGTTGTGTAGATGTAGGCACGCTTAGCTACAAGGAGCCCTGTGTCCTATCTAACAGTTTGCAACCTGTCGTGCTTTTCAGATTCCCTTCTACAAGGAGATGTGCAAGGGTATTCAAGCGGGTGAGATGTGTGAGAAGCTGGTGGGATACTCTGCAGTGTACAAAGTCTGCTTTGGAATGGCCTGTTTCTTCTTCTTGTTCTTCTTGTTCACCATCAAAATTGACAGCAGCAAAAGCTGCCGGGCATACATTCATAATGGGTGAGTATTTGTTTGATTCCTTAATTTCTTCTTCTCTCGACAGGTTTGTGCTGCCTGCTTTCCAGTTGGGTGTAGTACTAAGCTAAAATGAGCTAAAAAAAAAAAAAAAAAATTGGATTTTACTGCTTTTGTCAGAAATAATGCAGTCAAGTGAAAACTAACTAAAGTGGCAATTGGTCATCAAAGACTGTTTTTGCTCTTGTTGGGCTTTAAATAGGGATTTCTCATGGTACTTGAATTGAAGACCTCTAATTCCTATTATAACCAGATTTTTATTTTTTTCCCTCTTTTCCAGATTCTGGCTTATTAAACTTATACTTCTGGCAGCAATGTGCTCAGGAGCCTTCTTCATTCCTGATCAGGACACTTTCCTCAATGGTATGTCCTTGGTGTGTTATGCTGCTTTATTCTGTACTTCCTTGTGAGAGGTTATAAATCCTAAAGATCTGGTCAGCGTAAATGTTGTAATATTTCTTCAACTAAAGCCAGTATAGTCCAGGTGTAAAAGGAATATTTGGAGATTTGGGGGGAACATTATATATGCAGAGTATGTTCTCTTCATGTGAACGTGCTGTAAAGAGCATGTTTTTTTTCTGACAAGAGCAGGACAAAAGGGTAGGTAAAAATATCACTGCAGTGCTGTCTTGCAAGTTTTTTAGGAAGCAGGGAGCTATAATGATGCTTAAGAAATTTTTCACTCAAGAACACAGACCTGTGTGTTGGTTTGGCTTGTGCAGGTAGTTCTGCTGTAGCTTCATATATCTGTGTGGCACAGTGTAAAGATGCCAGTGCTCAAGGAGACATGGGGATCTCCCAGGTGCTTGTGTTTGCTGCCAGAAAATCTGCAAATCTGCAAAATAATTTGGAATGTTGTTACCTTTCAGGATGGTGGTGTAAACACTGTAAGGTAGAATCAGACTTCTTGAGGCCTGTTGCGAGTGCTCTACTGGGGATACTGTGCCTGAAGCATTCCCAGTGTTGGAAGATACCCTGGCACCACACAGGCATGCTGGCACTTGCCCAGTGCTTACATGCCAGCTCATGAAGGAGGGCTTTTCACAGTTGTCTTGTGGGCTAGGAGCAAAAAGTCAAGTGATATTAAGATGAGTTTATGCTCTTCAGTTTACCTTGTACTTGTAAAGCCTTAAGCTGTTGAGTCTGGGCAGGTGGAAAGAGGTGGGCTGAGAAACGCAAATGTGTCTGCTGCCAGCTTCCACTAAGGTTTGCCTAGTTACCTGTGTTTTCAACACTGATTTCCTCTAGCCGGGGTGTTTAAAAGGGGAAGAGGAAGGAGTAACATGAGGGAAGAGAATAGTGGGCAGACATACTGTGAGCACAGTGTTCTAGACAACTAAGATAGAAACCATGTCAAGTAAATCCCTGATAGGTGTAATTCAGCTTATCGCTCTCACTGACTGTTTGTTTGGTCTTGGTTCAGTTTGATACCCCAGGGGTGAAGGAAACCTTATCCCTATTGCTCTCCTCTGTGAAGGTTAAAGGTTGAACTTGGTAATCTTAATGGTATTTTCCAGCCAGAATGATTCTGTGAAGTCACAGGATGGCTGTATGTGCTTGTCCTTAGGATATAATCACTGTTTGGATGAGAAAGGTGTAGCAGTGCAATGCATCATACACATGAGTAAGCAAGTCTGCCCAGCATCTTTGCAAGTGACCTGTTTAATGGTGAGAAGTCACAAGAATTGAAAGTGTTTGGTGAGAGGGGAAATAGAACGTCTTGTGCTGGTTAGAATGTTGTTTCTCAATAGTAGTCTAACCTGGTGTGGTGATACAGTGTAACCAACATTCTTCCCCGAGTAGGTGCTTGGCTTTTATCTCTGAAGTGGTATTTTGCACATCCTGCTAATCTGTCCTCCAATTGGCCCTGAATTTGAGATTTACAGATGGTCTGGGTATTGTGTGGTTTTGTTTTCCCCTTTTTCCCCCTTCCATCAAGAAAACTTAAACTGAATTTTTTTTTACCATTGTCCCAGTTTGCTTATTTGAAAAAAAAAAAAAAGAAAAAGCAGCTCTTGCCATGCTTTCCGTGCTTAGCAATTTATTAATTGTAGATGAGGAGTATTACATGCAAGCAGTAGGTTTGTGTGGGATATAGTGTTAAAATCCACACTGGCCGTGCTTACCTTGCTTGTGGTGAATCTGTAAAACGTCCTGCCTGTGGCAGTGGGAGATCCTGAGAGTCTGACTATTCAGTTACTAGCTCCATTGGTTATCTGCTTTTTCCTACTCTGCCTCTCCCAAACACACATGCAACACCTTGTTCTTTGCCTATTTTTATGTACTTTTTTACAGGCTAGCTTCTTCAGGTTTTGTTTAAAGAACAGCATGCTTATCAAGTGCATATAACACATTCAGCAAAACCAGACAAATGACATTTTTGCTTGCTTTCAAATAATTATCTTGTAGTACAGGAAAATAAATCTCTACATCATCTGCTTAGAGTAACATGTCCTGACTGTTGTGTTCTTCTCCTTTACTTACACAAGTGGTTTTTTTCAAAAAGACAACACAATATTAGAATATGACTGAACTCTGCTAATGCACATCCTCAGTCTTTGCTGAAATCAGCTGCACACCTGGAGTAATTTACAGGCTATGCAGTGCACAGCAGCACAAGCTGTCTATGCAGCTAGGCATTTCAATAAGTTTCTGTATTTCCTCAGAGACTTCTGAAGTTGCATGTTAGAGATCTGTTGTCTGAAGTAGCCAGACAGCTACCCAGGTGTGATGTATATAGGTCGATAGTTAAGTAGTCACACTACCTGTCTTAAAATTAGTTGCTGAATACCAATTATTCCTGTCTGTTCAGGAGTGGCCCAGGACACCATTTTTAAATAGATAAGCTCCACCCTTGTTTTTCTGTTGTGCTGGAATCTGGATGGGAAGAATTTGCCATTGTTTGTTTTTTTTAGTACTGGGTTCCAGTACTGTGCAATTTCAGGGCTAGATTGCTGTGAAGTGTTTTCACACCACCTCCCTCCCACAAGTCACAAATAAAGTTTTCAATATTTTCTGTCTCAAAGATAGTAACTTATAGACTCCACAAAAATTCTCTGGGGTAGGTAAGCTCAAAAAATGTGCTAACAGGTTTATTTTGAAAATGTAGCAGGTTGCAAGAGGAATTAATCAGGGGGCTAATCTTGAGTGAGCTGAGCTGGCTTTCAGCTGAAATCTCTCATCTCCTGCTACATCTGTGGGCTTGAGGTAGCCAAACTGCATAATGGCTTCACTGCACAGACAGTAATTCCATTTTATCTCAAGGGAACGGCAACTGCAGTTTGACCTATTTTTCTGCCTCTCTGCCTTGCAGCCTGGCGCTACGTAGGAGCAACAGGAGGTTTCCTTTTCATTGCCATTCAGCTCATCCTGCTTGTTGAGTTCGCACACAAATGGAATAAAAATTGGTATGTGTTGGGCAATTTGCATAAAATTCTGGTGGATTCCTGAGCAATGCATTTCTCGTAACAAATAATTTAAAAGTAGCATGGGTGTAATTTCTGAAAGAAGAAAACTTAACTTCAGTATTTAGAGCTGTTCATCTTTGCTTCATCTACTTTCTCCTTCCCCAGTGGAGATGTTTCTTCCTTATTCACTTCTGTTCTGCTGATTTACTCTTAACCTGAATTGCCTGGCTGCCAGTAAGTAGTGTGCTGAAACACAAAAGCCTCTTACTTGAAGTTGTTTTGTGTTTTATGTACAAATATGCTTGCTAAAAAACAGGCATGATGCAGGAGAATAAAACTGGATTTGCAGAATGTAACAGTGAAGCTGTGTGCAGTGATGTAAATGGTAAAACCTGCTTTTTAGAGTCAGGTTAATGCAATACTACTTTCTCTTAAGCTTCTTTGCTTTCATCTAAATATGCAAGATTCCATTATTAACCCACACGTACCACATTTGGCATTGACTTAATTTCTGTGCAAGCATATTTGCTATTACCCTACTAGCCCTTAGCCTGTCATCAATTTAAAATATTTAATTGTCCTCCCACATACACATAAGAACTTCTGCCTCCACCCTTTCTGTCTCATTTCTTCCTCTGCAAACCTTTGCAATTCTCACTTGCTCTAGGTAGCATACTGACTGCTAAGAAAGTGTTTTTGCAAACCTTTGGGCTTTGTTAAGATACCTGTTTTCAGGGACAAAGAGGTGAGACCTCCTTATACCACAGATATTTTTACTGCTAATTACTGTAGCTGTTTTTCTGTTGATGAAAGATTTTCCAGCAGCAGCAATTCGCTTTAGCCCTCACTACATTAGATATTATTTTAAAATAAGTGATGTTTCCACAAAACACAACAACAAAAGCAGTGTACCAAAAAGCCCTGTGTGCCAAACAAAATTTTTAGCTGCTGTTCTGAAAAACACAGAGATCTTTGCAAGAGGTATTTTGAAAGTGAACAGAGGAAAAGATGGACCGCACTTTAGCTGAGGGAGTCTGGTGGGATAAACTCAAATTGAGAGGAGGCTTTTTGAGCAAAAAGGTAGTAAAACTGTCAAGATAGTGCAGGGGATAGAAGAGAGGCCATGCCAAGCAATGTGCATCTGCTGCCCTTGTATGAAGAGCATCACTTGCTATCAGAGCCTAGGGCACTCCCAAGTTCCCTCTGGGGAAATCCCTGAAGTATTGAACTGAGATGCACTGACAGGCTGATCCCAGAGACTGGAAGTCCCACTGGGCTGTAATTACAGAAACAGCTGGTCATCATAATACAGAAGATAAGCACTAATGCTCAGGAATGTTTCCTCTGTTTCATGGGAGGAGCCTTGCATAGGCCTGTGTTGGTGTAAGTGCTGATGTACACTTGCTTCAGGAAAGTAAGCAGCATATTTTGTGTTTGAGGATATGAGCTATTCAGTGATTAGAATTACTTTTTTGGGGGGGGTATGGGGGCAGAAAGGAAGACAGATAAAAGGTGCTTGTCTCTCTCTCCCCAGGACTGCAGGTGCAAACCACAAGCAGATGTGGAATGGTTTGCTTGCCCTGGTCACTCTGATCTTGTACTCCATTGCTGTGGCAGCCCTGGTCCTCATGGCTCTTTTCTACACGCGCTCAGAGGGCTGCATGTACAACAAGGTCCTGATCGGTGTTAACGGTGGCCTTTGCCTCTTCGTGTCACTCATGGCCATATCTCCCTGTGTCCAGAATCGTGAGTCACTGACCTCTTGTCCTCTGGGGTTTCTGGTGCTGTGACAGGTTGTGTGCCTGGAGGCGTGAGCCATGTTCTGGGCAGAAAGTCTCATGATAGTTCAGAGCTGGTGCTGCTCTTGCTCCTCTTTCTTTACATATGCTGTGAAGTGCTGTTGCTGGTCTTCAGCTCAGCTGCTGAAAGCACTGAGTTGTGAGATGTTTTGGGTGTGCCATCAGGCAGTCACACTGTAAAGGCACCCCACGTGCTGCCACCTGGTAATGTACTGTGGAGCTTACACAATTCTTGCAGTGGTAGCAGTTGAGGTAATAGCTCATTCACCACTCTTACCTCTTAATTTTGACAGCTTGTGATTTACCATCTGTAAAGTTTGGGCCTTGTGGAGTTGACAGCAGCATTTCATGCTTTGGTATATTTTATGTGTGCTGTTAGTATCTTGCATGCATTGGACCTGTAAATAATAATTTGAGTGACTCCAACACAGATTTTACAGGCAAATAAAACTATCACGGCAGCTTGTGGAAAGCTGGTGCTTTAGGCAAGAGAAGAGAGCTGATTCTTTACCTACATGGGAATCTTTCATGCCTTTCTGAAACAGCCAGCAGAACTAAAGGACAGATTCTTTTCTCTTTATGTGCGAGTGGAAATGTATCTGAACTGCCTCAAGATTTAGTAACTGCTTTAAGTAAAACATAAAAGATACTCTTATCTTCCGAAAGATACTAGTATGCTGTTATTTAAAGGATACAAATTTATTTTTCAGTTTGTTAAAATGTCTGCAAAAATAACATATTCTCTGTTTTCTTGGAAAGGCCAGCCCCATTCTGGTTTGCTGCAGTCAGGAGTTATCAGCTGCTATGTCATGTACCTCACTTTCTCAGCACTTTCCAGCAAGCCTCCAGAAACTAGTAAGTTATCTAATGCTTGATGTAAATTCTTTTAGACCTGCCATGTATTAAAAGCAAGAATTTAGTTAACTTGTATTATCAAATTCAGGGATATAGGTGTGCTGCATTTGGTCTGTTCTGCCCTATGCAGAAAAAAATTGCAAAAACTAAAAATCTGTATGGCAGAGAGACTGTGCAACTGGCAATCTCCATGTACCTTAAATGCTTTGGTTTGGGGGAGCTTACCTGACCTTGGGTGAATTGCATCTGTTGCACAAAGAGCAATTCCAGCCTCTTTCCTACAGACAAGTTTCCCAGAGTCTTATAGTCCATTGCTTGTGTGGCAAGTTCATGTTTTCATATGTTATCACATAACTAAGTACATAATCTGTTTGGTGACATGATGGGAAAGGAGTTGGAATTAATGGCTTGGGTGCCTTTGAAAGAAGCTGGTGATCAATTCCATCAAGAACTTTACTAAATCCACCACCAGTTAGTAGGTGCTGACCATCAGAGTGGGCGAAACAAAAACTTGAGTACCATTTGTCTTTCATTTTGAGAGGAAACATTCTGAGAAAGGACTTGGGAGTTTTCTTGCAGTTGTTAGAGATGATGCTGTTCTTCAGCAGAGTTCTTGTATTCCACATGCCTTCTAAGTGTTGGCATTGCAAGTCAGGGGTAGGGAACACTAGCATTTTAAGTTCTTTATGCTACAAAAAAACCCAGCAAAATACACAGTCACAGCTCGAAGTGTTTCCTTTTCCCAAGCATTCTCTTCACTTAAAGAAGACTTTTCTGGTTCAAAATAGTAATGTTAAAACCACTTCAGAGTTGGTCAACTTTTCGTGTTGAGTAGTTCAAACAATAGTAACTAGAGGAAAATGAGACTATTGGCAGGAAGGAGAAGTTTTTACAGATACTGTCCAAAAAGAAAGAGGAGAGGTGGGGGAGGAATGTCTCTCTGTCACACGTGTATGTGCAGGCACATACACAAATCCTTTCTAGAGCTAGGAAGGAAAAAGAGACCGTATTTAAGTGGAAGATTTACTTGTGGAGCTTAAGCAGTGTTTTTGAATGAATATGGAAGTTAACGTGAAAGGCATCTGGATTACTCTTAAGCCTTTGCACAGTGTTAAAATTAAAGAGGGGGAAGAATGTGGTGTATGGTATTAAATAATTGGCCTTGTGTTATTTCATGCTTGTGACAGTAAAAGTCTTCAGCAGTTGAGTGAATGTTCTAGTCCTTCTCATATGTATTGCAAGTGGGGTTATTGCATTTGTTGAAGTATGCATCATGCACGCTCTCCCTGATGTCCTGAATCGGGTGTTCCTCCTTGTCTTCCTGGGCCAAAGACTCTTACATTTGTGATCTGCTCTCAGAGATGCTCCTTTCTCCCTTGTGTCTGTGTGATAAGGAGTCTCGTACTGGCCTGTGTGGCTTTAATCGTGGCATTTGCTTGAGAACGCATAGGGTGCTGGCACTTACTCAGGTGTCCCATGCCCTGACGCTCAGATCTGCTGTGAACTTACGTAATGTGGAGTCATTCCTCAAGGAAGGACTTACAAATAGGCCAGAAGAAAATGCAAGCTACAAATATTTAGTTGCAACTCAGAAAACAGAGTTGCAAATGTCTTTAGAGCTAAGGGGCAAACAAAAGATAGCATCTGTTGAACCTGTGCTTATCACAGTTTGCGTTATCTTTTTGTTGCCAGACCTAGCTAAAAGACCTGCCAAAATGTGGACCTGCCTTGCAGCAGAGGTGTGCCTGATGAACGCAGGTGGAGAATTCTGCACACCTGTGGCAAAGGTGCTCCATAAATGCTTGTCATCTTTACTTTTGCTCCCACCTTTGCACTTGTCCCTGCTGTGTGCTGATAAAGCTGTTTGTGCAGCCCTGCAGGGCCACAGGAAGTCCTTCCCCACCAAGTTAGAGGAGTGACCTTGAGTATAATTTTAACCTGGGTGTAGCCTTTTCTGCATTTTGCCCTCTACCCCAAGAAACAGTTGTACTGCTGGAAGGAAAGAGGAGATGGGGGTACAGTTTGTTTGCCTTAAACAGCATTGGCTCAAAAAGCTCTTGATTTGAGATAAGGTGCAGCTATAATCTCTTGCTTTGGGGTGATGCTGCAGGCTATTGCTTCACCTTGCCTTGGCTCCAAGCAGGCACCAAAAAGGCAGATGCATCTTGGAACATCAAGGACTGACTTGGTTTCATTTCAGGGACCTAGAAGTGGTATTTGCCTAGATGTTAAAATAAAATCTTGATGTAACTGGTGCATCTCCTGTTCTTTGTTATTCCATATATCAGTCTGAAAACAAAGCAACTACACACCAATGTTTTCCACTGAGTATGATTTTCATAGGCTCCTCAAGGCACCCCTGCTGTCAAAGAAATTTATGGTCTCAGGTCTGTACTATCTTGGTCTTACAGGGATCTGTGGTCTTACAGGGATATGTTGTCTTGGATGAAGTGTTGGTAAACTTCCAACTTACTGTTTCTAAGTTCACCAAACAGACTTTTTCCTTGTTTGTCTACACCAGTCAAATGAGAAATTTTAGTACCCTACTAAGTTACATTTTTATTTTGCCCGAAACACAGACTCTGCCGGGTCAGTTTTACACATTTTTTTTCTGTATAATCTTTTAAAAAGATAGAAACAACTGAAATGTGCCTATCCAGTGTCTGAAGTAATAAAAATATTTAATTGAAAACTTTCAGTCTGAAGACTTCCTTGAAATACAGTGAAATGAGCTTTGCTAAGTGTTCTTTTTGTTTGTTTTGTTTTGTGAAGTCCTGGATGAAAACAATCAGAACATCACGATCTGTGTACCTGAATTTAGTCAAGGTCTGCACAGAGATGAAAACTTGGTTACTGGCCTGGGCACTACCATTTTGTTTGGCTGCATTTTATATTCTTGGTAAGTCTGGGGGTCTGCAGTTACCTCACTGTAAAAGCACTGTCGCATTGCAATTAGCAAAGGCTTATAGCAGGCTTCCTGCAAAGTTACAGGGAGAAGTGGAATAGAACTGAGCTGGAAGGTTCTTATTCTCCTTAGTTTCAGAACAGTTAGGTGTTTTAGCCAAGAATGTTCAACAAGGTAATACAACTTTTGAAACAAATACATTTCATTAAAACCAAGTAGAGCAATTTACATCAAGAGATGGAGGGGGAAAAAATTTCAGCTGCTCATGGTCCCAGACAGCCTCAGAGTACTTTGTATTTGGCCCTCCTATAAGAAAAACTCTATGCACTTATGTCCATCTAAAAAAGTTATCTGAAATTTCTGTAGTCCCCTGGCAGAGGCTATGACTGTTCCTTGAGGGTCTTTACAACAAACAAAACTGTCTGGGAGGGTTTAGGGCTTCCTTTGAACAAGTAATGAGTGCAGGATTTGGCACAAGATGCCATCAGGATTTGCCAGCAATTTCCTGGTTTAGAAATAACTGGGTTTTCCCATATTACTGTGATGCTCACCTGCAGCTCAAATCAATAAATTAAGTCATGCTCCAGGACAGGAGGGCTGTGAGTTGCTGATGATTGAAAGGTGATGTATCACTTGCTTTGGCTGGGTGGGTTGCCAGGAGACGGCACTGCCTGTTTGCTGCAGGTTTTTGGGCAGGTTCTGCTTCTGAAGTAGTCCTTTTCAAAATTCATATGCTGACACTTCTTCATAATTTTGAAGTGAAAACGAGATACTTTCTGAATAGATAATATAGCTACTTTTCTGCTGTCAAATACACATATGTGTTCCATTTAATTCTGATATTAAATACATGGTTATCACATGTCATGGATCTAGTTCACATTAGAACAGTATTTCCAGTGCCTCAGGTAGGTGTCTTGGGATTGCAACTTTCATGTAGCCTTGAGGGGAAGTACACTATGTAGGTGGGGAGATAAGGAGGCCTGCAAAGGGAATGTGCTGAAGTATTGCTTAGTAAGGCTCAGTGTGTGCAGCAAAGCATTAACACACATCTCCCTGTGGAGAGTGGAGTTAGGGGATTAGGATTACACATGCTGAAAAGGGAAGACTGGGCACAAAAAGTGCCCAGAAGAAACTAGAAAGAAACTTTCTAATCAGAAGAAACTAGAAAGAATTCCCCCCAGACAACTACAATCATGCAAGAAAGTTATTTCCAGCAATGGGTACACTAACAGTAGTGGCTGGTAATTTACTTTTGAAAACTGACTGCTGACAGTGACCTGTTACTTCACTGTCAAAGACTTCACAGAAGTGCTGAACCAAAGGGTTGGTTGTGAAGTTAATATAAAAGCATTGGTTGTATGCACCAGAGGAGATCTCTTCTGAATTACAGAGTGGAGTGCTTAGGTGTTTGGTGCTGACTGATAGTGAATGAATTCACCTTTCAGGAGTGACCTATTTTGAAGCCTGTGATTCAGCTGGAGTTGGCCAGTTGTCTGTCAGGCTGGTTTATTTTTCTTTTCACATGCTTAGTGCCTGATGCTATGTCTGGGCAAAAGCTTAGCTTAGACATGCAAATAAACTATTTGTGTTTGCTGTGGTGATGAAAAATCACCCTGCTGGAATTATGCTTATGCTGAGGGTTTTGACACTATCTTCTTTTGCTCCTAGTTTGACCTCAACAACACGTGCGAGCTCAGAGGCACTGAAAGGAATATATGCAGCACCTGAAACTGAAGTGAGTTCTTGCTTCCTCCCACGGGATTTCTTTACAGACTTCCTCACAGCTGTTCTTGATGTTGTTTTTCATGGCTAAATAATGTAATTAGGTGAAAACAAAAGCTTGTATGTATCACATGTTACGTGCTTCCGAGTATGGACTTGAACACTTGTCCCCATTGACCCATCTGCAGCTCTTGGATGTGCCTTTAGGCACTGAAATAGTTTGCTGCTCTTGCAGTTTATTTAACAACCTGGAGATTTCCTGTAAATCTTGTGCTCCGTGCAAGCTCGTGTCCTCTCATTTAAAGGAAAAGTCTGCTGAGAAGCTATCAGACAAAAAAAGCGGAGACATTCTTGAACATTTTCAGTCCTTGTTGTCTTTGTTCCCATAGTAGCTGACTGCTCCCTATATCTTACTTTTCTTTCCACACTTAAGTAATTCCTTTCTTTTCACCTATGAATTAATCTCAGATTGTATTTCTTGTCCCTGTTTCAGCATTACGGGTTAGTCATTCCACCTGGCTGTTTCTTTTACCTTATTATCCTGGGAACATGCAGAAACAGTAGGGAACTAGTGGATTTTTTGCTAAGTAACAGTTACGCCTCACCTGTGTTTGCTAGTGTCACGCTTAAAATGTATGTGTGTGTTTGGAGGATAAATCACCATTCCTAGCTCTCTCAAAGTTGATGTTACTTACACCTGCAATTTTAACTTCTGTTTTTCAAGTCTTTAATCAGAGTGCTTATGAGAATTGAAAAATGCAGAAATATCTCCTGAGGCACTTGATATTTACAGTAGCTGGGAGTGGGGAAGCAAATGGCATCTCACTGTGGGAGCATGTCAGTGCTGGAGCAGCTTCCCTCTGGCAGGATGGTGGGAGTGGTCAGGGCTCTGTTGCCAGCACTGAAGAGCCAGATGTCTGGTGGCTCAGCATTGACACTGGTCTGCTTCAGGCAGCTCTGGGCAGGACCTGTGCTGAGGAGGGGGCGACAGGAGAGAAAACAGCCGGCCTTCACTCCCACCTGCCTTCTGGCACAGGAGCTCCCAGCCAAAGGTGTGTGGCCATGGCGTGTTCTGTGGCTGGCAGAGTGGCAGGTTGGGGGTGGCTGGCATGGTGTGGGGGCTGGATGTGGCCCCCTCACCAGGAAGGTCTGCCTCATCTGCCCCTGTGTGTCCTGATGGGATTATTTCTGGACCGTTTAGTTTCAAAGAGTGGTACAAGAGCCACTGAATGTAAATATAAAGAAACAACTGTTGAAGGGCAACTAATTGCACTCTGATTGCCTTCCCTGTGGCAAAGGGCCTTTGTCTTCAGGCCAGGAGCGTGAATGTGGCTCTGCTGTTGCTTGTGGTGTACTGAGGGTCTGTGTACCTCTGCATGTGCAAGGACTTAATTGCAACTGATTAAAAAGCTTGCACGAACCCCAGCATTTGCTTCAGAGACTGAGTGTGGCCCAAGGGGAGCTCAGGCTAGCACTGTAGGTGAGGCCTGGGACAGCAGTAGAAATAATATGGAATAAGGGTCTTATTTAAGTCTCAGCCAGTCTCTTAAAAGAATGAGCTTTTTGGCTCTTCAGGAGTTTATGAACCCAGTGAGTAAACGTAATCGTGGATACACAGGGTATGTCTGTTGGACAGTTTGATGTGGGGGCAAGGCCAGACATTGTCTATCTGGATTTCTCCAGTGCCTTTGATACAGTTCCCCACAGTATCGTCCTAGAGAAACGTACGTGTTTGGGTGTAGACAAGCAGTCCATGCAATGGGTGGGGAACTGGCTGACTGCGTCCAGAGGGTGCTGGTAAAGGGCTCCTTTTCAAACTGGCAGCCAGTCACAAGTAAGGTTCTCCAGGGATGGATGTTTGGCCCAACGCTGTTTAATATCTTCATAAGTGGTGTGGATGATGGGATCAAGCATACCCTGATGATACCAAACTGAGTGGGAAAGTGGTCACTTGAGAAAGGAGAGCCACCCTGCAGGAAGACCTGGACGGGCTGGAAGAGTGGGCTAACAAGAACCTTATGAAGGTCAGTGCAGACAATTGTAGTCTTCCACCTGGGAAAACAATGCAAGAGTGTAGCACAGGCTGGGTTCTACTGGCTGGAGAGCAGCTTTGTGGAAAGGGATCTGCAGGTCCTGGTGGACAGCAAGCTCAATATGAGCAAAGAGTGTGTTGCAGCAGCAGAGAAAGCCGACAGGGTGCTGGGCTGCATCAACCAGGGCATCATCAGCAGAGGTGAAGAAATCATCATCGCTTTGTACTCAGTGTTTCTCAGGCCACATCTGGAACACTGTGTTCAGTTCTGGTCCCCACTATACAAAAAAGATGTGGACAGGCTGGAAAGAATCCAGAGAAGGGACACAAAGATGATCAAAGGACTGGGAAGCCTGTCATATGAGGAAAGGCTGAGAGAATTTGGTTTGTTCAGCCTGGAGAAAAGAAGGCTTAGGGGAGACCTCATCACCTATGTCCTAGGACTTTAAGGGTAGCTACAAAGAAGATGGAGACTCCCTTTTTACAAGGTGTCACATAGAAAAGATGAGGGGTAATGGGTGCAAGTTACTCCTGGGGAGATTCTGATTGGACACAGGAGGAAAAATTTTCACAGAACAATCAGCCATTGGAATAATCTCCCCAATGCGGTGGTGGATTCCCAAACATTGGACACTTTTAAGATTCATCTGGACAGGGTGCTGAACCATCTTGTCTAGACCATGCTTTTGCCAAGAAAGGTTGGACTAGATGATCCTTGAGATCCTTTCCAACCTGATATTTGGTGATTCTGTGACTTTACCTGAAATACTTACTGTCTGATTTTCAGGGGTGTTAAAATTGCAACTGGCACATGCTGACAAAGGAGGGAGCCTAGTGCAAAGTATAGAATTAAAAGAGTAAATATTCATGTGCATGAGGTGTCCCAGCCAAACTGGGGCACCCCAAATGTGATTTTACCCAGGCTCCTTATATCCTTCAAGCATTAAGGTGTGTCGTGATTTGACTAATCAGTATCACCTGCACCACTGATTACTAGTCATAGTAAAACTTGGCAAAGCAGCTGTATTTCTTGCAGCATTCTTTCTGCTTGTCTGTTGATCCAGACATCTCTGGAGTCAGTCTTATGTTACTTTTCTGTGATGCTGGGAGGGTTTCAAAGATGTTTCAGAGGGGCTAGGGGGTTAGCATTATCTTGGTTGTCCAGGTATATCATTTATCCTTCATGGACAGCTCTAAGCTTCCAAGAAGTAAAGTTTATTTCCAGGGCCAGGCTGTCCTTTAGTTTGTTTTGCTTTACCATGAACAATACCAAAGTCTCCAGTAAAACCACACTACCTCATTACATTGTGGTGTATACTGTGACCTAGTGTATGTTAACAAACCTAATACATTTTCATAGTATGAAGACTGACTATTGTAATAGTTAGGGAAGGGAATTTTTCTGTCAGATTTGATGGTCTTCATCAGACCACACACCAGAGTACAATTTTATCAAAACAAGTAATGTTGGTGATGAAGTAAGGAAAGTGCTCACTTGTATTGTGTTCTAGTGGAGAAAGTGCGCTTACTTACATATTTATTGGATGGTCAGCACACTTTTCCACTTTCAGCTTTCCTTTTTCCATCAGTTTAAAAAAAAAAGAAAAAAAAGAAAAAAAAGAAAAAAAGAAGAAAAAAAAGAAAGTCTTCGTTTAAATAAAGCAATAAAAACAGTTTTCTGCTTTTACTCATTCTGCTTGTACTCATTCTGGCTCTTTCAGCAAAATGTTGCAAACTTAAGTATATTTTTGACTTAGCTTTTGTAGTTGTAATTTCAAACCCATGCAGCAGGGTTTTAAAAGTTCCTTAAATTTTCAGCAAAGAAAATTTGTATTTAAAAAGCACCGAGATGCAAGTCTGAACAGGGAAGTCCCCTCTGAAATACTAATGTGCAACTGCTTTTCTTTAGCTTTTCCACCATTTTGTCATGATTATTTGCACAATTTTTTTTTTCCTTGAGTTATAAAAGTTGACAGCACAATTCTTAAAAAAATAGTTAATTTGCTTCAAATCTTACTGAGCGGATTTTTCCAAAGCTTAGAAACTGCTGTTATGTACTACTTGACAAAGTAGTATTTTGAGTTTTGTGCTGGTTAGAAATATAAAACCAGACTTTTCTAAATTAGTGTCTGTAACATAGATGTAACAGACCTTCCCTTTGCCAACTGTTCTTTGCTGTAGTGCAGACTCTTACCCTTCCTCTTTCTGTTCCACAGGTAGCTCGTTGCTGCTTTTGCTGCGTGCCTGATGGAGATGGTAATTACATTTTCAGCATACCATTGTGATAAAGGCAAAAGAATAAGGACACAGTTGCAGATAGAGAACTGCTTGTATTTTTGTTCTTTAGCATATAAAACTGAAGCCTAACCGAAGTTAAGCTAGGGAAAGAGGCAAGAGTTGTAACAATACCATTTTAAAGCAACAGGCTAGTTAATAATTCCTTAAAGGACATTTCATTACTGCAACAAAGACTAGACTCGGCTCTTTGTGTGCTTGTGGGTGTGACTAACTGATGGAATCTTGGCTGGGCAGGTCTGCAGGGACTGTAGTTCAGGAGTGAGTTAGGAAGTGAGTGTCCTGTTTGCAGACCTGGTACAACCAGGGTTGTCAGCTTGGATTTGCCAGAGGAATATACTATAGTTTCAGCAATTTAAACGGCCCAAATGCTCAAAAATTAGCCTGTAGGCCAGGAAGCTGATACAAGGCAGGATTTCAGTGGCAGTCTGATTTCTTTTACTGAAAGTTTAGGCCCATGCCCTGAGGGCAAAGAAGTGTGCAAGCGTTGCTCAGAATCAACACTTTCCTAAATCACAACATACATGTTTTGCTGTGTTCTTTCTGAAGCCAGCTGCTGTTTTCAGTTCTCATTAAATTTGCAAAAGCTTTCTTGTGTCCTGTCTCTTACAGCTGATGCTGAAGAGCATGTTGAAAAAAGGGGAGGCCAGACGGTGATTTATGATGAGAAGAAAGGCACAGTTTACAGTTACGCCTTCTTCCACTTCGTTTTCTTCTTGGCGTCGCTTTATGTGATGATGACAGTAACTCACTGGTTCCAGTAAGTGTATTTCTTTAAAGCTGAGAAATTAATGTTTCTTTGCATTTAGGGAACTTCTGCCATTAGTGTGTTTCCTCTCCTTAAGCAAGAAGCTCAAGGAGATACAGCAAGTCTTTCCTGGGCAATTCTTCAGCAAGGTCTCACTCCATAAAGGGCTCCTCTCCCCTCCTTCGTGTCTAGGTTAACCTAATTGAAGTCTGTGACCCACCTGGCAAAAGAGAGGATAGTGCAGTCTGATACATGAATAATGAGTTAATGATATCTTTTTTAATTTTTTTTTTCCTCAACAGTTATGAAAGTGCTGAGATTGAAAAATTCTTCACCGGAACCTGGTCCATCTTCTGGATTAAGATGGTCTCCTGTTGGGTTTGTGTCTGCCTGTACTTGTGGACTCTTACTGCTCCACTCTGCTGCCCAACCAGAGAGTTCTCAGTGTGAATGCTCTGAAGGTCCTTCTGTGTTTTGTGGGTTTTTTCCCCCCGTTATAGAAAAAACACAAGAGTAATTTTGTAGTGAGGAATTGCCGGTTGCCCTCTTACTGTAATATACCAATCACTAACTTTTTAGTCAGGCTAAAAAAAATTATGGAAAACTTTTTTACCTTTTTTAATTGTCAAAACCAGGTATTGCCCAAGAGAACAAATCAATTCCAAAACTTTGTGACATTGATGTGAATTGTAGGTAACACAGTTGTTGCCTAAACTGCAATAAGTGAAATGTTTTCAAATAACTGACAGTCTTTCTCTGGCTTCATTGGCAAGAAAAGAAAAAAATCCTGGTGCAGATGTATCTTCTTCCTTCCTGTGAATCTTGGATATCTTCTAGCAAGTATGCATTCCTTTTTATACTCTGATATCTTTTCTGGTTTGCAGTGATGATTTGAACTGCTGTTTTGTACAGCATACAATTCTTGTAAGTAGTATTGAGATAATTTTTTTTCAAAAATAATAACTAAATACATCTGTAGAAGTAGAGAGTATCTAAGAATTTGACTGCCAAAGCTTCTACTAAAAATTGTTTATCTAAATATTAAATATATTAAGTTATTGTATACCTAGATTGAGAAAGGAATGTACCAATTATAAAAGAGTATTTATTCTATTATAACTATAAAAGGCACCTGAATATTTTACACAGTTTCAAATCTGGTCCAGCTGTTAACAAAAGGAGAGTTCTACACACAAATCCTTAAACTCTGAATTTTGGCCAGCTTTGTTTTGCCAACTCACTTAAACTGCAAGTTGTGTGTACTGCACAGGGGTTTAAAATACAGTACATTCTTTATACAGAATGTTTGTTGAGAACATGCTAATTAAGAAGCACTGCCAGTTTCTTGTAAATTTAAAAGTGGAGTGCTCATTAACTTTTCTACTCTGCTGTTACAAGTTGTGTCTAAAGATCTCCCAGAATCTTCAGTTCTGTTTCTGTTACTAATTTTATAGTATTTTGAATACATGGATGGTCAGAAAAGGATAGTAGTGTGTCATCTTCCTTTTCTGCCCATGTGTTGGTTGGAAAGTATTCTTTCTAACTGCTGTATTTTTATACTCCTCTGTTGTTGTTACACTTGCACTGTTGGGATGGGACTTGACCAACCAGTCCATTAATGGAAACTAAACTTCTGGAGAACTCCTATTCCAAGCAGTGGGATAAGCAGCCAGAAAAACAAAACCAGAAGACACAAATGTGTCTTCACAAACAGTAGCTGCCCTAGTACCGGAGACTGACTTGACAATATTAAATCCTGCCATGTCTCTTTTATTTGCTTTAGGCAGATAATTTGGTGGTAGAACAACTGCTTGAATGCTGTAAATACTGAATTAGGTTGAACCCACTATAGTTATCTACATTCTAGGGGGATAAATTTATGACTTACGCTAGTCCCAGAGGTTTTGTCTTCTCTCTCTCTATATATATATATATATACACACAAATATATACAATGTGAAATATGCAGGATATAAACAATACCAACAGATTTAGCAGTTCTGTTTTTGAAATACGATTGAGCCTTAAATCTTCACACAATGCTTTCTGCAAAACAAAGAAAAGCACAACATATAAGCCAATGAGATGGCCAAAATATTTGCATGCCTTATTTGTTCTGTTGCAATAACTGATGGCTAATGCACACCTGGTGATTAATCCTAGTGTTACAGATCTCAGTTCTGCTCTTGTTTTCAATACCATTTTTTTCTGCCTTGTTGCTATGGTATCCTAGGGCTTCCCTCCTGCTTTGAGCTTGCTAGGGGTGTGACCTTCTCAAGCCTGTGCACTCTTACCTCAAACAAAATCTGTCAGTCTGACCTTGCTGCCAGGAAACATTTTAGAGCAGATCATTTGGAATGCCAACATGAAGCAAGTGCAGGACAAACAGGTGATCAGGCCCATCCAGCATGGGTTAATGAAAGACAGGTCCTGCTTGACCAACCTGATCTCCTTCTAGGACAAGATGACTTGCTTAGCAGATGAAGTAAAAGCTGTGGATAAGTAAAAGCTGTGGATGTTGTCTACCTAGGCTTTAGTAAAAAAACAGCATTTCCCACAGGATTCTCCTGGAGAAACTGGCTGCTCATGGCTTGGATAGGTACACTCTTTGCTTGGTAAAAAAACTGGCTGGATGTCTGGGCCCAAAGAGTTGTGGTGAATGGAGTTAAATCCAGTTGGTGGGCAGTCACCAGTGGTGCTGCTCAGGGCTCAGTTCTGGGGGCAGTTCTGTTTAGTATCTTCATCAGTGATCTGGACAAGGTGATCAAGTGCACCCTCTATGAGTTTGTAGATGAGACCAAGCTGGGTTGAAGTGCTGATCTGCTTTGAGGGTAGGAAGGCTCTACAGAGGGACCTGGACAGGCTGGCTTGATGGCCCAAGGCCAGTTTTATGAGGTTCAAAAAGGCCAAGTGTTGGGCTCTGGACTTGGGTCACAACAGCCCCAGGCAACACTACAGGCTTGGGGAGGAGTGGCTGGAAAACTACTTGGCAAAAGGCCTGGGGGGGTGCTGCTAGTTGACAGTGGCTGAACATGAGCCAGCAGTGTGCCCAGGTAGCCAAGAAGGCCAACAGCATCCTGGTTTGTGTCAGAAATAGTGTGGCCAGCAGTACTAGGGAAGTGAACATCCCTCAGGACTCTGCACTAGAGAGGCTGCACCTCGAGTACTGTGTTCCATTCTGGGCCCCTCACTACGGGAAGATCATTGAGGTGCTGGAGTGTGTCCAAAGCAGGGCAACAAAGCTGCTGAAACACAGGTCTTACAAGGAGTAGCTGAAGGAAATGAGGGAACTGGAGGTGTTTAGTTTGGAGAAAAGGAGCCTGAGGAGAGACATTATTGGTCACTACAACTACCTGAAAGGAGGCTGTAGTAGGGCGGGGGTCAGTCTCTTTTACCAGGTAGCAAGCTTTGGCACAAGAGAAAATGGCCACAAGTTGTGCTCAGGGGAGGTTTTGATTGGATAGTAGGAAAAATTTCTCTACTTGAAAGGGTTGTCAGGCATTGGAACAGGCTACCTGGGAAAAAGGTTGGGTGACTATCCCTGCAGGTATTTAAAAGATGTGATACTTAGGGACATGGCTTAGTGGTGGGTTTGGCAACGTGCTCGGTGAATATTTGATTCCATGAAATCTACAGGTTTACAGTCCACTTAACACCAGTCTACTTAACACCACCTACCACAGTGATTAGGAACCTCATAATGAGATCTGCGGGAAGGAGGAGTCTGTCCAGAGGTGACTCTCTTGCTGTTCTCTTTGTTTGCACCTAAGGGAAAAGAAAAGCAGCTGAAGCTTAGCTTTGGCATTGAGTTAGAAAAGGAACAAATAGCTTTGAAGAGGGAGACAGATATTTTTCACCCCTTTTGCTTCTGCTGGGGTGTTCTGATCTCACTGAGAGCTTTGCTAGCATGGGAGCCCATCAATACTCTGCCTGCATTTGGAGTCCAGCAGAAAAAGGCCTTTGTTAATGTATTTGCAGTCTAGAAGCCTCTATCTGTCCCATCTCTAAGATAAGAGCTTATGGGCTGTGCAATGATTACTAACAGTTGTCCCATCTAACATGTAGCAGCTATTCTGACAAACAGTCTTGATCCAGTGCTGGAGCTGTGAACTGTGGGCTGCAGCTGAGACAGTCCAGGCTCTTTCCCCTCCCATAGTGAATGCAGTTCCCTAAAGTATAGGGGCACACAGGAGTTGCCTTCTAGTGCCATATGTCTTGTGCTATCACAAACCAAGCATTTAAAATAAATTTTTAAATTAGCAGTGTTTTTTATAACAGAACAAAATGGGCAAGGAGCTCTGCAAAAGAAGGTGTGCACTATGTCAAATTATAAGCCAGGGAATGGTAACTGTTCTCTGGTTCTGATGGCAGGCATCCCAGTCACAAAAACAGATAATCTTCCTACATATCTTGACTTGTGGATTCTCTTACTTGTTTATGAAAACTCTTTATGGAGGCTGTGTCTGCATACGTACGGGCTTCCTGCACCTCCTTGTGCTATTTTTTTTTTTATAGTTAGTATTTAAGGAAATGGGTTTCGCACAGAGGAAGCAGGGTTGTAAGAGGAAAGTCCACACTAAGGCATGAGTCCATGTTTCTTTCATAGCGCTTGCCTCATTGAGCTGATCCTTCATCCTTCCCTTCTACTAACTATTGACCTTCAGCATCCAGATCTGCAGATGTCTGTAAGGTGGGAATGGGACAGTGCCTGACTATACTGCTTTATGTGATTCTGAGCAAACACTGTGGGAAAAGACCCTGAAAATACCTTTGAGGACCTGTGTCCCCATACTGTGGCCCCAAGACAGCTATGCATCTCCAGGCCTTTCTAAGGAATCAGTAACTGGTGGCACCTGGGTGTGCAAAGCCTCTGGTTTCTCAGTGAGGCTCAGCTTCCTGCTGGCCAGGCAAATGTTACAGCCTTAGTGTTTGTTGTAAAATCTGTACTGTAAACTTCCACATGCAACAACTTAACAAAATCCTTGGCTAGGGTCGAGGATTCAAATGCCCAGTTCATAGATTCCAAACAGTTAATGCAAAAGGGCTTTTAAGACCTTTTCAAGAAGTGCCTTCTTACCTACTGCTGTGATAGCTAATAATTTGGGTGGCACTGGAACAGGAAAACTGGGGCTGAGCCTGTGACTGCCTTGTACGTTACACCAGTGTGTACAAGACACAGTCTGACCCATGATGCATGTGGAAGACCAAACAGTCTGTGCTTGACAAACCTCTGGGAATGAGACTGATTCAGATACTACTGTGCAGTGGAAGATGAACTGGGAAGACTCACAAACAGCCTGATGCTGTTGTAAATAAATGAGTAGTTGTTGCTTACATTTAACCTATAAACAGTTACCTTTCTCTTCCCATACCTGAAAGTGCAGGTAACTGCTCTTCTGAAGGCAGTTAGCTGTGCAGTATCTATCCTGCCTGGTGCGGTCATTGTTCACAGAATTTGTTCCCAGACACAAGTGAGCAGTGCAGCATTTCTGGCCTCTAGTATTTCTGGACTGTGTGAAGTGAGGAAGCTGTTGTTACAAAGACAGGAAGACTAGATAACATGTCCCATGCTATACTTCCTCTAGTTAAACTTGAATTTGAACTAATGTAATAGTTTAATGGACTCTTGGAGGAACAGACCATGTTGCTGCTGAGAAGGTGGAACAATTTTATTGGCCTTTTCCTACTTTTTTCTAATTTGCTATCCTAAGAAATGTTACTTGGAATCTCACTTCTGCACTGCTGCCTGAGACTGGAACAATTTCAGTTTTTCTCACGAACGCAACCAAGAGCCACAATTGTGACCGGTTCTTTTTTGGGATAAAATAAGTTGAATGGACTTGGAGAGCAAGTCTCTGAATCCTGATAGCTGGACTAATGAATGAAACCATCAAACCTTATGAAGAATATGTGGAAAGCAGATGGATATGCTTGTGTGCTGTTTACCATCTAGGTCCTCAAAGCGTGTAGGCGGCCCTTGCAGCTGGATGCCAAGGAAGGAACTCCACAGTGTCCACACATCAGAGTTGTTATGTATTTGTGATACTCTTAGCTTTGTACTTCAGGCATTTCCATGAGGTTCGAAATGGTCATACTTGCCCAGCTAATCTTGTAAATGCTGCCTGAGTTGGGCCACTTTTGTCTGAAACGGGTAATTCAATGTTACTAATGTGTGCGTAGTCCAGAGAGAGGGATATCCCCTCCCAGAATCACAAATACTGCATGTCTATTTATTTATTTATTTTGTGTTGTAGCACCTTTTTACAAATCTAGAAGCTTTATGATTATAGTGATGCATGGATAACTGCTTCATCAGCCACTGGTGCAGCCTTTTCTGGGCTAGAACATTACTATTAATGAAGCAACCGTTGCACTTGTGAAAAATATGTTTCCAACCAATGCATCAGTAAAATGTGGGAACTCAAGATAGTGCTGCTTGAATATTGGCTAGAAGCCCACAGCAACATGGGCATTTCCAAGCAGACTGGTAACAAAATAATGCAGTGACTGTTTTTAAAACAGGCTCTAAAGATTTTATGCTACAAACTGTTAGGCTTTTCTCCTAAATAAGTTGATGAAGAGGAATACCATAAGGTTGTACCTGTGTGGCTAGGTGAGTGAGATTATCTACAGTTAAAACTTTGCTCTTTCCTTCTGTGCTGTAGAAGCATTGTCTTTTGCTTGCAGGCTTTATATCCTTGTTTTATTTGCCCTTTCCTCATTGGATTTGTTTTTTAAAGGCAGTGTATACCTGCTTCATTCCCATTCTGCTTCCTGTCAAGTGTGATAGCTTTGGTGCTAGAAACCAGGAAAGACTTATTTGCCAAGTCTTGTTAACCCTTTCCTTTTTATAGCAGGACAACCTACTGTGTTGAAGCATAGTCAAGGATCATAGTTTATTATATGGATCTGTTTTCCTCTAAGAAAACTGCTTCTTTGTTTTTTTAAGTGGCCTACAAGATCTTGTGGGAGGAAAACACATAATCAGAGCCACGACATTTTACTTCGTGTTTTCAATTTTGTAAACAGTAGTTAGAACTGAGTGTTTCACATGACTGTACAAGGGAATGCCAAGGGTCAAGTGCTTAGAAAGCTTTGCCTTTTTGAACTTGTAACAGGATACGTAGGTTGGGAATTTGTATGTTTCTGCATTTTCAACATCCTGATGGCAGAATGCCCAAGTGCCCCAGGATGGGGATGCAGACATGTGCTGCACAGGGTTTCAAGTAGAAACTTTGGGAGACTGGCATGACAGTTTATTTCTAATGTCCAGAGAAACTCTGTAGGTTTCAAGAAAGCCTTAAATCAAGCATTGCTTTGTTTTTCTCACACCTGGTTTTGACTCATTCCACACCTGTTCAATAATGTGATTTTTTTTAAGTTGGAATTTATTTTGGATATAAGCCATGCCAGCTTTCCCGTTATCCGGTCTCCAGTACCTTACAGTGCCGAAGCATACAGTCGTTTGCCCAGACTTCTTCAGAGCCACAGTTGTCAGCTTTGAAACTGCTCCAGCAGCTTAAAGCTTCCAGGGTTTTGCTGAGCAGAGCTGCACCCTGCAGCTGTGCTTTTGCCAAAGAAGCATCAGTGTGAAGGCAAGATTTTTGGAAAGCTATGGGAAATAATGTCTCGTGACTTACACTGTAGCTTTATTTTTCCTCTTATCCAATTCATGTCCAGGTGCTGAGATGTCACTGGACATCCGTGCAGACTTAAAGCAAGGAGAATTAACTTTCAGAGAGAATTGTTCAGCTTGTCATACACAAGCTGGAAAATATTTACTAAGAACATATGGATTCATTGTCTGCTTTTGGTTTACCACCAGCGTATGGTGTTCAGTCTCATATATGCCATGTTTGAAAACTGGATGCAAAGTAGTCAAAATGTAAACACTTTTTCTTAATGTTATGGGGATTTAAACTTTTTCAAGGTTCTTAATGTCTCAAGGGAACTTTTTGGTGTGTATGTGTGGTTTTTCTTTATTAAGCTGTAGCCCAGTGAAGTGGAGGTTTGCTACTTTATTTAATATTTTTTGCGAGTGTTGTGATCTGTAGTAAATGTAAGGATGTAGTAAATGTAGTAAATTCTAAGAATCAGTAAAGATTTCAGCATTTTAATTATAAAATAGTCAAGAGCTTTGCCTTTTTAAAGCATGTTACTGGTTTTTATGGATGCTTCCTTTTGTATACTGAGTGAATGTATTGTTACAGATTTCATGTTTAATGGACCAATAAAGTTTTTCTTACATTTGAAATTAATTCTTGTGATACATATAAATGTTGAAACGTCAACTAATTCCAGGAGGAAACTCTAAGAATATATAAATACATGAGCTAAGCAGTTACTGAGCTAGTAAAAGTAAATTGGTTGATTTGTTTGTTTGGTTTTGTTCAGTACATCTGGTTGTTAACAAAAAATGTTGGCCTGTGGAGTAGTCCATGGCTTCACTCTCCATGTTATTTTGGTATTCCTCCTGTAGCATGATTTAGGCAGACTGCATGGATTTGTCTGTGGCGTCTGCTCTGTACACTCGAGCTCTTTGACATGTGACAGATACCTCTGACAGTGAAAACAAAGTATTTTCCAGGCCAAGTATAGTGCTGAAGCCTGTTCAGTTGTTTGGAATGAGGATCTCTGACTTTCTTTTTTTTCCTCATTCGCCCAGATGGTGGGGTGGACAACTGCTGAGTTTGAAACCTAGATCCACAGCAGGAAATGTGCTGTGTCTGCATGGGTCCTGATCCCTTGCTTCTCACAGTCTATTGGGGCTCTTGTGGAGTCCTGTTTCAGCACAGGCCAGCTGCAGCCTGTCTGCTGATACTGCCTGTATCTGTGCCACAGAGCTGAGCTGACCAGACCCACACCAGGACATGGGTTCCTTGTGGTTATGAGAAGCTGCTGACCACCAACTTTCAAAGGGTCAAATGGCTGCTGCTGTTCTCCCTGCAGCTGTGGTGCACAGAGAGTTCTGGTGCACGGGGCTGGGAGGCTGTGCATTTGGGTGAGGTGCAAGGCAGAGAGCAGTTCCCGAGGGGTGCTGAGGGTCTGTGAGAGCTAACCAACTGCCTTTGCTCAGCAGCCTCCCACCAGTCTGCCCACCCCTGCCTCCACCCCACCTTGCAGCATCCTGGCAGGATGCTATCTTCAGGTGTTGCAGTCTGGGAGATGGTCTTTGGGGAACAGAATATGAAGGGTGTTTGTTATGGTTTTTGTAGGAAGAATTGGTCTTTTGTAGGAAGAATTTGCCTTTGGTGAGACTTCAGACCCTGGTTGCAGGAGCCCCAGGACTCTGAATTCCAAAGTACTTGTAGTTGCAGCTGCTGCTCCAGCTGAGTGTAGACAGGCCATGCAGGTGGTGGGGGAAAGACAGAACTACTCATTCAGTTTTACAGATGTGGGATTTTAGGGTCTTCACTTGCCAGAGGCCACACATGGAGCTATTTCTGCCTTGCACAAAAGTCCAGAAAGAAGTGGTGGTGCAAGAGGAAGTTTTTAAAGTGCTTCCACACAGGGACTGCAGAGTCTCTGATGGGAATGTGAGGGGCAGGAGGTTTCCCAAGCCCAGACTATAACCTTGGGGCAAATCTTTGCAACGGCTGGATTTTGCTGCTTCTGAACTTGCAGGCTACCCAGCAGTTGGTGTGTCAACACAACAGACATAGAGAGCTGCAGCATCCCATTGTAAGGTCCCAGCAGCAGCTTCTGAAACAGAAGTTTGGTCTGTCTGAGCTGTGACTGGTTTCTTTGTCTACCAGTTGAGCAAGTCAGGATTTTTTCTGTCGGGAGGTGAAAAGCTTACAGCTTCATGCAATTACCTTTGAAGTCATGGAAGCCAGAGCCTGCATCTCATCTTCCAGCCTCCAGTGGCCAACAGCTGTGATGTAGACTGAAAGAGAGCCTGGAAATGGGAAGACTCAAAAGTGGAAAACTGCTGTAGCAAGAGGAGAGCCTCTGGCCACAGGTGGGGGGCTGGGTGGAGGTTTGGAGGCTGGCTGGTGTTTGGAGGCCAATTAGGTCATATTTCCTGATGGAGCTGATGTGTGCCATGGTGCTCTGACCAGCACGTGCTGCAGTCAGGTCAGGGTGGGCCAGGCTTGTTGTAATAACTGGGAGGAGACCACTCGTGCAAAGTGTGTGCGCTGCAGGCTCTGGCTGTGGTGCATCCATGGTGTGTGTGACTGTACTACAAGTAAACTGCCTTCTGCCCAGACGGTGCCAAACCATGTGGAGAGGATTTCTTGCTGGAAGAAGGGGCCCCATCCAGTGAAATGCAAATGCATGACAAGAAAGCTGTACATTTGCTTTATGGTCTCTGTTTGTATTCATAAATGAATTATACCACGTTTACAGCCTATGTTCAGCTATTTTCAGAAAAAGATGGGGTTTCTTTTAAGAATAATTTGACAATATCCTCTGTGTTGCTCTGAAGTAACTAGCCTTTCAATCCTCTGTTGAAAGCCTGGTGAGTGAAGTTGGGTTTGGTGAAGCAAAGGGAAAAGGAGGAGTAAAACTGGAGGACCTTTCATGATGAAGCACTGTGCCAGAAGAATACACCTGCATCTTGCTCTTTGCTGTAGGATTCTGGGATACCTCGTTGGGCAGGTCGCAGGTCTGTGCTACACCCAGAAACCTTGGCAATGGTTGACAAGCCTGCAGTGAAAACTCTTCCTGTAGCCCAAGCCTTTGACAGCACCATAAACCCTAAGGGTATTTTTATTGCACTGAGACCAGGAAACTTATTTTTGTGTTGTCATCTTGCTAATCTCACCTGATAACGTAACTCAGCATTTCACCTGTATTCTTGTGCTGGGAAAGAAACAATTGCTCTTCATTTTCTCAGGGCTACTTCTTATTTTCAAAACCCTCACTTTATTCCACTTCTGTGTCTTTCCTCTCTTCCTCAGGCTGAAGTCCTGGCTCCCATTATCCTTTAAAAAGTAATTATCCTCTAGGCTGCAATGTCCTTTTCTTCAGCTGTCCTTGGAGCTTGTCCTTCATTCCTTTCCTAGCTCCATTTTTAAAAAAGAATAGTAAAAATGCTCATGGTATCCAGCACCCTTCTGTACTTCGAAGTACAGAGTGCATTGCGATACAGTCTTTTGCTTTTTGTTTTGGGTTTTTAACTTGGTGACTTATTTTCATAGGAGTGCAGTACAGGCTGAGAGAGCTTGGCTCCAGGTGGGGACAGCAGGTCAAAGCCTGGTTTTGTGTATGTGAAAGTTAGGAGTGTTTTTTTACTATAGGTGATTCTGCATTTATCTCTGTATCTTTTTTTTTTATTTATTTAGTCACATGCAAATGATGTGTCTACAAAGCCCTGCAGTCAGCTTTTTGCTTTTACAGGATGTGATAGTGTTACTCATAGTTTTCTGGGAGTAGGAGGTCAGGGTGTTCTTCCAGGAGGTCTGCCAAAGGTAACTAAGTCTCCAAAGGAGTTGAACTGCTCTAAGGGAGATAAAACTTTTTCCTAGTAGGACTGGAAAGGTACTTAAAAGCCCTTGGATAGGGCTGATGGCTCCCAACCACTTCATTCCTGAAAGGAAACTGTTGGTTCCACCACATTCCAGGGAGACAAAATTGCACTTTCCTCCCCACCCTGTTTAATACTGAATCCAAAATGGCAATAGCTGCAACTTTTCCTGAGGATGTTTTAAGCAAATGGCCCAACTTTACATGTGGCTCTCTAGGTTTCAAGGCAAACTGGAAAACAAGTGAAGCAGTCTTATTTTGTCTTCTTTTTATTTTCACTTTTTTACAAAAAAAAGTCTGACATAGTCACATTAATGAGAACATGCTGCGCTGTGCACTCTTAAAACAACAATCATATAGGGATTTAAAAGATACTGTTTTATAGTTTGCAATAGCAATGCTAGTTTGCTTTTCCTTCTTAAATATCACCAACACCAAATTGCTGAGCTTGAAATTCTTGAAAGTCCTCTGGGATGGTGTCTGAAAACAGGAAAATAAGCAAAAGTTTAGTCTCTTCTGGCAAAATCAAGGAGCACTTAAAGAATGACCCACCTCCTCTTTTTTTTTTTTTTTTTGGTAACATGGCTTTTGTTTACACATAAAGAATGAACAGGGACTATTACCAGTTTTAGCAGCACACCATTAAAAAACCTAGCAAGGCTAACAAGGCAGGGAGTGGTACGGTGGCAGTCCATGATGGAGTACAATCAATCTTCAAATATATAAATATAAAAATATATATAATAATATATAATACTGTATATTATCTATATAAACACACACAGTATGTAAAAAAAGGGACTAAGTCCTTTGCATTTTATTGATAATTTATTTTTTTGAGGTTTGAAAATTATTTTTAAGCTTTTTCTGCAAATATAGGTATTTCTATGACATGAAAGCAGGGATACTTGGGGACTTCAAAGACTTCTTTGAGTGTGTTTTGTTGACCTACTGCAGCACCTGCAGTAAAGCCACTCCCTGCTTACTGCCAGGAAGGTATCTACAACTTGTGGCAGCTTTGGAACATACTTCCTGGGAAACCACTCTTAGCAAGTAATTTTTAATTGTAAGCACCACTGTCTAGAAGCTCCCCTGTTTCACCATAACATCCAAGTGCCAGCCTGGCTGGGTGTACTGAGTGCCCAAAAAGCAGAGTCCACCACTGGAGCAAGCCTCAGAGGCAAGGCCTGGTCATGCAGTGGCTGTGTCCACTGCAGACCTGGGTTAGGCTTCTTGGATACACAGGAAGCAGACAAGGAAACTATGCCAACTTGGCTGGTAACTTTTATTTCTTAGGGCTGCCTTGGTTGGGTAGGGTTTGAATGCTGAGAAGAGAGGGGCAACCCCTCCAGCCCCACCCCAAGATAGCTGAACTGCTTCCAAGGCAGAAATATCCTGACATGATAAGCTTCTGTGTGCATGACCAAGGTGTGAGTTACTCCACAGGAGGTCAGGGCTAAGCTGCAAGGCTCTTGCCCAGGAAGAGGTGAGCCAGCATGCTGCAACAGAGGCTGGGAAGGATTCCTCCATGAGATGAAAGGCATCTTTTGAGCTTGTTCTCCCACAGACAGGAGCAACCAGCAAGTACACACTGACTCTTGATGATTGGTCTCACTGCCTCTCCACAGTTTTTTCACCTTGTATTCAGAGCTCCAGGCATCCTACATATGTGATGGCCTCGGTGAACTGTGTGTATAGCTCTCATGGTTGTCTGGTTTTAAATAACATTTCTAATTCTCTGATGACAGCTATACTACTTAGTTGGCACAATCTCTGCAGCAGAATGACTGCTCTGGGAGGAGTGGTTGTGAGGTGTTAGTTCCCATCTGGCTCAGCTGCAGCATGCTGCTGGTGTCAGGGGAGGCATCTCACAGCTGTGAGTAACTTGTAAATGAAAAGCAAAGGCAAGGATGTAAAATGGCTTCGTCCAACAGCCACACTACTGCTTCTTCATGATCTCTTGCTAGTTGTTAGATAAAGTGACCTAAGAGCAACGTTACCATTGCAGCGATACTTCAGGTTGGACCAAATAATGTTTTCCTGAGAGAAGCAGAAAACTCCAAGCCGTCCTCCACGCATTGTGGTGTCTATAGTTACGCCAGAGTCTGCCACGAGGTCAGAGCCTTCATAAAATCTTGCCCTTCATGGAAGCAAGCAGAAGCTCTGTTAGGTCTTTCCCAAAGCTCCAACATTCATAAAAGTAACTTGTTATCCATTGTGACTCTAGCCCTGGACACACTATCCTCCATCTATCTCAGGGGAGAAAGAGCAGTTAAAGGAGAGAGCTCTTTAGACTGGGAGCTGGTGCAATGCTGCAAGAGCTGGGCAGGGAGCATCTTCTGGTGGTGGTTGTTCTTTTACACATCCAAAAGCCTTGGAATGTTTTTTTTCCTGTGGTCGGTCAGGCTGAGAGCTTTAACTCTTGAAAATTTCTGCAGTCAATATTTATAGGAGAAGAACCAGATTAGAATCAGAATCACAGAATATTAGGGGTTGGAAGGGACCTCCGAAGATCATCAAGTCCACCCCCCCCTGCCAGAGCAGGACCAAAAAACCACACACAACTAGGGCAGATCACTCAGAAAGGCATCCAGACAGGTCTTGAAAGTCTCCAGAGAAGGAGACTCCACAGCCTCTCTGGGGAGCCTGTTCCAGTGCTCTGTAACTCTCACAGTAAAGTTCTTCCTCATGTTGAGGTGGAACTTCGTGTGCTCGGGTTTGAGTCCATTGCCCCTCGTTCTGTCACAGGGCACAAGTGAAAAGAGCTTGTCCCTGCCTTCTTGATGCCCAGTCCTCATGTATTTACAGACATTAATTAGATCCCCTCTCAGTCTTCTCCTCTCTAGACAGAAAAGCCCCAGGTCTGTTAGCCTTTCCTCGTAAGGGTTGAAAGCCAGATGGATAGTGTCTTACAAGCTAAACTTCTTTATTTATTTTTAATAGGCAAAGTTTCAAACAAACCACTTGGAATCTTAAACTTGACCATGACATTTCTTTAAAAATGTGAATGATTAATTCCAGGAACAGTTCTGATGATCTGGCATCTTCTTGCTAGAAAAGAAAATTCCCCAATAGCTCTGGGAAAAGTTGTACCCTGCCAGCTCCCCAGAATGATGGGCCCTTAGGAGGGCTTGAGGAGGGCCAGCCTGGATCCAGCTGACCTGTTGCAGCACTGTCTACACCAAGTGCTCAGCCTCTGGGGTACTGCTAAAGCAACTCAGAGCACAATGAGCCTGGAGGGCCCTGCTCTGGATGAGGACATTGCCAGTCTGACATGCAAGAAAAAAATAGCAATTCCTGTTATGTTCCTGAGTTTATTTCCTGATTTTTTGAGGCAGCTCAAAAGTATCTGTACAATGAATAGAGCTTTTTGTCTTTCAAATTTCCATGGAAGAGGCTGGCTCAAATGACTTTTTTCTAGGCTTCCTTGAAGCCTCGGAAAACCTTTGCTAGACACATTATGGTCTGTGGCATCTGGCCTAAACAGACCACAGTGGAATGTGGACAGGGAGCTGGCAGAGTTTCGCTTTAGGGCTGGTTGCTTTTAGTTTTTGAAGGAGTTTGCAACACTGACTTTGTTACCTTTCCTATTTGCAGTGGGCATTAATTAGGCTGGCTAGAGACTGCAACCACAGGCAGATCTTGCCACCCAAGATCTATTCGCTGCTGCCCCATGGCTGGAACACAACAATTAGCAGTAAAGATGTTCTTAATCCATTTTAGCATAAAGTCAAACATGCTCACTCCCACTACTGCTGAAGATGATGCTCTGCACCACAGAAGGAGAATAATTACACCACCAAGTTACTGCATCTCAACTGCAGGGTGGTAACTTTTGAAGAGTAAATAACTTACCTAAATTTCTGTGCTATGATAAGGTTGCAAAACCTGAGCTGATGATTCCAGAGCAGTTTATTTTTTGCATTTTAATGTCAGCCTTGATCTACAAGTATAATTCCTGCTGATCTAGATGTTGCAGAGTGAAAAGTTTCCTCATGATTTGTGATTTTTAAAAAACCCAACTTCTTTTTTTTTCCTCTCTTTTTTTTTTTCTTATTTTTTTCCTCTTCCCCCCTCCCCCAAATAATAAAATAAGGATAACATGCATAGCTTTGAAAAACTTTCTGGATATATGCTATGTAATCTCAAATCTATCACATGAGGATAATCACTGATCTTAGGACCACAACCTTTAAGTGGAAAACTTTTGTTAATGCCATTATCCCAGAATATGTAACTGAACCATCATAGTTCCAACAAAAAAATTCTAAAACTTAAAAATGAAGACATTTTGAAATGCTTTGTTTTTCATAACAGTGGCCAGAAGTAGCTTAGAAAACTAGGTATTCAAGCCAGAAAAGGCCTTATTAGGTTAGGGCACAACCACAACAGCCAGATGGTAGAAAACTTCTGTTACAAACAGGCTTAGCTTGGTATTGTCTTTCCTAGGAAAAGTCTTGCAGGCTGAATTTCAAAAGTCTAACCTGTTAAAAGGCTTCATCAGTGCAAAGCTCTATCATCTGAATTAGGTGTTGAGAAACAACAGTTTAGGCAGACGTGTATGTGCACTCACCTTATCTATCCTTTCCTCTCTTACCTGATATAACCAATCTGGGGTCTGTGCTGCAAGAACCAGCGGTAGGACACTTTGTCTTTCCACCCTACATTTCGGGGGTCCTTCCACAGCAGCCTGACCTGATCACTGGTGTCCCCCGTATGCCAGAGGGAGTTGCGGAGGTGTGAGCCAGGGCCTGTCTTGGATTTCACAGCCTGCAGAAATACAATTTTCCAATGCTGAGCAGAGAGAAACGACACTTTCAGGAGCTCTAACTTTTGGTAGCAAGTCTGCAGGAGCACCCTCCTTCCTGCTCAAAACCCCCTAAATTCTCTTGCGTAACTGCAGGCACTGCTTGGATGGAAATGTAACTGAGTACTTGGACCAAGGAGAAGGAGGCAATTTGACCTGTTACAGTCAAGAGACTAAATGCTCCAGCTGATGAGACAGGGAAGGACTGGAGATGAAGTTCCTTTAAAATGGTTCTACTAGAATGGTGGTGCAGGAGCTGCCTGACAGCAATTTTGACACCTCTTGCAGGGAGCGAACAGCAGTTGGACAGCACGGCCAAGGGCAATGGCTTGCTTGGCCAATGCATGGCATGATGGCCTAGCCCATGGCAGTCAGATGGCAGGGTGGCATTGCCAGGCTGTGGCGACCACTGTGTCCCCAGCTGGGACCCACAACCAGTACCTTTAGCTGAATGCCGGGCTCTGCAACAGCTCTGAAGGGAGTCGCTTGCCAGTACGTCTGCTCGGTCTGTTTCCACATCACCACATAAAAGCTAGAGCTGTCTTGGTAACCAAAAATAAAGCCAGCATAGTCATCATCTGTCACCGTGTTCACATGAAAAGTCCCCTCGAAGTCAACGCCGTTAAAAGCTGTGTAACCTGAGGATACACAGCAGTTAAAAACAAACCTGCAGAAAATGTGTTCACATGCTTCAAGGTTTCTGCTGTTGAACTTGAATATCCTAAGCAGATACATACCAACAGCAAGGCCAGGATCACTGTTCATAGTCTGCACAATTTCCATGCCCTGTAGAGTAAATTCAGGGTGGTTAGCATGCATGATGAGCTGGGTTGGCTGAGCCTGGCAGCCTCTTCTGGCCTCCCTCCCTCTAGCACCCCCTCCATCTGTCACCTCCCTTTGCTCATGTGTCTGTAAAACTTGTAGCTCTGAATTAAAAAGCGAGCTATAATAAAAATACTAATGCTTCAACTGCTTGTGTACCCGGAGTCAAGATTTTTCTATTCCCATTGTAGAATTGGCCATACTGGTACTTTCTTTGCCCACCCCAGTCTTCTTCTGGAAGTCACTGAGCCTAACCAGAATTGGAGATGAAACTGGGGAGGGCAGAGGGAGAGATGGAAATTGGGCTGGGGAGGGGAAGAGAGCTTTTCCTAGGCATAGCTCATACAGTTTTGATCATGAAGTTTGGGATTAAACTGACTGCCAGGACTGGGTTAAGGAAGGTGTATACATCTCAGCGGCCTTGGCAGAGACACTGGCAATGGGAATAAATTGCACGTCCATTGCAACTCAGAACATGTTAACCACCTGAAGGCTAAAATTTGTTAGTGTAATTAACACATATTGGACTCCATCTAGGAGTAAATGCTCTGCTGTACAGCAGGTCAGACTTTTAAATTCTGGGAAGGATTAATGAAACTGCTACAGAACTATTTCAACCGGGTGACAGAAAAGTGTCATGTTTGCTTTCTCAGCAGCAGTGACAGCTACCCAGAACAAACTGACCAGACTGTAGTTATTTTAGATTATTAAGAGCATCAAGCTTCAAGCTGTCATATACTAAAACAAAGTTCCTTCATTTTAACTCCTGTAAAACAGTCAACCAACCAACAGCATCCACTTTTCACTTGTTTGCCAGAGGTCCAGCAATTAGAGACAGATTTACTGTGGTTTTCACATGATCTTTCTCAGACAGGTAAGAAAGACCAGATTCATTTTTACCTGGTTCAGAACCACCCAGTTAGGATCAATCTGTGCATCCCCCTCTGGGTCCAGCACCACTGTCTGGTAGGCCCTGAAGTCTGTCAAGGTGATCTCTGCATTCTCAGGGCACACATCGATCTGATCAATCACTGTATCCTGGTCAAAATCAGACTCACAGATATCCCCGACTCCATCACCTGAATGCATCAGAGAAGAGAAAGCAGATTTATGGTGCAGTAAGTAGCCACATTTGGCTGAGCCAGGGTCAGGGTGTCTGAGAAGCTGGTGGAGTCTCAGCCCTGATGACTGCAGTGGCCAGGGAGGGGCCCTGAGGCCAAAGGGCCCCTGTGTGTTTGGGCTCCTCCTGGGATGAGTGTCTGCACACATGGTGACTGTGTCAGATGCACACTGGTGCACGTGTGTAATGCTTGGGGAAGGATCTAGTGCCGAAGCACCAGAATGTCTCCTGAAGGCCTATCTTACCATTATCATCTTCCTGCCCTGGGTTGGGGACCAGCCTGCAGTTGTCAGGGCCTGGGGGCAAGAGGTCAGGAATGCCATCGTTATCATCATCGTCGTCACACTCATCACCCAACCCATCCTTATCCGTGTCCAGCTGGGAGCTGTTAATGATGGTGGGGCAATTGTCTGTGCTGTCCTGGTGCCCGTCGCCATCGCTACAAGCACAGATACAAAAAGAAATGGCACACCAGCATCAGCTCCTGCCTCTGCATGGGGGACAGCATGGGTACCTGAACAGGAAACACACTGGAGGCACCCCCAGAGCTGAAACCAGACCAGTGAGGAACCATGACCTGGTGTCACTCAGATGGCTGAACAGCAAGGGGACAAGGAACACAGAATGTATAAGGTGGCAGGAAGATGAAGACTAAGCCTGGAGCTACAAAAATACCCAGATAAGGACAAGAAAAAGAAACCTTAAATGGAGTGGGAAAAGATACTCGAGCCCAAGATCCCAAACAACATCCACTCCTAAAGGGCGTGGAAGGCACATCCAACAAGTGCAGTGCCACCAATCAAAAGGCACCCAGGAGACAGCAACAGCCCAACAGCTCATGTCACACATGTCCACCAGTGTCTTGGTGCTCATTAACATGGAGGTGTGAGTGTGAACAAAATTTTATGGGAGACTCTGCATGAGCACCTGCAATCAGACTTGTTTAAAAACCAAGCACCACTTTCACCCTCCTGCATTGCAAGCTTTGTTACATTACAGTCCCACATGGGTGCCGTGCAGTAGGAAACACGAGAAATTCAGTAGCTCCCAAGCTCCTCTCCAGCCCATGGCAGCATCAGCTGGGTACAGTCACCACGAATGGGGACACAGACTATAGAAAAAAAATGGCCTGAAGTCAGGTATGACACACATCATAAACAAGATGGTTTCTGGCAAGGCATGTTTGACCTTGCTACCTTTTGCACAGACAGAGCAGAAGTAACATGAAGCCAAATGAAGGCGGATCTGCAGCTTACAGCTGTGAATATTGCCACCTATCTCTCTATGCTTAAGAAAGATCCTTTAATTTTAGGTCAGAGCAACTAATGTTTGCAGGTTCCTGAGATGAAACGCACATCTCTCTATTGCAAGGTTAACCTCAGGCAGAGCTACAGTATTTCTACCAGGAAATTCTTCATATACATTAGTTAGGTTTGAGGAAAAAGAGGCCTTTTTTAAAACAGGGAAAAAACAAGGCTGTATCTACCTAAGAGTAAAATGGCTCCCAGCTAGGGGCCTTGGCAGCTCCTGGCCTAAGATCAGGAATGATCTCTGTGGAGGCTGGGAAGTGGGCTCCCTGCGCTGACCATCCCAGACAGCAGCACCCACCCACAGCCCTGGAGTGAGACCTTGCAGCTGTCTGCAGCTGGTGAAATGCTGTACCAGCACGGGATTTATCACTTCTCTTGCTGCTGTGAGGAGCACAGAGGAGGACTTGCCACCCCCAAAGTTGGCTTTGCAGAAACGGCTTCCAGCCAGGCATCAGCAGTTTGTCATGGGATGTGGCTGTCTTAACACTCAGGGCATGTAAAAGCCATGGGGGAGCCTTGCCACTCTTGCTGTGCTACAGCAAATGGGTTTTATCTGCAGATGTTTTACACTTGGTGATGGAATTCTGCTTCTGCCACACTAGCTTCCTATGGAAAAACATACAACCCTTAAATGTGAAATTTCCGCTAAAGAAAAAAAGAAAGAAAAGAGGATAAGCAGCTCTGAGCACTGCTCTGGGTTTTACAGCCAGAGACCTACTCTGAGCGCCACTTCCACAGGAACTCACAGGAAGCCTGTGTGACCAAGGGGCTAAAGGTGAGGGGCTCCATAACTGTATTGCTACAGTGAAGTGAACCAACAAGGCTGATAAATCCTAACACTGTTATTTTCTCTTTGAGAAAGTACTGGAATGAAATCAAGGCCAGTCTGAGGGATTGCAGCTCTCCAGGAATGCTTCAGCTCAAGACTAGCCTCTTCCATTTGCCTGCTGCTGTCACAAGCCACAACTCAGCATACCTGTCCTGGTTGGTATCGCAGGAATCTCCAACCAGGTCATTGTCAACATCTGACTGCAAAAGGAAAGAGAGAAAGTTCCAGTATAGTCTGCTGAAAGCATCTGTTAAAATGGCAGTATTAAACCAAACCACAACCAAATCAAATACAATTAAAATAAAAGTATGGAAAAACATTTGTTTTACAAAATATATTTTCTTGTTTGCATAATCAATCTAACCAAAAAGTCAGTTTTATTAAAGAAAAAAACCCCAGACAGTTAATAAACAGAGTTAAACTTGGTTGGAGCAGTTCAAGCAAGATGAGTGGTTGTAGCAAGATTCCTCTGCTACCATGTATAGATATCCCTCATTTCTAACAAAGGTTCTTAAGCAACCTTGAAAATTTACAATGTTTCTCTACAGTTTCCATCAGTTTTCTGTTAGTCACAAGTGGCTTAATCAGAATTCAAAACACAAGAATAGCCTCACTGACTTCTCATCTAGGAGCAGTGGAAGCTTTGCTAAATAAGGACACCAGGATTTTGTCCTAATTAAAGAAATACCACGTGTAACCAAATGACACCACTGTGCAGAGTCTGGCATTGCACCCTGTGGGACTCGAGCATGCACGTTTCACAGCATGACAGCAGAAGCAGGAGTGCTAACACTCCAAGCTATGCGAATATGCCTGGTGGCTCCCCTTTCTCATGTCAGGAGAGTCTGAAACTCCATTAAACTTCCCTGAATACCTATTGTTACTAGATAAACCACTGTGACTACATGGGCTGCCTCATTCTCTTGCATCTTTCTGGACCTCAGCAGACCCTCTCCCTAAAAAAAGATATGTTTTCCTTCTGCCTGCTAACCTGGTTTGGGTTGCTGATTGTTGGGCAGCTGTCACAGGCATCACCAACGCCATCATTATCCCCGTCCTCCTGGTCTTGGTTGGGGATCCTCTGACAATTATCCAAAAGGTTCTTAATACCTAGCAAAAAATGGACTGGAAGTTAATGAAAAACAATTCCTGTATTTGTTGTTGGGCAACATAAACATCAAGAACAGTAAATACACTATTCCTTTTCAGCAACTACTTTTCTTGCAATGACATTGTAAGCCTGCACAGTGACTTCTCCTTATCTGTGCATCCATTCATTTAATATAAGTCAAAAAACCTTGTTAAAGAACTGCTTGCAATCCCAACACACACACTTCATTAATTACACACAATTAATTCTATCACATTCCTGTATCACAGCTTACAGGATGGAACATTTAATCTCTGTTATTACATTTGAAGGGCTGTGATTTTTTTACTTCTTTCAAGCCTCCTAGAGCAATGAAAGTAATACATTATGTAGCTCTTGGGCATCTGGGACAAGCAGCAGCTGGATACTCTGGGACATGTTTACACTTTTAAGGAATTACTGAATGACCAGTGACCTTAATTTATTCATGGAACAGCTTAGTTCATCTCTTACAGTGTTCAGTGCTTCCAAAAGAACATAGACATAAATAGATGTCTAAAATAGACATAAAAGATGTCTATTAATCTAAATTAAAAGGATTCCAAACACAGGTTTCATGAAGAAAGACAAAATGCAGCTGTTCTGGGCAAGTGTAAAGAACATCAGAGAAGCTGGAAGTAAAAATTACCAACCATCTCCATCCATGTCATCATCACAAGCATCTCCTTTCCCATCACCATCTGTGTCCCTCTGGTCATTATTCAGGACATGACGGCAGTTGTCACAAGCATCTCCGAAGATATCTTGGTCGCTGTTTCTCTGGTTAACGTTGGGAGCCAAGACACAATTATCCTGAAAGAAACACAGATCCAGACATGAACTGGGCCTGAATCTTCAATTTCTACTTTACCATATTTATATAACTCTTGTATTTTTTTCTACTTTCACACACACACACAAATTATTACTGTGAGCAGTTTGACGTTTCATGTGAATGATCTGGATCAGATTTCACTGGCTCCCTCAAAGCTCTGCTTTGAACCACACCATAGGAACTCTGAACTTGAACACCCAGTACCATAAGGCTTTATTTATAACTTCGACTTCTGATTCACATGTTGGATGTGTCCATGATGAGTAACCTGGTTTTGTGCCCTGGCTTCCTTACATGGTCCTTCTCAAAAGCTGCATTTCAGAGATCCTGACAGGGTTTGTAGATGCTCTCTGTGACAGGTGTTGCCCCCTTTCTGGTAGAGACTCAAACCAAAGCCGAAATCCTTGGGAAAACAGGGGTTTTTATGCAAAAATGTACAAGCATTTATTTTTTTTAATCCATCTGCTGTTGGCTCTCCAAGAGCATCAGGAGGCATATGAAGAAAACACTATTTCAAGGAACTTTCCTGTCCCATCTAGCAAACCCATGACCTCATCCTCTTGCACACGCAGAAGCAGAATAGACCTTAGCAACAATAGAGCAGTTTCTTGATTGCAAACAGATTTACAGTTGAAAAGAATTTAACATATTTTCTTATTAATTTTCTTTAATTCCACATTAATTAATCGAATTCTACATAAATTAAAACCAGTTGCTTCAAGCTACCAGAATTTAGGGTTGGCAAAACAGCACAAGGCAGATCTTCTGTGACTGCTAATCTGCCCTAGCTCCACATGGACATTTGTACTCTGGATAGAATGTTCTTGTTATCTTCCTTGGAAGTGCATTAAACAATACCACAGAAGTGTCTTAATGTAGAACAGCAGCGGGCACGTGAGGATACAGAATGAACACAAACGCTGAATAAATTTTCTGATACAGTCTGCAGTAGTGACCCACATGAAAGCCTCTTTCACTCTGAGAATATGATTCAAAGCTTTTTTGAGCTATTGCTAAGGCACCCACTAATTTATGTGCGTTTTGGATCCCTCATGGAATGTGATGTCAGGTGAACTTGCTCTTCAAAAAGAAGGACACTAAGGCAAATGATGTTCCTGAAGGCCATGCTACAGGACAGTAATACAGAATACAGAAGGATTCAAGCTCTGTATAATAAAAGGTCTAGAATTAAATGCTAAAATATAATAATGGGGCATATACTGGTGGAATTCAAGCCTGGGTGAGACAGGTGAGACTTGGGTTTTTTAGGTCTTATAAAAGCAAGCATTATATAAAAGGAAAAGACAGGATTTAGGGAACTGCATACAGTGATGGGTATGGGATAATCTCTGGCAAATAGTAGTGAGCCAGATTTCAAAATCACTGCCTAATGCAGTAACGTGAAATCCTTCTGCATGCAGAGACCCCTGTGCCTTGATCTGTACACAGCACCTGCTCGTTGGGGATGCCGTCTCCATCCGCATCGTCATCACACGCATCCCCAATCCCATCACCATCGGCATCTTCTTGTCCAGAGTTGGGGACAAATTTGCAATTGTCCTAAACAAAAAAAAAAGAGACAAGTCTGGTGTCCTATGGGTAAACCGAAAGCCTTCATAATTTTAATTCCTTCTTCTATTACTGTTTTAATTAATCAGTTAATTAAATACAATTTATCCAGAGGAACTGAATAACTTGAAAGAACGATTAATGCATCTAGTCACATTTCTTCCACTCTTCCTCTTCTCCCCTTCATGCTCTGAATTATTGTCAGGTTAAGAAAGAACCTCTTACCTTCCTGCAGTTTTCAGCTGAGCAGGAGAGTTCCTCATTAGGGTAGCCATCAATGTCAACGTCTTTTCCACAAATATAACCATCACCAGCCCAGCCAATGGCACACTATCAATGAAACACCACAGTAGTACTATCAAAAGGTTAATGAGTCACTATAGCAATACTGGACAGGGAAACCCCACATCAATCTTGAAAACACACAGAAGGCATGGATAGGCACAGAAGTGCCACGAGGCACACTTCAGCATCTCTCAATGTGGAAAGAAAATCTCCGTTTCAAGCTCTTTGTATCTAGGCATAGCTAGTAAGAGTTAAGACTTGATGTTAAATGGAATGTCTGCCTGCAACACCTAATAATTTCAGTGCAAGCTATAGATTTTAGACACTGGTTAGGAATCAATTCTGGTTCCTCACCTGCAGGTGGAGAAAAGGAAAAGGGGGGACCTAGGCAGAGTATACACCTAGCACCTCAGCAAGCAGCTCATGATTAAATGGGATGACTGTGTTTTGTTCAGAATCTCAAAAATACATCTGCAACTAGAGGAAGATTTATTTTAAAACTGTGCTTACATTTATTAAGTTTGCATCAGCAAAGTAAGTGCATCTGCACACAAGTTTCTCCTAGCCAATTAAACTAGTAGTATTTTAAACCAGTATCTAGTTTTTATTGTAACTGAAGGTACAGGTACAGATCTGCACATCAAACTCTGGCATCCTCTTAAATGAAGATTTGCTTAAAACAAGTATCTAGGCAGCTTCCCATTGCTGCATGGACTTAAAATATCCTGGATTCTTCTTCTTCCCAACAGATGTACTTGAAAACAAGGCCAAAGTAAATGCCAGCAAAAGCAAGTACTGTATCCAAATTTAGGACTTTCTCAGTTCCAGCCTAAAAAAGGCTATTTTTCACTGTACAAATGCATGAATTTATGAACTCACAATACATGTCACCTCTCCTCTCCTCTCCTCAATACAACGGGCATGGATACTGCATGGATTGAGGGCTCTATTTCTGCAGCTCCTCTCAGCCAGGCATCCCCTGGTTTGGTCTCCTGTGTATCCTGGTTTGCACTGGCCACAACGGAAAGACCCCTGTAAGAACAAAAAGTCACAAGCCAGCCTTTGAACAGGACTTCATTTTCTTTTAAAGCAAGCATGGAAGCAAGTTTTATACCACACTGCTCATGATGTCCAAATGTACTTTTTCATCCACTGCAGCCTCCTGCACTGTGAACAAACTTCATTTTCTATGTGAAATTCAGGTTTGGCTCCCACAGTGCATGCTGGAAAACATGCTGAAATCTCTCCTGTTTAGACCAGGCTTTTGCTGAGCCAGAGAAAAGTCATGTAGCAGCAACTCTGAGCAGCTTCCAGGTGGCCAAAACTTTGTATAAAATTCTAAGCAGCACCCGCTTAATTGGATTGAACGCTCTTATTTCAGTCTGAAGCAGACTGACTCAACTGGGCACAACTCGGAAAAGAGACAAGGAAGTACATAATGTCTTTTCCTCATAATTTTTTAACTTAGCTGTTTTTAAGACAATTTGAGCAAAATCTTGTTCTTCACAAAAGAATTCAGGAATTTTAAAAAGACAGTCATTCTCATTTACACTGCAATATGAAGATCCATGTAACCTTTTACAGTGGTTTACCTAGATGTGTGCATATGTATATTTGTGCCACTCTCTTGTGTAAACAAATCCAAAGCAGCTAAGCCAAGGAATCTCAGTGTGTGCTGGGACAATCTCTGTATGAGATATTAATGGATTAATTCTGATAAGAGGTCTTCTTTAGGCATCTAATGCAGTTTTTGTCTCTGTCTCACATACTTGTAGATTTGTAACCTATGACATAAAAAAATCACTGAAAACAATCTTTTTTATTTATAGAGAATAAATATTTTTGACGTCATGGAACAGAAACAAGCAGATGTCTGACAGACTTATGCATCCATCTCTTTGTGAAACTAAAGCACTTCACACGACTTCACTCTTCCTGTACAAAGCCTGAGGAACTGCCAGGACTGTCCCAGTCCACCATGATAGGGAGCCACATTTACTACCCAAACTGGGCACTATTTTTGTCCTCTGTTCCTAGCTTCATTCCAGATTTTAACTCCATGCTGTTTGCATACTTCCAGGCTGAAGATGTACAGATGACTGAATAGTAAAATAATCACTGGTCTATGCAAATGGCAAGGCCTACATAAAACACAATGGCACATGCCTCCTAATAGACACCACGGTAATACCTTCTGGCGTCTGCTGAATTTGCTCAGTACATTCTTTCCTATATCAAGCCCTTGTATGCATTAAAATAGCCTTTAAGGCAGCAATTCCAGACCAAACTGATTCTAAAGGGAGACAGGAGTAAAAAACCCACACTGCTCTGTTTTGACAGACGGCAGATTACTTCTTGTCCTCTGCCAAAAGGGCCTCATGGCCTCCTGAAGAGGAGTAGTCATGTCCAGTCATGCAATATGATACAACATGTGACAGAAATGGTGCAGATATTAAAAAACAAACAAACAAAAACCACACTGAACACTGAAAGCAGTTCTAGAAAACAATGTCTTCACAAGGAAATAACACCCCTTTGAACACTACTGGTAGCCTCAATGCTACCTAGCTGCAAAACGGTCCACCTTTACACCTGCAGGAGACTTTTCACCCTTGCTACGGAGAAAGCCTGCCCTGTGCAGCCAGCTACAGCAGAACAGTATTTCCCAGTGACATAAGTGGCATGTAAAGGACAATCAGGTGATCAGGCCAAGCCAGTATGGGCTTATGAAAGTCAAGTCCTGCTTGACTAACCTGATCCCCTTTGATGACATGATGATGTGCTTAGTGGATGAGGGAAAGGCTGTGGATGTTGTCTACCTAGACTTCAGTAAAGCCTTTGACACCCTTTTGCACAGGATTCTCCTGATGAAACTGCTCATGGCTTGGATGGGTGCACTCTTCGCTGGGTAAAAAAGTAAATCCAGCTGGTGGCCGGTCATCAGTGGTGTTGCTCAGGGCTCAATTCTGGGGCCAGTTCTATTTAATATCTTCATCAATGATCTGGATGAGGGGATTGAGTGCACCATCTCTGAGTACACAGATGAGACCAAGATGGGTGGGAATATGATCTGCTTTGAGGGTAGGAAGGCTCTACAGAGGGACCTGGACAGGCTAGCTTGATGGCCCAAGGCCAGTTGTATGAGGCTGAAAAAGGCCAAGTGTTGGGTCCTGCCTTTGGGGCACAAAAACCCTATGCAACTCTACAGGCTTGGGGAAGTGTGGTGGTTAACTACTCAGCAGAAGAACATGGGGGTGCTGGCGGACAGCAGCTGGATATGAGCCAGCAGTGTGCCCAGGTGGCCAAGAAGGCCAACAGCATCCTGGCTTGTGTCAGAAATAGTGTGACCAGCAGGACTAGGGAAGTGACTGTCCCCCTGTAGTCAGCACTGGTGAGGCTGCACCCCAAGTACTGTGTTCTGTTCTGGGCCACTCAATAAAAGGAAGACATTGAGGTCCTGGAGAGAGTCCTGACAAGGACAATGAAGCTGCTGAAGGGTCTAGAGAACAAGTCTTATGAGGAGCAGCTGAGGGAAGTGGAGGTGTTAAGCCTGGAGAAAAGGAGGCTGAGGAGTGACATTATTGCTCACTACAACTACCTGGGAAGAGGTTGTAGCAAGGTGGGGGTCAGTCTCTTTTTCCAAGTAACCAGCATTAGGACAAGTAGAAATGGCCTCAAGTTGTGCTGGAGAAATTTAGACTGGATATTAGGAAAAAATTCTTAACTGCAAGGGCTGTCAGGCACTGGAACAGGCTGCCCAGGGAAGGGGTTGAGTGACCATCCCTGGAGGTATTTAAAAGGTGTGTAGATGTGATGCTTAGGGATATGGTCTAGTGATGGACCTGGTAGTGTTAGTATTACAATTGGACTCTATGATCTTAAGGGCCTTTTCCAACCTAAATGACTCTGTCATTCCATGGCTCTAAGTGAAAGGTCCAGATTGCTTCACAGCATTAAAATGGTTATATGCCTCTTCTATTTGATCCTAACACCTTTCAAATCATCTTTCAAACATCTACTTCTGCTTTGCTTGCTCTCTTGGATTTTATATGTATGGTTATTAAAAGTGTATCAACTCCAGCCCTCCTCCTCTCTGTACTTATTTTGAGGAATACTGCCTAAGTAACCTAACAAAGTGAAGGCTTTACATCTCTAAAAAGAGCATCCAGGAGAACAGTTTCGTGCAGTAGTTCCCACATGGGAGGAGATGAAGGGAAGCAAAGGTTCAGTCTTTCAGAGAAGGTTGCTTGCAATAACATACTCATAAACACAGATAACTGGGTGGTATAGAGAGGAGTTCCTGCCGTTCCTCAGGAAAAGTGATAAGGATACAGTCTAGAGGAAGAAGTTAAAGACATCTCAAGTATTGATTATTTATTTTTTTATTCTTAGTCAGGAAAAGATTAAAGGATTCTTTGGTTTAGAATAAGCCTACCATCAAATAGTATTATTCAGCTCTTCAATCAGAGCCATAAATCCATAAATCCAATCCTAGCCTCATGTAATTTTAAAACAATCAGTTTTTTAAAGCCACAAATGAAAACGTGCTTACCAAAGTGTTTATGCAATGGGAATTTGGAACGCAGAGTCCAAGTCCACCATTCTGGCATTCATCAATATCTAAGCAGATCTAGCAATAAAAGAAATCAATGCATAATAAAAACAATGTTCATTTGAGAACCAAGCCTGAAGAAAACCTAACGTTTAAGCCTAGGAAAGAGTCACAGCCTCTTCTGAAACTGCTCTTAGAATGGCACAGGCATACCCATCTGCCAGCTTTCCAAAGGATCTCCAGACACATATAAACCCTGAGGAAACACTGTGATACAGAAAATTTTGACCTTAGGATGGGCTTCTGTTTCACTCACAAAAGTTTAGAGATTAACTATATTCCCTTTTAGAGCGCTACAGAAACATGCAAAAAATGACAGTAAAACAGACCTCTTGGATCATACTCTTTGTATTTCAAAGCCAGTTTACACAAATCACCAGAGCTTTTCTTAGAATTGATCAGAGACACCTATGAAGATAATGACTTTTTTTTCTTGTCCCCATAGTTGTCCTAACTATTACATCGTTAATACTCCCACTAAAGGCAAGCAAACACAACTTGGATCTTCTAACTGAAGAACTGCCTACCTGCACAAGCAATTATGGAATAGCTGGGGTGTAAATAAAATGTGATACAGCTGCACTGGTACAAACCAGCACCTTGCAATGGCAGCTGCTGCAGAGATGCTGCCACTCACCTGCTTATTGCTCTTGGCGTAGCTGAGGCCAATCCCTTGCACAGTTTGTCCTGTATATCCTGGGGGGCAGGTCTCGCAGCGGAAACCTGGAGCAGTGTTCACACATCGCACGCCGGGGAAGCAGGGGTTGTACCGACACTGCAAAGAGAGAAATGAACCGAGCACATGCTCGTGCTTCAGCAACATCCAGACTCTGCTATGTGCACAGACCTCCCAGCCAAAGGCAATGCTACATGCAATGTCTGTGTGTCTTCTGTTTAGAGCTGGCTTACAGAGGAAACAGTCTCTGTAGGTATTTCTGACCCCAGGAGGTCTTCAGCTATCTCTGTAATTTAAGAAACATTTGAAATCTTCCATTATAGCCTGTAGTGGATCCCTTATGCTCTGTCAGCCAGTCCTTCCTTTTGCTGAGAAGGTTCAGCTCCCTAAGAGGCCGAGAGCCCCCTGGAAGGGTCCAGGCTACAATACCAGGAAAGCCATGTAACTCCAACCCAATTGTTTTGTAACACAGAAGTGGCAGCAGCATTTTCCCTCATTTATATCTGGGCAAATCTCATGGCCAGAAACAACCCAAACACAAGTCAGATAACAGGCTGGCCTTGTGGGTGCCACTTTGGGAACCACATCCCACATTGCTGTCTCTCCAACGTCAACACTAGCCACTAGGTAATATTTGTAAGAGTACCAAACCCAGCAACACACCATCATGCTGCATATGGCTCAAAGACAGCCAAAAATAAGAAACATGAGAAATAAATATAAAAGAGTTTTTAAACTATGCCTTTTCCCCTTCCATTGCTAACATAAAAACTTCCACAAAATGGAGGGAAAACAAGCCAGAAGATATCCACCTACAGAAAACATATACCTTGTAACCAAACACACGTAGAAGGGAGCAAGAAGAGGTATGTTCAATATCAAAGCATGTTTGATGGGAATATGTGTTGGAAGTCGGTCCACCACTAGCATATAGAAAATGTAAAATCCAGGACAGACATTTTGTATTCCCTATTTGCTGTGGATTTTTTATTGTAGGCAGCAGAGGGCACTCAAATTACACCATACACAGAGCAGAGCTGCAGCTCCCTAGATACAGGGCATCAGCATATGAAAGTAATGTCTTCAAACTGGTAATGATAAAGGAAGCATATTGCAGAGATGCTAGAAGCCTCAGAAAAGATGATGGCACCTCTTAGTGAGGAAGCTTTTAGATTTGTCTTTATCAGAATTTGTACATGAACTTCTCTTGAAATGCCAGTTATTAGGAAGTACAGGAATCAGTTTATTCGGTAGAAAGGTGCACTCACACAAGAGATTTCCCTAAAGAGTTTAAAAAAATAATTCATCTTCCTTCTTAGCGTTGACCAACTCAGGAAAGTGAATAATAAGACACATCTCTCTTATTAGACAATGAAAAACCATCACCATTTTCCCCCTCTTTTTTTTCCCTTGCACAAGTGAAAATCCAGCTTTTAAAGCAGAGTAAAGAGTAATGACAAAAATAATCAAACAGAAAAAATGTGGTGAAGCTGCATATGGTTTCATCATTTGTGTTCAGAGTGTCACATTCCAATTAACACAGGTTTTATTTAACTGTTTGAGACACTGTATATTTATTAATTCAGTCCTCAATACAAGCAAGCTCTGAATTTCTAACATACAGCGCAAGGAGAAAAAAGTTTTAAGTCAACATTATCAGCTTTCAACACAACCAAAAAGAAGCAAAAGGAAAAGTAACAATAAATGTTTCTTTTCTTTCAAAGACTTTTAAGATAAGGCGGAAAACATGGCTCCAGTTTCATTGGAAGAGAAGACTTTAGTCTCCAAGGCTGGTTCAGGAGGACTAAAATTTAAAGAGACAAAGCCCATATTGACAAGAAGTGTGTCTGCCTTATAACAGAAGCTATCACATCTTCTTGTGGAATAGAAACAACTACATCAAAAGCTTGTGTTTTTTTTCAAACATTAAACTCCCTTAAAGAACTTCTCAACTCCTCAGGGTACTTCAAGTTTTCACACATATAACCTCCATAAAGTTGCAGCAACAGCAAAAATAGAGAGGTAGAATTAATATTCACTGTGCAAGCAGTCAGCAAATGCTGAAGACAGCAAGCATCAGCATCCCATTGATATGTATCATACAGCTGCTTTTTAGCCTTTGGGGTTTTTTGCCTTTTTTTTTTTTTTTTTTTTAATTCAGCAAAAGTCACTGTTTTACCTCATCAATATCTGAGCAGGTGACTCCATTTCCTGAGAGCCCTTCCGGGCAGGGGCCACACTGAAATCCCTCTGCTGTCTCCATGCACCTGACTCCCCTGAAGCAGGAATTAACTTCACATTTGGGTTTACTGCGTCTAGGAAGCTGCGTTGGAAAATTCACAGTTCCCAAACCTTTAACGCAGAAAGAAAAACGGTTTAAGTGACAGAGAAATATCCATCATGGCTTTCAGCTGGCAAATGCTCTGAAGAGATCCCCAAGATGCTGCACAGCAGGGGCTTCGTGTTTCCACATGGCACTGCTGCCAGCTGTGCTGTGGCCGAAGACACTTCACGCTGGGAATGGCCCAGCAGCTTGCTGCATCACCAGGCAGGAAAAATTAAGGCTATTTTGTTAGCTCCACAAGCTCCTCCTGGCTGTACACCAGGACCCTCCTGCTAGGTTAGTCCCAGCACAGATCTGCTGCTGGCCAAGGGAAGGAACTCTGAAAGCCAGTGACCTCAGATGGCCCAAGGGATTCAAGTGTGATGGTACAAGGCATTCCTCTGGCTAAACTGGCAACATTACCACTTCATAAGAAAAAAAATGCCATGGTTTCACAAGAGGACAGTCTACAAATAAGAGGAATAAAGAAGCAGCATCTGGCAGTGGGACATACAAAAACACGTAGGTGCACAGACACCAGCCCTAGTAAAACCAAAGTTTTCTGAGACTCTGGCAGGTACTGAACCGTGGTACTGATGTGTGCAGGGCTTAAAGACTTTTTCTTTGGCACTTATACATAAAGGTTAACCTGGCTGTAGCTCAAATTGAGTTTTGATGAGGCTGACTGACTAGGAGAAGAGATCAGCTAAAGGACCTGATGAGTTTAGGGCTTTTTGCCTTACGCACTGAAGGAGTATCTTGGTATCTTGGAAGTATCTTTTTATACCAAGTGCATGTGTGTCCTGATCATCAGTTGTGTAGGAGAGCTATGCAATGGCATTTGGAAAAGCATTTCTTTCTTCTATTTAGTGAAAAGAGGGAGACCACCTTTTGGGTCTCACTGCTTACTGCAGGTGACTGCCTTCACAGAATGGAAGTACTTTCAGTTGGACTGCATAGGCTCTTCCACAGACTGACAATATCAGTTAGAGTAGAATAGGATTCCTCCCTTGTCCTTCTACTAAGATTGTTCATGAGATACGTGGCAGTCACCATCTCCCACCCCAGAAACACGTGGCACAGCTTTGTGGCAGAGGGTGAGTGGTACTGTTTGGTTTAGTGGTGTTTCAACCCTCAACAAGTAATTGTCAGGTCTATGGAAACTGAAAGCTTTTTCTCTAATGAAAATCTATTTTCAATTTCTGACAAATATAGCTAGAACTTTGGACACAGTATTTTTAAAAGAGTACTTCTTAGAAACCACATAAAGCTGATGCAATCAATACTAGTTTTAGAACAACCGTACATCTCATCTGCTTGACTCTTACAAGCAATAACAGGAATACTTACCACATGCCTGGCACTCAGCTATAGTATTTCTCAGAAAAGTTGTTTCTTTGACCTTGAGGATATAAAAAATAAACATTATTTGGATACAGGCAGTTTCAGTTTGCACCTGGCTGCCACAAGAACAATTATAATTTCTCCCCAAGATACCACTCAAACCACACAACACAGGTACTCTGTTTTGAAATTAGGTGTTCTTTGTACTCCATAAAGTTAAGGACAGTGATAATGGTAAACTTCAGTTCAGCCTTCATCAACAGGACCTTTAAAAATTACATGCTTAACTAAAAGCATATGCCACCAGCAATTCCAGTTCTGAAACCCACCAGCAAGTGGAACAATTTTAGTTCCGTGCAAGAGTCCAACCTCAATCTAACAGTGGGCTAGGATAGCTACAGTAGTTCCTCTCCACTTAAGACACTAGATTTTCTGCATCTGAATAAGCAGTTTCCCCATGCTCCCACATCCAGGGATCCTCCATAGGGTGCACAGGGTACCAGGACTTATATAGTTATTCCTCTTCCACTGTGTCATGTCTCTGAGGCAACGAGTTCCACACAGGAGTTTATTGCTCATCTGAATTCTTTCTTATCAAAAGTGTCAAGCTTGGGCTATTTCACACTTAAGCCTTTATATAGTACCTGTTGTCTGAGAAGGTCTTTCACATCCCCAAGTATTTGGTTCATCTGCATCATCTGACCCATCAGCTGCCTATTAAAATCACCTGCAAGGAACCAGCAGTGAAAAAGTGTGAAATGCACATAACTCCATCATTTGCCATGATAACTTTGGAGATACGAGATGGAAACCCTGTGAAGAGCCAAGAAGGGCAGTCATTACTGTTACGTTAACCTTGTGGAACCCTTAGAGCAAACACAGTATCTAGCTTCAATTTCATAGAGTGAATTGCATGAACTCAAGCATTTTCAGGACTGAACTCCACTGTAAACCACAGAAACAGGCAAAGCAGAAACCTACCCACAGAGAGAAGTGCACTCTATGATTTTTCTACCACTATTTCAGAGCCAAGGCTCTCTAGTAAGCACACTTCTCAAAGTGAAATTACCCAGCGTTCTGAGCAAGCTCACTGTGCAGCTCTGACCATTCATCAAAAGTTCCTGCTCTGACAAAAAAGAGCACTTTTAAAACCTGCAACAGTCATTTGGCTTTTCTTCCAGAAGGCAGCTCATCACACTGTATGCAAGTTTTATAGCTGCATTTGGTTCTGGGGAGGAGCAGTGTTTGAACGGCCTCACAAAACACCTATTCAACATGCTGTGAACTCACACCAAAACTGGATTTTGATACCAAGTAACAAAGTAACAAAACCAAAAGTTACTGCAGTAATGAGCCATGTGGAAGGACCAGAACCAACCTCAGACCTTCATGACACCTGTTGAATGAAATGTTAGTTTTGACATAGTGACAGAGGAGAAGCAAAGAGCATGTTAGCACAGTACCCCACAGCAGGTTTTGTTTTGTACACTTCTGAGTTTGTAGCTCTCTTGATCAGCTATTTGTTTACTTCCCTAAGTCTGTATGACAAAACAGATTTCACAAACTCTTTTAAGTTCCAAGCAGGCAGGATATTTTCATATTATGCTCAATAGCTTCAGGGAGGTTTATTCATGTGTTACTTCTGTGAGTATTGAAAGCTTATTTGAAAAGTGATTTCCTTAATGTTTACCTCACTGTTTGTAATTCAAACATGTCTAACTGTTTCAAAAAATTCTAGCGGGAATTGTCTAACTCCTCACATACTAGGTTTTCTTCATTTTAAATCTCATCAAAACACTGAACAAGTTTCAAGACTCAGGAATCACTTGCTCCAGTATCTGCCTCTGTTCCAGTCTCAACCTTATTTTTATCTAGAAGGCATCAGGACTTAGTATCACGGGTACTTCAGAATCCCATAGCAGAACTTGGCATGCAGGCTGTCATGACAGATGCTGGGGTCTGTTCTTGTTTTGCTTGTTTCTTTTAAACAATGACTGGTTTAGGCATTATTGATTGAGATCTGGAAAAGATTCAAGATTTCAGATGCTGTTTGGTGGGTAGCATCTAAATCAAAACCAGATCTGTTCTGTACACTTAAGTTTTGCAGACTGTTAAACTTCAAGGTGAACTAAACAGGTTATACTGCCATGAACTACATGTCCTGTTTGCAAATTTAGACAGCAGAGAAGAAACAGATGACTTCTCATAGGTGTGGTTTGTTTTTTCTCTTCTCCATTTAAAGCCAAGTCCTATGATAGACCCCACCTGCAGCAGAATGTCTAATGATCAATGCTATGAATTCAGAGAGGTCTTTCAGGGAGCTGTTGGTCCACAGTGTATTGTGGGGTGGCTTTTCCCAGCAGTGAGCAGGGTTAGCAGAAGGTAAAGCCCAAAGCTATGCAGTTATTTGGTCCTACCATGTAGTCTGTCTCATTCATACCCCACCTACTGAGGCAGCTCTCCAGTTTAGCTAGCCCCTAGCTCTATACTGAGTCAGTAACAACCAGAGTAGCAGAATGGCTTTCACAGCAATAATTAAATTAAGAGAAAGAGCTGAAGAATTGCTCTCCAACAGGTAACTGAAGTCCATTGACATGACTATTTTCTGTAAGCCTGAGATCATGTCAGAGAGACACTCTGTCTTTATCTTCCCAGGAACTTGCAGTATAGAAACATAGAACAGTTTGCATTAGAAGAGACTAGGTTAGAAGAGACCTTTAAAGATCATCTAGTTCAACCCCCTTGCTATGGCAGAGGCATGTTTCTCTAGGTCAGGTTGCTCAAAGCCCCATTCAACCTGACCTTGAGCACTTCCAGTGATGAGGCACCCACAGCTTCCATGGGCAACATGTTTCAGCACAGGGCCTTGGCTTTAGAGCAAGTGACCAGCTTTGTTGCACAGCTAACTGTCCCAGGCAGTGCAAACATGCAGACACTAGCCTGTGTAACTGCAAGCCGTAGTGAAATGCCTCATAGATACTTCTTCCAGCTCTCTTGGGAGCAATACTGGCTCAAACACTCTTCCTAGTGCAGAATAACTGATTTTTTTTACACTACGTCAGGTTCAGGTACCCTACATGAACTAGGCGACCTTCAAAGATCCCTTCTGACCTGAATGATTTTGTGATACTGTTTACACACAGTATATTACTTTCATCTACCAAACTGACTGCATCTTGCACTGTACTTCCCTACCCACACAGGAAGATCCACATACACATGTTCAATTTCTGTCTGTTCATCATGTTCTCATTTACATAGCCTCGGTGCCTCAGCCTCACAGACTGAACACAGAGGGAATGCTGCTGCCACAGCAGTGAGCAATACCCAGGCACACAGTCAAAGGCACATGGTCAGGGCCAAAGCTTTCCCAAGGATTTTCCAATTAATATAAAAATATGTGCTTTCACCAAGACACATAGGTCTCACACCCTATAGCGCTACACATTTGCATTCCAGCTTTTTCTGGCTGAAGGCAAAATTGTGGTTATCTGATTAATACACTGAGCCTGTAAAAGGGCATCATGAAGCACATATAAAATGCAAGGCAGCTTACTTAATATTGCTATTAGAACATTTGCACCTTTTTGTTGGTGAATTTGACTATGAAGACTGAATATATTAATGTAAGCTGTTTTATTATTATTATTAATATGATACTAATTCTACTTAAAGGTTATAAGCAACTGAATTGGAGAAGCTCAGACAAATGGAGTCAGAGAGAGAGTATCTCTCTGTATTACTACTGTTTGCATTATTTATTAATGAGTAAAAAATTATAAACGAGAAAGCTGCAAGATCGCAATCTGGAAACCTCATTCACAGAGCTTTGTGTCCAGAAGGAAACACTGAATTTCCCTTCCCTTCTATGTGCAAATGTCTGTTGATTTAGGAAAAAAGAAACTCTATGTTTTTTTCCCCTAGCTGTATATGTTAAGGAGTGAGGAAACAGAAGCATGTGCAACCGAGGATTTAAATAGCTAAAAGGCAAAATAGATTCTGTTATCACTGCACATAACTGATGCCCACATTCATGTAACATACGCAGGATGCTCTCATGTAAAGTTAATTTATCTTGTCTCTAGAGGTGATTGTCCCCCTGTACTCAGCACTGGTGAGACCTCACCTGGAGAATTGTGTCCAGTTTTGGGCACCTCAATTCAAGAGAGATATCGAGGTGCTGGACCGAGTAGAGAGGAGGGCAACAAAGCTGGTGAAGGGCCTAGAGAATAAATCTTGTGAAGAGCTCTTGAAGAAGCTGGGAATGGTTAGTTTGAGAAAAGGAGGCTGAGGGGAGACTTCATCAGTCTCTACAACTACCTGAAAGGTCACTGAAGAGACGTTGGTGCTGGTCTCTTCTCACAGGTAATTAGCAACAGCACAAGAGGGAATGGCTTCAAGCTGCAACAGGGGAGGTTTAGACTGGACATTAGGAAATTTTTTTTTCACAGAAAGAGTGGTTAGACACTGGAATAGACTGACCAGGGAGGTGGTTGAGTCACCAGCCCTAGGTGTGTTTAAGGGTAATTTGGATGTGGTGTTGGTGGGTGTGGTTTAGGGGAGGACTTTGTAGAGCAGGGACTCAGTGATCCCAAGGGTCTTTTCCAATCCGCATAGTTCTATGATGCTATGATTCTATTCTAATTGAAAGTAACAATACTGCAGGGCTGGATTAGGCAGGGTGGACAAGCAAGTGCTTGAAATCTCATGGATCCTATTTCAAACATCAAACTGATCACCGCTTTTTCCCTCATGTTTGTCACATATTAACATCCTGCATGTACATATGAACCAATTATTCTCCTTCACACTGGCAGCAGAAATGCAGATCGATAAGGATTAGGAAGGGGCATAGATGGGTTAGTCTAGCCCAGATTTGCTGTGTTGAGAGGTTAGAGAGCATCTTGGCCCATTACAGGGGATTGCACTCAGCCTCTGGGGACCTGCAGGAATCCCATTTGTCTCAGCTCCCTTCTTTCCTCCCTCTTCTCAGCTCAGTCTCCATGTCACTCAGCACAGGCAGAGAGGGAATTAGTTTTGGAGCAGATTTGCAGTCCAGCAGGTGACTAAAGCCTAGGCTACCTTTCAGCAGGACTACTGGCTGCATTTTGAATTCTTTATATATTATTAAGCTGGCATAAACAGATCATGATGACAAAAGTTTGTCTTCCAAATTAGGCTAAAAAGCCTCCTTCATTCCTTGTACACTCCTCCTTCACTAGGACAACTCACTGATTTATCAATAGCAGCAGTGACTGTTTTCTCTCCAAAATGAGGTATTTCTAAAACATTTACAGGAAATATCATGTCTGTAATTCAGCCAGTTGTTATTACTTGTCTACAGAACTTCTCCACATTTTTACTATTCACCATATTAGCTTCTTCGCACTGGTATCCTAAGGAACAATTTTAACTCCAGGTTGCAGGCCTTACCAGTGTACTGAGGAAAAGGTTCAATTTGCTGAAGAAAACAATCCTGCAGGTTCCCCACTTGAGCAAGTGTTCCTCCAGTTACCAGCTTCAGCTCATCCAGAGTATCCTGGACTCACAAGAAAAACAAAGCTCACAGTTCTGGTACAACAATGGAAAAAAAGTGAATTATCAGACAAAGCAGTTAATTATTTTGGAGAGGCTGTCCATTTCCTAAGCACACAGGGCTCCTACCCCATCCTCTTCAGGACCACCCATCGCCATCCGAATTGTAATAAAATCCATAATGTTTGCCTTGCAGATTTTCACATAGCTGTGGTTTTATTTTGAACTGGTTTTTACAATTCCAATCCATATGATCTCACATATCAGGAAATTCACATATTTCTGAATCTGTGGCTTTTAAGAATTATTTGGGTTTTGTTCAACTGCACCCAAAGCAATCTTTTTTTCCCCTCTCTCAAGTACATGTCAGGAATGTGGGCACCTTAGTGATTCTCCACATAAACAGGCTCATTTTCAAGCCTGCAGTGAAACAAGGCAAGGGGGCTACTTGGGGGGCAGAATCCCTTTGTACTTTCTAATGCATATTTTGCATTAACAGCAATGGAAGATGCTTTTGGAAGATACTGTTTACCTCGGACTGCTGATATGGAGATAGCAGGAAGCTATGCCAACCCTTGGTTGGCAGACAAAGAAAAGCTATTGTAGTCAGAGAGGGGTCTGACTCTTGCACAACATGAGCCCCAGCCTTCTTTTGCCTTTTTAGTCCATGTGGCTCATCATGAAGAGGAAAGCCACATACACAGCCAGGGTTGCTCATACTGAACAGCTGTAAGAAAGTGATGAAGAGCTGTCCTTACTGTACCAACTAAGTCCTTGCATAAAGTCCGGTCCCCAAGAAACACCTACACTTAAGTGAGGGATGCAGTAATTTATTTTTTAATAAGCTAAGCCCTGTGTTTAAAACTAATAGCATAACTATTATTTAGCTCAGTGAAGCTAAGATTTCACCTGTTCCATGGGGAAATAATATTTACATTTATTTCACAAGTTAACACTCAAGTATTGCTGAAGCACCATTGCACAGAGCTCGGCTGCTGTGAGGGCTGAGGTCTGGATTCAGAGATGCAGAGGACCTCTGGAGATCCCTCTCAGTGTTCAGCCTGCTCCCAGTTTTCCCACTCACCTGTGGCTTCTCCTGGAAAGCGCGCAACTCTACTGCTGCCGATCTCTGAGACAGCACTGAAAATGGTTTCGGCAGGTCCTGGATGGCACCCACTTGCAGGCAGTCCAGATACAACTCCATTGTGCTCAATCCTAGCTGCAGGCCACTCAGCCACAAGATCACAGCATGAGGTTTCCCATCAGCCAGCTGGACGTTGCTAAAGACCACTGAATTCAACTTCCCATCACTCTTCAGATAGCGCAGCACCACTAGTACAAAATACAGAGAAGGACTGTCAGAGGGTCACGGATAACCCAGAATGAACAAGGAGGATCCTGTGGAAATCTGCAATTGCTCTGGTATTTTTCCACATGTCAGCTGTTGTAGATGTATCACATATGCAGATGTAAATGGTAATATATGGGACACTGGCTCAGAGAGCAGGATTAAAAGGATTCCTGCCTGAGTTCCCATGTGCTAGCTGTGCAGTTTTTTACTCCTGGTATCCTATCCCTCTCTAACTGGCTTAACCAATGTCACCCTACAGAGCATAATATGCTAAAATACAATAAACATGTGGTAAAGGTAAAAGGGTCAGCACTTTGGCAAGTATATATCGGATAGACCTAGAAAAAAGTCTGTAGCAGAAATGTGCAATGAGAAAGATCAGTTTCAGGGATACATATTGCATTCTGATAAGCCACCTGACACTGTATCCAAATGCACCATTAAAGAAACCAAAGGAAGCACAATTCCAAGCCAATAACCTGCACTTCTTTTTAACAAACAGTAAGTTAAAAAAACCCAAACAACACAGCTCTTTTGCAAGGCTTAGTGAATGACCTACCTGATAATTCACACAACAAAATACCATTTTTTAAAGTAAAATACACCATCAAAAACCACAACAACTGACAAACAAAAACTCTTACATGCTGTGTAATATTGAAAAAATGTCTCCTAAAGAAATTGGATTGGTAAGCTAGGATCTGCAAGCTAAATCTCTTAGACCAGCTAGCTAGATCTCTCTGTAAAGTATCTCCCTCTCACTCTGAATGCCTATCTACAGAAGCAATGAGCAGACTGCACCTAGACAGTGCAGTCTGCTGCACTGCTGCTCTAGAATATTGGACAGACCTTGTTCCAAAGATCCCACTGGCTACCAGCCTGCATGTCCCCTATTTCCTCATGACAATAGTTAAGTGCACTGAGAAGATGCACTGACGCCAGGCACCTAAACAGCTAAGTGCTGGCTCTTTTGAACATCTGTTTGAAGTTCAGAGGGCTGCTACTTTTTCACCAAGTGAGAGCTCACAAGCACCTTGAAGAAACAGCTACAGTAACATGAGGTCAACTACAAATTGTAGATATAGTGACCTAATAACACCAACTGAACTCATCCCATTTCTGTTCATTTAACAAAATTATCCTTCCATCTCTCCACTACTACTGTACTCTCTTTGACACTGTGATGTCTGTTTATTGGTGACCATCCAAGTTACTGGGTACATGTTCCTTACAATTTTTCTAATTGCTCAGTCTAATGATTAAAAGAATCCAGATTTATACCAGCATGAATAGGGCAGAGTAGGTCTCCATCTTTACAGTCTACACTAGTGCTAAAGTCTCAGCAGCTGTGATCAATATCAGGAATGTTTCCACTGTTGTCTATGTCAAAACACTGCCAGAGCTAAGAGTTCTGCAAAGGCGCATGAGGTCACCAGTAACTTGCTAGAAGGTAGCATTTCTGGGTAGAATCAGAGATCTGGTAAGACAGAGTACATTGCAGGCATTCTACTTATGTGAGTACTAACGCATGCTTGGTCATTTGAAAGCAAAGTCTTTGCGTCTGAGTCCTGCATTCAGAGCGACCAAAATCAGCAGTAAGCTAGAGAAAGAAAGAGGAACAGGTGGCAGGGCCCAGAATGGATGCTGCCAGAATAGTTCTGGACAAGAAGTAGTTTGGTTTGGAAGGGGAATCAAGTGTTCCTTCCTCAACCAAAGCCAAATGTCCTATGGTAAACTAGAGTAGGCTTCTGAAGGGAGATTTTGCTGGATGACAGCCTCCACCTCTGTGAGATTTAACTCATCCAAGCCCCAGCATCATGTGTTTGCTGCTAAGATATTCTACAGCAAGATTATTATTAGAGTAAGTGGCTCACTTGCACTGCTTAAGGATCAGATTTTCAATTAAACTACTAATCCTGCCCATAAATAGGAACTGCTTCACAGAATTGTTGTTATATCACTTTTATGCACTTACTACTGTTCAATCCATAAAGGAACTCTTTAAAAAGGATAAACACACTGCTATTTGCCTCTGAAAAGTACAGTGGTCTAATCAAAACAAGCCAAGAAGTCACTCAGTAACTGAGACCTGTGTTTTACAAACATTTAGGTGATAAGAACATTTTTGTACCAGGCATACCACAATAAAACCAGAACATGAGCAAACAATTTGGAACAGAGCTTTCAAAGGTGGCACTTTGAAAGATAACTAAGGTCTGCTTTGGGCTACTTAGATCAGATTTGGGTGCACAAGTGGAAATACCATGAAGAGGAAGCACATAGATGTGTGCACCCTTCCAAAACCATGGGTATTTAGATCCTGTATAGTGTTAAAACACCAATGTTGGTTCACCACTTAAGTGATGATCTCCAGTCTTGAGAGGATCACAAACAGCCCCCACACGCCATACTTCCAGCTCACCTGACAAAAGCAGTTCAACCTACTGTACAAAGTAGTCATAAGGAACATCTGACACTTCCAGAGAAATCACATGTGAAAACACTGCCTACTACATGCTGCCATATGCCTTAAACAAGGTGCATTAGAGTAATGAATGAGGAGGCAAAGAGACCTCCATGGAAAAGGTCTGATGTGAAAAGCCTCTGTTTGATCAGTCCTTTAAAACAGGTAGGTTACAGATGTCTTCCATCTACTCAACACTGATCACTGACTTGGACAAGTTTCTTCATGCTGCCTATCTGCATGCCACCCTCCTGTCACAGACACTTCAAATACAACACTAACACACTGAGGACAAAAGCAAAATAGGGCATGTAACTTTCCACCAGAAAGACTCTTAAGTCTGCTAGTTAAAGTATATTAGTAACCATCAGGCATGCAGGTATTCTTGAAAATCAAGAGAAGAGTTTGATATATTCAAAATTGTATGTATACATACACGCTCCTATATATATGTATTACATTTACACACATAATTGTGTGGGTGTGAGAGGAAGAGAGGGCATATCTATGATCTTTCATTTATTCAGCTATTAGGTAAGTCAGTGTTAAAAGAATTTTATTACAATTGCTAATACGGCTGTCTGACCACATTTTATCCAACCCTGAACAAACACGTATCACAAAAATTCTTATTCCCTGACCTCAGAAGGATTCTGGCTGACCTGATAAAAACTATGTTTTATCTAACCCATTCCCCCACATTTCCCAAGCAAAAGGTGTGCTTTTCTTCAACACACAGAATAATTTCCCTACACATAAACTGAAATTTCTCACTAAAGTTTCTCAATATATTGGACTCAGCTGCCTGCTTACAACATCTGCAGCAGCAAACTATTTTAACAGTGAAGTCAATGGAGCAACAATAACTTACATCACTCATCGATTTTTCACTAAACCTTAAAATTGCAATATATCCTAGATCTGATTTAAAGAGGGATGAAAGATCTCAGTTTCTAAAAGACTGTGGGAGTTCCTACTTTGACTACTGGTTAACTGCTTTCAATAAATGGAGGACAAACACTTTAATTCACCCAAAAGATCCTGTAAGTGCAAGGAATGTTTGTCTTGCATAGTCTTATCTAACCTCCAGGGTCAGCAGAACAAGAACTGGCCTTTCATATGCATGAAGTGGCATGTGCGTGTGTCCCTCACATTCCTGAGTAATAAGAAACAGTTTCTGTCCCAAGGGGAAAAAGAAGAAAATAATAATAATAATAAAAACATATATAATTTGATCCTTCCTCCATAGTCCGTTTTTTCCTCCTTTCTTAGTACTGCTCAGAGAAAAAGCCATGGCAGAGGGGAGATACCAGCTGTTGGTAAGGTCAGCTTCCCCTGGCCAAGAGAGAGCAGCATCCCGTGAGAGAAAGGAAAGAGGAGAGTGAGTGGGGATGAAATCAACACTTTTATCTTGGGGTTGGGCTAAGTGGTGACAGCATGCAACAGGAATGACTCAAGCACATAGTTTAATCACAGTTTTCCACATCTCTCTGCGATGCACCAATAATTATGGATCCAACCCTAATTCTCCCCTACATACTCCAAACAACTCACCTTTATTCATCCGTCCCATTACAGTAAATTCAAAATATTTGCTGTTGTCAGCTGATGAGTAGAGGCCAAATACGGTGGCTGTGCTCTTCGGCTGCAGTTTGAATGTTGAGAGGAAGTACACTTCATTCAGCGCAGGATCGCCAAGTGCTTGTTGCAAGAAGTTCGTTACCACTCTCTTGTTGGAATACGGAAGAAGATCAAACACTGAAAAATAAGTGAGGTTCCACAGCAATTTAAATACATTAATGACCAAAGAAGTAGGTAGTAGGAAGCCACGCATCAGAGATTGTACACTCTTCGCTACTTCCATATGGTAACTTTAAAATTAGCCCAAGTTGTCCTGCCTAAAATAAATAATAATAATAAAAAAAAATTAACAGTATGATTATTATCTTCAAAGATTATCTAGTCCAACCCCCCCAGCACTGAAAGGGGCATCTTAAGCAACCTGGTCAAGTGAAAACTGTCCCTTTCAATGGCAGGGGGGATGAACTAGATGATCTTAAAGGTCTTTAAAGGTGTAGATGATCTTTGAACTATTATATGATTCTATCAAAATCTCATACAGATTTTGTTGCAATTGGTCATCTGTTTTTTTAGCAACTTTTTTAAAAAAAGGAATTATTGATAAGCTACTAACATAGAAATATCTAGTCTTCAATTGAGATACTCCAATAGTTTCAGGTAGATCTCTCAAATTCTTCTCATCTGAGGATGCACTTCAATAGAAAGCTTTTTTACATATTTCTGCTTTCATAAATCCAGATGCTTGCATTCACATTTCATTTAGAGTGAGGATCCAGCATCAGCATTTTCAGACAGATTTCCAGTATACTCATCCTAAGAACCATTTTGATGGCATTTCAAGGCACCAATTACAATGCTAAAAAGCCAGGTATGCAATATGATGTTAATAACCACCTTCTCACTTCACTGACTTCTCAGAAGATACATTATATAAATAAGACACGTCTTTCCCTTCTGGCACAGATAACAAAGGCAGACAGGCCTAATAAAAAAACAACCCTGAAAGCATGGTGAAGCTGTTTCATATTTTTCTTTTTAATTTTTGCACAATGCATCAGCAAAGAGTCTAACATTATACTCCTACATATTTTAGCTACCCAGCTTATGGAACTGAAACAACAAACTGGAGTTTTCCTCAGTGTTCCTAAATCCTTTATGTCTCCAAACTCAATTAACTATTCTACTAGGTTTCTTGATAATTTCCAATTTCAACCCACTGCTATTAAAGCAGTATATATATATTTACATCCTTCCAGTAAGTATGATAAATTAGTATGCACAGGCTTTATTTAAATATAAAGGCACATTTAGCCATTGTATACCACTGCCACCCCATAGGCCTTTCACAGCTGGGCCATACTTTTCTCCCCCATCAGCACAACACTGTAGAGCTGCCGCTGGAGAAGAGCCGTAACACCAGGGGACGTGACAGCACATCACTCCTTACCTTGATTCAAGCCTGTGGTTGTACCACTCACTTTAGATTCCCAGGCCAAAATAAACAGTGGACTGTTGCAAATGAGTCTTTCCTATGCAGCACCAACTCCTCCAAGCTGTCACTGTTAACTAAGGTGATGGGGCCCCCCTACTGATCCTGTGCTTCTGTACACAACAAGCAGCAGACTGAAGAGTGCTCTGAGGACAATCCCATTGGCACACAGACCTGCCATGTGAGAAACTGTTCCCTTACATTAGAACCTGGGTTTGTGCTGCTTTGTTCTGCAGCATCCATTCACCTAGATGCTATGGCCATTTCCAAAAAAGAAAAATGAAGAGATTTTTCCCTTCATCTCATGAAACCATTGAAATACAGATTGTCACTTAAGCTGACGCTTATATTGGGTCCAAGGATCCCATTACTGAGAGTCTTCAGAACATAATACAAAAAGCATCAGGCCCTTGATTTGCATGCACTTGTAACACTGTTGTCAAACAGCTGAGACACACATACCTGAAATGGACCTAATCAAAGCACTTCTCTGTCATTCAGTTCAGATTTACAGCATCCCAGGACAACCTCTGCTCCCTCTGAAACCAGTGACCCAGGCAGCACAGACAAAGAGCTGAATGTTTCATCACATTTAGCGCACACAGAGCAAAGCAATTGCCTAAGCAAGAGACTCATATACAACTCAGTACTCTGTACAACAGCATTTTGCAGGTAATAGTAATTCATACAATACAGTAATGTCTTTTCAGCTGGAGCACCACAATACAGAACTTAAGGTTTTGACAGCACAAGATACAGCTATACATTTTGTCCAATCCTTCTAGATCTGTTGTCTGATTTTACATCAATCCAGTGAAACTAATCAATCTCTGCAAGAGTCAAACACTTAAAAATACAGGAGAAATATTATAAAAGCAATGACTAAACACTGAAAAATGTCTATCTACTGCAACGAAAACACGTATTGAAAATTTTGAGATTTGCATATTTAAATGAATGCTCAGAGTAGTTTGGTAGTTGTGTTCTATAAAGCACATTGTCTCGACCAGATCCTTCTGCACCCGGTTTCTGAACTCTCTCTTGGGATATCTTCACCACCCAGCATATAGACCCAGTATCCATTGGATCCATCCTTTAGCATAAATTACAGGCATGCCAGCAAAAGCAGCTAGCAGAGGAGCAATGGAGTTATGAAAACTCATTTTACATCCTCAGTAGAGCTGGCGGAGAGAGAAAGCTCTTAGACCTTACAGAGACAATTGCTTCTTTGGAATGAATAAGAAAAAAAGATTCACAAGCATTTCAGATTTCATTTTTAGAAAAATCTTATCTTTTAGTAGCTCTCCCTAGAAAGTGAGATTTAAAAACAAACATTCAGAAATGGGCTGCCAAAGCTGAAAGGCACAAGCAGCTGGTTTCAATCCATGCAGCTTTAAGTGAATACTTGGACATGCCTGTGAGCATGAGTGTGCATACCCACTGGGCTAAACTGAGCCCACTCATGAGACGGACCAGGAATTCACTCCCACACCTGCCTTCTGTGGTTCTTAGAAGGGACCTGCTCACCCTGCTATGCAAATGCTAATAAGGGACCAGCGACACCTTGCCACAGCAGCAAATCCCTGTTTGGAGACCTGCCCAAAAATATCGAGGCTAGCTCTTCAGACAGGACATAAAAAGACATGATGGGGAGCCCCAAGAGGAGGACACACGGAGGAATGAAATTAGTGGCACAGGAGAGGATGGAGCTCAAAATAAAAGACCCTTTTCCCCCCTTAATTCTGCTGCCATGTCACACCAGCTTTCCGAGAGCCTCTAGGGTTCTGTTTCCACTGCAGCTAACCATGATAACCATAAATGTAAACATTGTTCTGCTGCTGTTCAGCACTTTTCAGGATAATTAATTACGGTTTAGACATCTGGAGTGAAACCCTAACCCCACTGCAGCGTTTTCTGACTGACTGTAAGAAAGTGAAAATTCCTGAAGCTGAGAGTGGGGTCTTTCACTGGTCTCTGCTCCTGACAAGCTGGAAATCTGCCTCCATTTTTTAAGTATATGGCAAGGCTCTACTTCTCAATATGACAATTTTCTGAAATGTTTTTACACTAATAAACACATTAATAAAAGCTTTTGGAAATACAGCTGAATTAATCTGATTGGCTCTTTTTTAGACCTGTTTCACTTAACTAAGGAATAATCGCTTAAAAAGTCAAACATCTGTTCATAAGACAATCGAGGGTGTTAAAATTACAGAGAGAACCAGGAGCAGCTTTAAGGCTCCTGGCATAGCACCAAGTTACACTAACTGCTGCACTCAGTAGCTGAGCTGGTTCCAGTCACAGGCTGCTACTGGAAAGCAATAGCACTCACCACTGTATACATGCTCTAAAATAAAGCAGCTCCTGACTTACTACATGCATAGTATCACCAGAGTAACGCTGGATATAGAAGGTACCTGTTTTCCTATGCACTTTATGAAGTTTCCCAATGAGTTTTAATAGCTTAGCCGTTCATGTCTCATTTACAAGAACTTTTAACTGCAAAGGGCTCTTCGGATACTCAACGCACCTACTAGCACCCCTATAAAAATCAGACCCCATTTTGCTGACGGAGCGGCTCAGCCGCCACCTCCTCCGGTTCCCACCGCGAGTTCGGAGGGGCCAAGCGCAGCGGACGATGCCCTCGGGGCCGGGGCCGGGCGGCGGGGCGCCTGGCGGGCGGTCCCGGAGCCCCGCCGGGCTGCGGCAGCCGTGCTGCCAGCCAGAGCTCCGGCTGCCGTCGCACCTGCAGAGCCGCCGACTCCTCAGCCGCCCCTTCCCTTCCCTGCCAGCACAGAGCTCCCGGCGAGCAGGCGGGAGGCTGCAGCCCCTCAGCCATCTCCGGTGAAACGGGGAAGAGCCCTCGCTAAAGCCGGGGCGGCGAAGCCCTTACCTCGGGGGGACGGCGGGACGGCGCGGCCCGGGCAGAGCTGCAGGGCGAGCGGCAGGAGCAGCAGGGCAGCGCCGTGATCGCACCCCATGGCGGCCGCGGGCCGTGCCGGGCCGTGCCGTGCCGGGCCGGGCAGGGCAGGGAGGCGGAGGACGGCGTGTCTCTCCGCTCCGGGGCCCGCCGTTTAACGGGGGAGGCCCCGGGTCCGGGGAGGGACGGCAGCAGGCGGCAGGCCATTGGCCGAGCTCCCCCGGCCCCCGGGGCGGGAGGGGGCCGCGGCGGGGTAGGGCTGGGCCGGATCGTGCCGTCGGGGGCCGCGGCGGGGCATGGCCGTGCGGCGGGGGGGGGGGGGGGCAGAAGAGAGCGAAGTGTCGGGGGCCGAGCCCCACGTCGGTCTGAGCCCGGGCAGAGGACAAAGTCTTGACGAGGTCCAGGGAAATGGACACCTGTCGGGATGCTGGCTGGAGCCTCCCCTTTGAGGAGCCCTGGAAAATGTGCCGTCTTTAACGGCACTGAACTCAAAATGGATGGGGATGCTCCGGCCTGTGGGCTTGGTCTTGGTGGGAATTTAACTCATCTGCTTTTCCTGACTGAAGAGTGTCGCTAGAAGGGGCCATGGAGATTGCAGACTGGGGCAGATTGGGTTTCTAGAAGGCACTGGCAAAAGAAGGAATGTATCATCTACTCAAACTGACCAGAGTGAGGCTACTGAAAAAGGTTGCCTGTCTTTAACACATCCCCAAACCTAATGACTTAATCAAATGCAGTGTTTTAAAAAACCTTCTGCTTTCAACTACAGCAGTTTTCAGTAATGCATGTGCCCCAGGATGTCATTATTCCATTGCCTTGGTGAGTTGAAAATGCTGTTTAATTATCTCCTCCGCTGCAAACAGAGGCTGAGCCCCTGCTGCACACCTGACTGTCCTCCACACCTCATGAGAGCATTTGAGGACCTTTTCTGTGGCTGGGATGCTGCTAAAGCCTAGTCTCAAGCCATGAAAAACCCCATCCTACTTGGAGTGGCAGAACCACTGGCTCCTTGCACAATTTCCTCCAGCTGTTTGTTAAGAGGAAGAATTATGACAATTTTTAAAGCAGTTCCACCTGGGCATGGCACAAGGCAGGGAGCATACATTCCAGAAGGATTTGAGCTCCCTGTCAGCCAGAAAAGTGTTGTTAGAGTGCTTTATACCCAGGTAAGCAGCAGCATCACATGCTACAGCCAAGTTTTTGGAGGGGTGATGGTGAGCTCCCCCATCCTTCAATGTCCAGTGTGAGGTCCTGCCCTGGACCAGCACTCCTGTTCTGTATGGGTTTAGGATGACCAGAGTGTATGTACACACAAAGCAAAATTTTATTATGAATTATAATAATAATGTGATTTGGCTAAAGGACATAAATCAGGATCTCTACTACATCAAGCCAACCGTGTGATCAACAGCTCCTTATTAAGTGGCATTTACTAGAAACTGAAGCAATATTTTAAAGCAATATGTTAAAGCAATAGTTCAAGCCAGGTTAATTATTAAATAGGGAATGATGCCACTTGCACTACCTGATGACCACGGGGTAGCTATCTCTGAGGAGTCACTGCTCGAGGGGTGTCCCTGCTTGGCAGGGCAGCATCAAACACACCTCACAAGGAAAGTGTGTCAGGATCTCCCTGATGGAGAATGGGACTGGGCCTTTATAGGATAAAGTGACTGACTGTCCATTACCCATGGCTAAGCCAAACCTCCTCTCCTTTCTCAGGGATCCTTCTGTCTTAGGAAATTACTTGTATCTTATAAAAATACTGGCTCTTTCTTTATCAGTTATCTGTTTTTTTCCCTGTCTGGATCCAACTGCTCCAGAGTGTTTTGCAACATCGAAGTACAGTGTCAACTTCTAGCATATCTGGTAACTGTTTTACACCAGAGGACACACAGAGTGAACGTAGAGTCTTTTTCCCACTGAGGCAGAGCATCCTGCAACAGCTGCAGGGCAGCTGCTCGAGCCTCCTCTCTTCCCTTCAAGATTTAGTGCCTAGGAGGGAGGGAAGCACAGGATTTTGGCCATGGCCCCAACAAAGAGGAACAGTCAGGGCTGCATCTTCTGCTGCTTTCACAGCAGCGACCACCCCAAGATCATGTCCAGACTCCACAACCGCAGCAGCCTTGCCCTGCAGACCATGGAGCCCACGCTGCCCATGCCACCAGCGAAGGAGCTGGAAGTCATACTTGTCAAGCTGGTGGTAAGTAGGATGTGTTTTGTTTTCTTTTTTCTTCCCCCCATTTTTTTTTGTTTTGTTTCCTTCTTCCTAGTCTTCCCGTGCTCAGTTTTGAGTTTTCAGGCTAGCTTTGGCATGAAGAGAGCATCAGGAGCTGCTGTTGGGAGCAGTTGTTCTCTGAACAACTCTGTTCCCCCCAGAGATCCTGGCCAGATTTGATGTTTTCTCTTTCTCATTAGAAAGCCTTGATTTCTGAGAGCAGCCCTTAGGGACAGATGTCCTGTCTTTCTACAAGGGCAGGATGAAATGCCCGGCTGTGGAGGACAGTTCTCCACACTGGCAAACTGGGACACCCAGCACAGGATGGTGGGGATGGGATGTCTCTGTGGCAGGATTTCTTTCTTGCAGAAGTCCTGCAAAACAACTTCAGTCAGGTTTGCTTTGTTCAGGAGAAGTGACTGCTTCTGTTCCACATTTTTCTCCAAAGGAAACTTCATCAAATCAGAATTGCCTGAGAAAATTCTTTCCCATGGAGTATACTCCCCATGCCCCAGGCAAAAGCAGCATAAGGGCTTGTTGGGCTGCATCCCAGCATCACTAGTTAGGCTGAAGAAAGCATCTGTGGAGATTTGGGAGCAGGAGCCCTACCAAGGCTGCGGCACCTTGTCTCAGCCCAGGTTTTTCAAAGCATCCTCCCCAACTTCAGATGGATTTTTCATGCAGAAGCTGTGCCACAGGGGAATGGTGTGTGTGCAGGAAGGCAGGAGCCCAGTAGTGCTCACAAGGGCCAGCCAGGCCAAGGGCATGCCCTGGGGTGGCCCTTCTGCTGTCCTTCCCTTGCTCTCTGCTGGTGAGATTTTGCTTTTTTGACCCCATCCAGGGGTGAGAAGGTAGCTTGGAGGCAGCTGCTTCTCCAGGGCACACCAGCATCAGGAGTGGTGCTGGTTACATGGGGACTGAACTCATTCAGGGAAGGGGGGACAGCAGGTGCCCACTGTGCTCCCATGCAAGCAGCGCAGCCCTCTTAGCTCCCCCAGAAAAACCCTTGAGGCAGATCTTGGCCTGAGCCAGCTAGGTACTATACTGGACCTTGTTCCCACCAACAAGGAGGGGCTTGTGGGGATTGTGGAGCCCAAGGACAGCCTTGGCTGCAGTGACCATTAAATGGTGGAGTTCAAAATCCTCAGGGCAGTGAGGAGGGTGCACAGCAAGCTTGCTGCCCTGGACTTCAGGAGAGTAGATGTTGGCCTCTTCAGGGACCTGCTTAGTAGAGGACATGGCATAAAGCTCTGCAGAGTAAGAGGGGCTCAGGAAACTTCTCCAAGATGAGGAGTGATGTGTTCCAACAAAAAGGAAGTGAGGCAAAACCACCAGGAGGCCTACATGGGTGAAGAAGGAGTTCCTAGGCATACTCAAACACTAAAAGGAAGACTACAGGGGGTGGAAGCAAGGAGAGGTAGCCTGGGAGCAACAGAGAGAAATTATCCGAGGAGCCAAGGATCAGGTTAGACAAGCAAAAGCCCTGAGGGAATGCTGTCTGGCCTGGGACATTAGGGGCAACAAGAAAAGCTTCTACACGTATGTAGTGATAAAAGGAAAGACTAAGGGAAATGTGGGTCCTCTCCAGAAGGAGATGGGACACCTGCTTACGTGAGATATGGAGAAGGCTGAAGCACTTAATTATTTTTTGCCTCGGTCTTATCCAGCAGATGCTCAAGCCAAACTGACCAAGGCACAGAAGGCAAAGGCAGGGACTAGGAGAATGAAGAACCACCCACAGCAGGGTCAGAACAGATTCTAAGGAATCTGGAGGTCCACAAGTCCGTGGACCTGACGAAGTACATCCAGAGGTCCTACGGGAATTGGCAGATGAAGTTGCTACGCCCATATCCATCATATCTGAGAAGTCATGCCAGTACAGTGACTGGAAAAGGGGAATCATCACCACCATTTTTACAAAGGGAAAGAAAGAAGACCTGGGGAATGACAGGCCAGTCAGTCTCACTTCTGTGCCCGGCAAGATCATGGAGGAGATCCTCCTGGAAACTCTGCTAAGGCACATGGAAAACAAGGAGGTGATTAGTAGCAGCCGACATGGCTTTGCTAAGGGCAAATTGTGCCTGACAAATCTGGTGGTCTTCTGTGATAGGGCTACAGCAGTGGTGAACAAGGGAAAAGCAACTGATGTCATCTGCCTGGACTTGTGCAAAGCATTTGATGCTGTCCTGTACAACACCTTTGTCTCTGAATTGAGGAACTTGACAGATGGATGACTCAGTGGATAAGGAAATGGCTGGATGACCACATCCAGAGAGTAGTGGTCAAGGGCTTGATGTCCAAGTGGAGATCAGTGATGAGTGGAGTTCCTCAGGGGTAAATATTGGGATAGATGCTGTTTAACATCTTTGTTGGTGCTGCCCTTCAAGTGCTCCTGCAAGTGCATCACCCAGTGGCCAGTGTAGAAGCTGGTCTACAGAAGCCAGGTGATGGAGGATCAGGTGGACAACGTCCACTGTGTCTTCCCAGTGCTCTCAGCAAATTGTTTCTTCCTGTTGCTGCAGCCAGCCATGAAGGGGGGGAGAGCCTTCAGAGGTTGGCACCCCCATGAGGGTGATGCTTTCTAGCACCTGCTTGTGCCCCTGCAGCACCTCCATGGGCATGCCTTCCTCCTGGAGCTGGGCACCACAGAGGAGATGCTGGCAAGAGCCTCCTGCACCCATGTGGAGCTGAAGTGGACCTGCACACAGGAGCAGCTGATGGAAAACCTGCTGTGCTTCCTCCACCACCCTGAGGATGCACTGAGCAAATCCTTGTGTCACCCCCCTACCAAGTCAGGGTGCTGCCCTCCCACTACTGCAATCTCCAGCTGCCACCTCCAAGAGGACTCTTTTCACTGTGATGACATTTAGTTGGGAGAAAGGCAACTCAGACCTCTTCCTAAGCATTTGGTGGGACAAGACAGGCTTCACTGGCTTTTACTTTCTCTTTGATAGGATTGTACTTTTCAAGGAACATTTGCTCATCTCATGAGGTCATATTCATCCTTTATAGGTCCTTAGGACAATAAGCTCTATCTTTTTGGTTTTAGATCATCTTTAGCAGGAAAGGTACCACTCAGAGTATCCAGAGCAAGTGTGTGGGAGCTGTCTGCCTCTTTCTGCCTGCATTTTTACCACACACCCAGCCTGGCAAGATTTAGGTGTATTGTATTTACACTGTGTCTCATTTACCCCCTCTTTATGGCAGAGGCCAGATGTCATCTCTCTGGACTTCCATAAGGCCTTTGACACGGTGCCCCACAACATCCCCCTCTCTGCACTGGGGAGGTTTGGTTTCATGGGTGGAGTGTTGTGGTGGATAAGGAACTGGTTGGATGGTCCCATCCAGAGAATACTGGTCAATGATTTGATGTCCAAGTGGAGATCAGTGACGAGTGGTGTGTTCCTCAGAGGTGGGTACTGGGACAGGTGCTGTTTAGCATCTTTGTTGGTGACAGTGGAACGGAATGCACCCTCAGGAAATTTGCTGATGACCCCAAACTGTGGTGTGGTCAGCATGCTGGAGAGAAGGGAGGCCATCCAGATGGACCTTGACAGACTGGAGGGGGGGCCTGTGTAAACTCATTAAGTTCAACACTGCCAAGAGCAAGGTCCTGCACCTGGGTTGGGGCAATCCCAAGCACAAATACAGACTGAGTGGAGAATGGACAGCGAACAGCCCTGAAGTAAAGGGTTTGGGAATGTTGCTTGATGAGAAGATCAACATGAGCTGGCAATGTGTGCTTGCAGCCCAGAAAGCCAGCTGTGTCCTGGGCTGGATCACCAGCAAAGCAGCCAGCAGGTCGAGGAAGGGGATTCTGCCCCTCTACTCCACGCTGGTGAGACCTGACCCGCAGTGCTGTGTCCAGTTATGGAGTCCCTGACACATGAAAGACATGGGGCTGCTGCAGTGAGTCCAGAGGAGGGCCATGGAGATGATGAGAGGGCTGGAGCACCTCTGCTATGGAGACATGCTGAGGGAGTTGGGATTGTTCAGCCTGGGTAAGAGAAGGCTTCAGGAAGAACTTCTAGTAGCCTTCCAGTATCTGAAGGGGGCCTACAGGAAAGCTGTGAAGGGGCTTTTTACCACTTGTAGTGAGAGGACAAGGGGTAATGGATCAAAACTGGAAGAGGAGACATTTAGGTTAGACATTAGGAAGAAAATTTCAGTGTAAGGATGGTGAGACACTGGAACAGGTTGTCCAGGGATGTTGTGGAAGCCCCAGTCCCTGGAAGTGTTCAAGGCTAGGTTAGATGGGGCTCTGAGCAACCTGATCTAGTGGGAGGTGTCCCTGCATGGGCAGGGGTCTTGATCCAGATGATCTTTAAGGTCCCTTCCAACCCAAACCATTCTATGATTCTGTGATACTCCATGAAATTCTAGTCTCTGCATTCCTGATGCTAAGAAAGCACAGGAGAAAGGGAGCAAGGAAACGAGCATCCATCTGGGGCTAAGCATCTGTGCAAACAGTTTCTACCATGCCCATGTGAAATCACCCATCAGGCAGGCCACCCCCACATCTCATGCTTTCTGCTCGCAAAGGAAAGGGGGACCCCATGGCAGGGAAGAGCTGTAAGGCACTCCTTCCACTCAGCAGCTGACAGCACAGCTGTGTGCTTCCCAACCCGCTGCACCGCCAGCCCTCTTTGTCCTGCACCTCTCAGTGCTTCAGCCCTGCAGACAGGCGCTGACACATTAGAAGAAACGCAGGAAACCGTGGCTGACCCCCTCGCAGCTTGCTACCCAGCACGCAGTTGGAATGGCTGGAGCTGTCTGACACTATTTACATCATAAAAAAAAGGGCAACAATAGGGGGGAAATTTTACGTTAACTGAGGGAAGTAGCGCTGATTAATGTTCATTCACCTCAGGCTTGGCGTGTACAGCCAAGGAGCACCGCCGAGAACAGCCCCTGGGGGCTGGTGGTGTGCGAGGCGAGGGAGGGCTGGGGCTGCGGGGCTGCAGGGCTGGGGCTGCGCGGCTAGAGCTGCGGGGCTAGGGCTGCGGGGCTGGGGCTGCGGGGCTAGAGCTGCGGGGCTAGGGCTGCGGGGCTAGGGCTGCGGGGCTGGGGCTGCGCGGCGAGAGCTGCGGGGCTAGGGCTGCGAGGCTGGGGCTGCGGGGCTGGGGCTGCGGGGCTAGAGCTGCGGGGCTGGGGCTGCGGGGCTGCGGGGCTGGGGCTGCGGGGCTGGGGCTGCGGAGCTGGGGCTGCGGGGCTGCGGGGCTGGGGCTGCGGGGCTGGGGCTGCGGGGCTGGGGCAAGGTCTGCCCGAGCGGCGCCGCCACCACGCAGAGCGGCACCGGGCTCCTCTCCACTGCCGGCGCAGTGCGATGGACAAATGCCTTCAGCTGCCCTTCAGTTGCCCTTCCCTCGTGGTATATACCTTAGAACACACCCTACTGCTTAGCTTATTCGTGTAGCAGGGTTGACACGCTCTTTTAGTTGCTAACTCCTTCCTTTGCCCATTGCCAGGCTGGAGGGTGCTCCCCCGTACTCATTGTGTCCCAGCACAGTGCTATTCCTCCTTCTCGCCTCTCTGCGCTTCCACATGTCTCCACACAACAAGAAACACCTCGGCTTCACTCCCACCTTCCTTGCCCCTGCAATGGGAGTGACAGGATGACGCGGTGGTGTCAGCAGGCTGGCAAGAGAGCTGTACAGCGGAGTGCGAGAAACAGCAGCAGGTGCAGAGGGCTATGGAGCTGGGATAAAGAGGGAGGCTGAAAGTGGACAGAGCAGGAGGCAAGGATGTGGAATACAGGAAGGAGGGCCATGCAGTGCTACAAGCTCCGTAGAATGAAGTCTTAGTCCAGAATTCATCCCCAGCCTCATGGATGGAGACAATGCAGATGCCTAATACATGGACCTAGAGCAGCACTGATGTTGCTCTACCGTCTATTAAGTAGAAGCCCTTCATCACCACAGAGTATTCTTTGAAAACATAGGCTTAAATGCCTGACACAAAGCATCATGAAGGTCTGCAAAACTATCACGTTTCAGTATTGAATTTGTCTGACTACAGCAGGCAAAAAAAAAAGGGGATAAAAGGATAGTAAAATTTTTATTTCACCTAAGGGAAAACCATCAATTATTTGCAACCATTTCTTATGTAATTCATTTGAGTTTGTCAAAACATATGAATTTTTTTCTTGAAAATTTCCCTTCTCTGTCAAAAAATATGTATTAAATAATTTTAACTTCCCATTTTTCACTGCTGATTTAACTAGACAGGAGTCTCTAGCTCTGATGCTGATCAAACCTATGGGAGGATCTTGTTTATAGCATTATATATTCATTAGCATCAGATTTGTGAGGGCCATATTCTGTTCTTGTTCTACATCTGCTTATTCTTGTGGTTATTGACCATGAATGCAAACTCTGCCTGGCAAGCAAAGCATACTGCACTATATAGTATAACAGAAAGGAACCAGTTCACCACGTATAGAAACAGAAATCTTAAGCCCATATTTAGATTACCTTAGCCAGTACACATAGAGGGCACTGTATGTTACAGATCAAAGGGGATTTTGTGCTCAAGCACCTCCTCTAAGGGATTTTCAAAAGGTACAATGTTTATCTGCTGTCTGGGAGGGACTATGTGACCTTCTAACTGTCATTTCAATAAAAACAATGAAATGTTAGATACTGCCTTTTCACTCTTTTGTATTCTCTAAAGTACAAACTCCAGCTTACCTTTTTGGAGGTTGGTATCTTGGATAAGTGTAAAAAAAAAAGTGATTATTTGATATTATGTTTTCAAGAAGCCTTCATAAAAACAAATAACATTTTGTAAGGAAGTTTCTTACAGAAATGTATGACTAATTTTTTATACAGGATCAGCAAGTAAACCCCAACCATTAAAATATTTGTCCTGCTTACTTTACATAAATCAGTAAAATTCTAAGCATACGTAATACAGAGAAGCTGCCAACATTGTCGATTTTGCTTTAGTTTCCATGACTTGTACAAATTCCAAGTAATGGGGCAGAGGAAGTAGAAAGAAATCCCTGCTGCTTAATTCAGCTTCCATATTTTGCTTCTAATATACATCAGGAGACTCACTGTTTTTATGAAATGATATGGATTACTAAAAATCACGATTCATGGGTAATTAAAATATATAATGCAAGTGAAATTTGAGCTCTAAACCACATGCTTTCATATTTATGTTGACACTTCTGGGTTAGATCCTGCCACTTTTTCATAAAAAATATGTCTAACATAAGGTTTCAAACTGAGGCTTGAGAAGAAATTTCACTTTTTCAAATACACAAATTGAAGCACCATTTGTTCAAGTCAAGGCAGATCTCCATTCTCGGTGGAGATTTACTTCCCCTGTCCACTAGTAGGAATTCCACTCAGGCAACCAAGAGGAAAAAGTTCCCTAAGGGCTTTTGGATGGGGGAGGGAAGACGCAGATTGCCTGCTTTTCTATCTTTGCTCAGGACTCCACCACCACGACACAGAGAGTAATTGGGCCCTAAGGCAACGCGAAGAAACTTTACTCTCCTATTTACCTCCTAAACCTTCTTGCAGCTAGCTGCCTTAAGAAGAGCCTTAAGTTGGCTCATTATTCTTTATTGACACAGGTGTTTGGGATGACAGCTGTCAGGAGTCACCCTTGCCTCCAGAGCTTGCACCTCTCAGTGAGGTGACCACACAGTGAACAGGCCAAAGCAAACTAGCTGGACAGTCTGGCTAGGAGTTAGCTGGTTCCTGTAGGGAGGAAAAGAGAAGAAAGGTGTCCTTAAGAACGTATGCTTTGAGTACCTCTTCGTAACCTCTTCGTTACGTAGACGTAACGTAGCTTTTTTGTTGGTTGGTTGGTTGGTTTGGTTTCCCCCACTACTGCTGGCATTGCCAGTGGTGGTTTTTTTTTCCCGAGGAATACACATTTCTTCTCCCGTGCTCCTCATCCTGTTCCTCAGAATGATCCAAGACCTGTGCTGTGGATTTTTACCATGCCACCTTCTGCTACACATTTAATGAAGATCTGAAACCATGGATCTGGAGCCGGGGAGGGGGAGGACACATGGAGCTCTGCCCTTGCTCTCGCCTGTTCATGCGCGGAAGACCTGAGCAAGGGCAGTCAGCACAAGGCCTTCTTTAGGGACTGGTGGTTTTTTTTCCACGTGTGGGAAGGATGGAAACACTTCACACGACTTAAGGTGTGCCGTGGCACGCCGGCACGAAGGCTGAAACGCAACAGCTGACAACGTGACGCCTTTAAAGGGTCACAGCAAAAAAAAAAAAAACCAACAAACCAAAACACCACACCAAGACCCAACACACCGAATGGGCTGCCATTATAACCGGCTCAAAATCGGCACCGTACGATCGGAGTCCCATCTTTTCAAAGCCAGCTCGATGGCGGGGCTCCACCTCCGATGGAAAGCCCGTATTCTTCTCGCTCCCGTGCGCAGGCACCGCGGGCGGCAGGGCGGGAGGCAGCCCCGGCAGCTCCACGGCCCCGGGCAGGCTCGGCAGCGGCGGCGGGGCAGGGCAGCAGGGCCGTTCCGCGGGTGCCCGGGGGCAGCGGTCCCGGCCCTCCTGCCGCCCCTCCCTGCCCTCCCTGCCCTCCCTGCCTCCCGCCCTGCGG